>NC_090444.1:1685673275-1685983549 GCF_031143425.1 Pleurodeles waltl | reverse complement strand
GAGCCCAGCTTATTTTAAAAAACGTGTGGTGCACTGAACTTATTTCATTAACACATTTGTCTTGCACTGACACTATATCTTTGACATTAAACCAGGGTTAAACAGATGCAAAGATTATGTCCCTGTAACTCTTGGTTTCAGAGCCGGATGTGCCATTTATTCCATTGGGCATTTCCCTGGAGGGTTGGAACCATTGGAGGTCAGTTTTTAAAGGCCTGAGACCACTGCTGGAGCATTTGTCATTTTTTCCAGCTCCCCGAGCGTAATCACAGAAGGCACAGGGTAGCTTCAGGAGAGAGATCAGAGAGCAAGATGTTTTTTTTCAGTTTTATATAGCACAAACTCAACCCAAAGGTACTGGAGTGCTTTACATGAGCGCCAGTTACATTACACAAGGACACATTCATTTTTTTCTTACCTATTTTTTTAGGCACAGTAAGATTAAGAGATTTGCCCAGAATCACAAGATGTAAGCTGACACTGAGCCTTGAACCTGGTTCCCCAGTTCCAAAGCTGGCAGCCCTAACTGTTGCCACATCTTCTACTCATGACAGGGAGAACAAGAGAATCAGAAAATGGAAGGGATGAATTGAAAGTGTGAAGGAAGGGTGCTGGTTTCAAAAATGTTACCAGGGCTGCTGGTAATTCCCAGTCTGCCTTTGCTTGCTTTCTACAGACGTCTATTAGAGGAGACTGGGGATACATGCTGTCGCCCAAGGTTTGTCTCATGGTGCCTGTTAGACTTTTCATCCTTGGCGTGGTCTTCCTTAACTATTTGCCTCTGTTTCCCAGGTTGTTGATGTGTGCTGGACTTTGATTTTGCTGTTTTTGTTACTCTGGGCACTTTACCACTGCTGACCAGTGCTAAAGTGCAAGTGCTCCTTTACAAAATGTGTATGTAATTGGCTTATCCATGGTTGGCATATTTGATTTATTAGTAAGTCCCTAGTACAGTGCACTAGAGGTGCCCAGGGCCTGTAAATCAAATGCTACTAGTGGGCCTGCTGCACTGGTTGTGCCATCCACATAGGTAGCTCTGTCATCATGTCTCAGACCTGCCACTGCAGTGTCTGTGTGTGCAGTTTTAACTGTAGATTCAACTTGGCAAGTGTACCCACTTGCCAGGCCTAAACCTTCCCTTTTCTTACATGTCAGACACCCCTAAGGTAGGCCCTAGGTAGCCCCAAGGGCAGGGTGCAGTGTATGGTTAAGGTAGGACATATAGTAATGTGTTTTATATGTCCTGACAGTGAAATATTGCTAAATTCGTTTTTCACTGTTACAAGGCCTGTCCCTCTCATAGGTTAACTTGGGGGCTACCTTTAAATCTGATTAAAGTGTAGATTCCCTTTGGAAGCTGATGGACATGTGGAGTTTGGGGTCTCTGAGCTCACAATTTAAAAATACATCTTTTAGTAAAGTTGATTTTAAGATTGTGTGTTTGAAAATGCCACCTTTAAAAGTGAGTATTTTCTTGCTTATACCATTTCTGTGACTCTGCCTGTTTGTGGATTCCCTGTCTGGGTCAGTTTGACAGTTGGGCTGGTTGCACCTCACACTAGACAGTGACACAAAAGGAGCTGGGGTGTAGTCTGCATTTCCTGATGAGCCATCTGTTCTAGGAGGGAGGGCAGCAGTGGTCACTCACACCTGAAAGGGCTGTGCCTGCCCTCACACAATGCAGTCTCCAACCCCCTGGTGAGTGTCTGGGACCTGGCCTGGGCAAGGCAGGATTTCACATTCAAGAGAGACTTTGCTTTGAAGTCGGCCTACTTCACAGGGAACATTGGGTAAATGAAGGGCACCCAAAACCACAAACTTTAAATCACTTCTAGAAACCAAGAGGGACCTCTGCCTGGAGAAGAGCTGAAGAGCCGAGGAAGAAGAGCTGCCCTGCCTGTGACTGTGCTTTTTGGAGCTATCCTGCAGTTGCTGCTTCTGCCAGAGTAAGAGGGCAAAGACTGGACTTTGTGTGCCTTCCATCTTGTGAAGATCTCCAAGGGCTTGATTTAGAGCTTGCCTCCAATTGTTTGAAGTCTCAGGGACAGCAAAGACTTCTCTCTGCCAGCACCTGGAGTCTCTGCTGAGATTCCTAATCTGCTGAGTGGTGCCCATCCAGTTCCTGGGAACCTGAAAGGAGAAGTTGGCTGCCTAAGAGGAAGAAAACCACACACAGAACGCCGTGTGGGGAAAAGATCGACGCGACTCCGATCTGCGGTGAAAAATCGACGCGCTGCCGGCTTCACAGCTGAAAATCGACGCTCGTCTGCAACGCAACCAAAGAATCGACGCACGGAGCTGGAGAAACGAAGTGCAGCATCGCTGATGGAGGCTGCTGAGATCGCAACCCGTGCTGCGTGGTTTTCGGATCATCGTACGGCTGGATTTCCAAAGCAAACACCGCTGGGCGTGTAAAAAACGCAAGGCTTGCCCGGACCTCAGAGTACTGACCGGATCGACGCATCGCTCTCCTGCAGAGAGAAGAAAAGACGCACCCCGACCCGACGAAAGGAGAAACGAGGCAAGGTCTCGCTCGTGAGTGAAATTGACGCATCGCAAGCCCTTTTTGACGCACACTCACCCATGCAGGTTTATTTTTGATGCACCCAATACATTTTCACGCTAACAGTTTTAATGTGTGTTTAAAACTACATGAAAAACTACTCTTTTTGCTTTTTAATTGATATTTTGACTAGTGTATTGTGGATTTTTGTTGTGTTGGTCTTGTTTTGTTTAGATAAAAATTCAATATTCTCTATTTTTCTAAACCTGTGTTGTGTCATTTTGTAGTGATTTCATTAGGTTACTCTGTGTGTTGGTACAAATACTTTACACCTAGCACTCTGAAGTTAAGCCTACTGCTCGTCCAAAGCAACCAAGAGGGTAAGCAGGGGTTATCTGAGGGTGATTCTCTTTTACCCTGACTAGAGTGAGGGTCCTTGCTTGGCAGGGGGTAACCTGACTGCCAACCAAAGACCCCATTTCTAACAGTGCCCATCTCAATTTCTTAGTTGCCCGTGCTTTTAGAGGTCATGAGGGCATCAGGAAGGACACAACGTGTGGTTGTCTCGTTGTGCCAATCCTTTAGCACCCTGTTTGCTGCAGATGGGATAATCAGCAGTGGCAGAGTCAGGATGCCATGGTTCTCTATGCAAGCAAAGAATTGGGCACCTGCACCTTATTTCCTTATTTGACAGTAAAAAAACAGATACTATAATTGGAGTGTAGTGTCTTGCCCTCTTGACCCGGTGACAAATACACTTTATTTTATTTTTGATAACTACACTGCTGTTAATGAGAGCTTTATTGGGGCAGGCCTTCAGAGTAATCAGCATCAGCAGCAATTAAAAACAGACATTGAAACTGGTCCCCACTGGGCACTAGATTAATGTCTTCAGCTTTACAAGTGAACCAGTGAGAACCCCTGAGGTAATCCAGGTCAGTGATGCAGTCCCTGCTGTATTTCACAGCATGTTGCACTGTCTGAGTGTCCATATTTCCTAGGAGTATTTTCGTTGGCTTGGGAGACAAGAAACCTTGTTGGCATATTTTGGGAAGGCCCACAGCTTCACATCAACCATTATTAATAGATCAATTCTTTAGTATGCATTGCTTCAACAAGAAATGTAAAATAAACACTAAATGTCCAGTGAAAGCACCTCCCTGACAGCTTGTGGGACAACAAAAGCATACATCCTTCACAAAGCAGGCACAGATCAGGAAGCAGCAGCACTGCAGAGGTATCTTCCTCACAGACAGTGCTTAGCAGGGAAGCAGCAGGGCAAGTTTCCCTCCTTCACAGGACAGGACAGCTCACACAACAGCAAGCTCAAACTTCTCTCCCTCCCAGAACAGGTACACTTAATTCACTCTGAACTGAGATTACGAGTGGAAGAGCAACAGAATGAATGAGTCAGCGATGCTGCCACTCACGTGCATTTGTTTTTCACTGTTAGTATAATTAATAGCACTTTTTTGTGCCTTTCGTTTCACTTGCAACAACGTTGTCAGTGATTTGAAAGATGAATAGTAAACAAGAAAATAGAAAGACTTAAAGGAACAAAATGTGACTAAGAGCAGGAACGTTTCTGCAAGTTCATTTTTGGTCTGGCCTAGAGGCAGCTGCACGTGTATCACAAGCCTCATTTTATGAAACAATGCATATGTTCATGTATACATACACACGGGATTTGGGTCAGCCATCTTTCCCCATTGACTTATTTAGCTCTCATAGCATGGGTCAAAGGGTCAGCCCTCTCCAGCTAATGGTACTCTTGCACCCACCTAATATTCCTCTGCCCATAAATTGTCAGTGTCTCCTCCTCTATACCTTCCTCCCTCTACTTTCTTTCACATGTACTCTAGTCTCACTTTCTTTTCATCCTTCACTCTAAGATCCCCATCTATACTCTTAATACTCCTCTTATCTGCTCTAGTCTCCAACACAAGGGTCTACAACCTTTTCTGTAATAACAGCTACTCTTGTTCAATTAATCTCATCAAGAGCTACTAACGTTATTAGTGATGAAATAGTGACCACATCAGACAAGGTTACATTTGTGGCCACCTTATGCAAGATTTCTGTCAGTGATCACTTCAGTGTAGCAGGCATGGTTAGCAGCAGTAATATAAAAAAGCCTTGTCAATAGTTTATGCATCTACATGGATAATACATAACAGCCGTAGCTGCAATGCCTCTGGTGCCACAGTGATAACATTTGCAAAAAGCCTCCATAATGCCCCATGATTTATCAGTCAAACATCAGCTTTAGGGAGTAGGGAACCACTAACCTAGGGCGCCTGTTCCTGGGTAGAGTGCCTTGCATGAGTGTCTGTTGGTTCACCAGTATCTATAACAGAGCATATTCACATATGCATGACGTCTCTATGATACAATATTCTTTGTGAGAAGGTTGGGTCCAAGACCTTTTCCGAAATATATGTATCTGTTTTAATAAGATGATTTGCACTTTGTGAAAGATTAAAAAAAGACGAGCAGGCACGTTCTACAGAGAACCCTTCAATGCTGTTGCATTTAAGATTTTCTTTTGCACGATTCAAATATACGGGAACATTTCATATCCTCGGAGAACACAAAATACCGACGTGTAAAATTTCCTAGAACTGCTCAGCCTTCCTTTGTCAATGTACTAAATTGCCTGGCATCTCGAGGAGTTAAGGCATGTTGAACTTATCCTGCACTCTGTTAACAATGGAAGTCTTTGTGCAACCTGCATTTATGAACCTTGTGGCAGAGATTTTAACAGATGTGCTCCCCGATGAAAAGCAAAACAGTGAACTTCATTATAAGACTCATTCCCAGTCAGCCAATCACATGAGTCCATTTGCACAGGGCAGTCATTTTGTTTTCAGCTAATGTTTCTAACAGTTGTACACCCTCCTGGAGAGTTTTTGATCCTTCTTCCGGTAACAGACACACATAAATGAGCGCTCAGAAGCCATCAGATGTAGCTTAAGTATTTAACTGTAGATACATTCAAGGCGGATGTTATGCCCCACTGTTTTCTCCTGTATCTTTACCTGGCGCTAATTTCCAGGACCTTCGGTTGTGTGCTTGCTCTAAGGTAATTGCGCCTCTGGCAGCCAAGATGAGAAATGCTCACTATAAGCAGGGATAACGTCAAGCAGTAGAGCTAAAGTTTTACCTGCATGGTCATAAGTGATGAAAAGGCAGCTTCTCAGTATAGATCTACAGATATCACAAGTGTGTATGGAGCTCAATTTAGAGTGCCTAAAGTTTGGTAGGGAGATGTGTAAGGAGCAGAGCATAGTACTCACTACAGGCGGTTCAGAATACCTCAGTCCCCCGAATCCCATCTAAGTGGTAAGCACAAATTAAGGAATATTTCAAACACTTCACTAGGACAGCAAAGTTACCACAAAAGTACAGCACCACAAACCTACAAAGGAGATTCTACCGATAAAATCAAATAATCTTGTTTAGCATTAAATCTAAGTCTGTTGGACCCTGTATGTCCTCCGTCCTCTGCTACTGGATTCCAGCTCAGAGGAGATGCTTGTCCTAGGACTTTGTGTGATTCCGTGACTTTCAGGTACAGTGAAAGGAAGTCAGCACAAAATACTACAGGTCTTTATAATCTATGGCTTCAAATAAAAGGGGCAGATCTCAAATGAAGGGGTCCCCAAAAGCATCTAGAAATGTCTCGACCTTACCCAACAAGGAAGATAAAGTTTTACATGCCCCACTCAGTGCTCAACTCGGTATATCAGTGAAGAATTATTATCCATAAGGCTTAATGAAAAAGTCAGGGTGAGCACTAGTAAATAACAGGTATTAATTAGCCATGCAATAGTAGTCATCCCCTTAGTGGTGGATGGCCCACTGTTCTTAGAATCATTGATTCCGTTGTGTCGTGAACCTTCAACCTTTTGCATCTTCAGCTGTAAAGGAAAAGCAGATAAGCTGGTAAGTAGAATTCCACTAAAACAAAATTTTATAATTAACTCTGCCAGGGACTTGCAGGGCAGTGCAGACAAACGACTGGGAAACGAGCTAAGTGCAATGAAGAAGAGAAAGGAATGAAATGATGAAAATGGAGAAAAAGAAAAATGAATGGGAAACAAAATAAACAGCAGAAAGAAGGTAAAAAAGAAAATCTATGGAGGGAAGAAAATGATGGTTTGGAAGATACAGAAAAGGAGGATGAGAAGAAGGAAGGTATCAATGAAGGGTGAAAGAAGGCCCAATGAAAGAAGCAAAGGGGAAGAGTAGAGTTAAAAAAGGGTGGAAAGAAAGAAGGGTAACAGGGTGAAACAAAGGATGAAACGAAGGAAAGAAGTTATAGATGTATGGAAGACTGAAAGGAAGAATATATGGATGGTTAAGAGGATGAAAGGATGGATAGATCAAGTAAAGTAGAGATGTAGGTTAAAGAACGAGTGAAAGGTTGATGGATAGGTAGGTAATGATGGATGGAAGTGTGAAAGTATATAGTATCCATAGACTGAAGTAATAAAGGTTTAATGGATAGAATGGTGAAAGAATGAATGGGTGGATGATGAAAGGCTAGAAGGATGGAAAACTGAAAGGGTGGGTCAAATTATGGCTGGATAGATAGGTGTATTGGAGTTGTGTGAAAAGGTAGGTGGATTGAAAGGTGAAATAATGAATAGATAGCGGAAAGGCTTGATGGTGGATTGTTTACTGGATGTAAATGTGAAAGAATGGACGGATGACTGGATACAAGGGTGAGGGGATGGATTTACAGATGAAAAGGGTGAGGGACATCCTTCTCGGGAGGGTCAGGCTTCTTCACTTGGTCGATCTGTTTCAAGAGGGGGAGAAGTTAATTTTTTGACTGTTCCCGTGCATTATTTACAAATGGATATCTTGAGGATTATATATCTTTACTGTAATGTCTTAAATGATTTTAAATAATTTTGTGGACAAGTAAAGGGTCTTGCTGTACCTCAAGATTTGTGACCTGTTAACATAGTCCTACATATTTCTCTGAATAGAAAGGTGTTCCAAGACCTCAAGGTGATGGGGTGTCCTTGACGTCTGAGCGCCCTGGTGATACAGGAAGAGTTGAAACAATTATTAATGCTTTAAGGCTTAGTATGAGTTGAATTCTTCTTGAATCAAGTACACGGGAACGGGGAAGGTCTGTCGAACATCCAGATAGCTGCCAGAGGCAGGTGCTGTACCAGGAAGAGTGAAGGTGCTGGTGAGATTAGAACCATGAGTTTCTTTGTTAACCAGCACGATGGCTTTTTGGGTTGCGCCCTGCTGCTCAGCACGCGGTGATCTTCAGGTTGCAAGTCGAATCCTAGTTAGGCAGACCTAGCCTTCCATCCATGCCTAGCTCGGTTAATTGATGAGCATTTAAACTGGGGAATAGTAGCGCGTGTTATTTGCAGTGCTTACTCAAGAAATGTGCACCACTATATGAAAAGAAAATAGTGTTATTATTTGGAAATGATTTCGAAATAAATGTAGAGCTAGGCACATGAACTCTATGGTATAGCCCTGACTTTTACCCTGTTGGAATCCATCAATTGCTATAAATGACGCTATGTAAACTACCTTCTCCGCTACAGAATGGCTCATTCGGAGCTCCGATGCGGTACTGTGCGCAGCAGAGGCATTTAGCAGGCTGACAGCATTGCTGGCACCGTGCAGGATGACCCACCTACGAGGTGAGGGGGGAGGTTGTGTTGTAAAGATGTTAATTCCCGGCCAAGTTTCGGAGAAGGAGGAATAATTTCCTCTCCTTGGCAGAAAATCGATTCCCACTCTCTGGCCTTTATAATGACAACTTAATTATGAAACAGACTACATAGTCTCAACTGATATGACACGTGGCTAGCGTAAAATATATCCATTATGAAATATCCGTAATGCTTCATGAAGGTACTCCTCCGTGGGTTCTGTCTCCACATTGAATTGTGCTGTAGGAGCTTCCGCCTCAGGCTGACGCCGACGGAGCCCGTCGTTCCAGGCGCCGCCATTCTGAGAAACGCATTTACTGCAGCGCGCGGAGGTATCGATTCCTGTCGCGCGGCCCTGACCCGCCAGCGCGCGCCTGCCAGCAGGACTGCGGCCTCTGTTCCAAGGCCTGCAAAAGGAATAGGAACGGCTCGGAGTTGTATTTCCACTCGTCTCCGAAATCATTTCCCATCTCTCCATTTAGTTCTGGGATTTACACATTTCCCGAGTTACATATACACGCATTATTTCCACTGCGTGCCCTCCCGCTGTTCTGATTTTCTGAAATATGTATTGGTGGGAGGGTCGCAAGACTGTCTGCTAAAGAATGTTACGCAAGGGTCAGAGGAAAACTCTCGCCTTTAAGTGTGAAGAGGCGGCAGTTTTCTGCCCTGTTTACCATCGTTCCTCTATGTTATGGGCAAGTGTATTTCACGGACGGTATTAGTGGCGTCTTATTTCTTTCTCAAGGGGGGGGGGGGGGGCGCATATTAGAGTTCTGTGAGGAAACTAACCCAGCCTTTGACTCACAAACTCATCTCATCCGCATGAATCTAGGCAAAGGGTGACATTTAAACGTCACTGCAAAACTAATTGACGTTGGGTCTGTGGTGGAATGGGATGATCTGGGCGCCAAGGAGGAAGGGGCCCCAAGCAGGGGCGTGACACAGAGGAGCGAGGAGGACTGTCCATCATGTCTCCAACTCCATCATATAGTTACGGTGTTAGGACATAATTTGGCATCTTTACTCCCGGTTCAAGAAGTGATGAAACGAAGCCAGACGGGAGAGCGTGCAATAGTGCACTAAAAACGCGCTCCTCAAGGCACGGGTTTTTAAAAAGCACAGGTCAGAAGTTTTTTTTCCTTCTTTTCTGAAGCCGAAAGCACAGAAAAATAAGTAACAGTATGTTCTTTACATTTTGGGGCATAGAAAAAAAACACTCAAATGCTTGTGGGCTGCTACAAGCTAGTCTTAAGTGTTTTCTGTATACTCGTTTGTAAACAAAAGGCTGTTAGTGCCGATTAACATTTTTCTGAGAAAAATTCCGATTGATAAATCAATCATCTCTGTGAAGTCGAACACCGGCACTCATCTCGGTTTCCCAAGAAATGTTTGCAATTTTCCAACATTCTTGCGGCTAACCTGTTTAATCGTACACTTAAAACCAAACTGCCCCACAGCAGAACAGTCAGCAATGAAAAGGCAGAGGACGCGTTGGTCTGGAAGCGAAGGCTATTTCCGCTGTCTGTACTTTTGATTTTTTTTTTTTTAATATCCTCGGGGAAGAATCTCTGTTATTGCAAAGCTTCTGCTGTGACTTGACCTCCGAAACTTACAATCTGCTGATAAGAGAAACTGCTGGCACAAAGAAAAAGAGCACGGAAAGTAAATACAATGGCAAAAATACAGGCTGATGATAATTCCAGAACTGTTACCCTGAGCAGTGGATGGAGGTAGCTAAACACAAAAGCGAAATATAGAAACAGATCATTTTTTATCCAAGATAGCACTTCTAAATATCAGATTTTAAAAAACGGACATATAAGAGCGAACAATAAAAGATGAAATAAAGGCAATATTTCCATTAGTGTTACATTAAAACGTCACAATTGGAATCGTAACCTTTACGTTTTTTTTTCTATCGACGTATTTATTTGTTAAACACCAATATGCGCCTTGAACCCCTTTCATGGCACTGAATGTTGCTGACCGTGGACATTGTTGACAGTCAAAGTGAAGAAAGGAGGGCAGTGCTTAATTTGTGAGAGGTGCCTAACATTTTCTTTGTAGGATGTTGCCTACACATCTACCAATGCCAGCCACCACTTCAAGCTCTGGCACCTCTGACTTCCACCGCCCACTGCCTACATGGCCACCGCCCACAGCTGGATTCCAATCAGCGAGCAGACCCGCCTACCGGAAGAAGAGTCGGTAAAGAGAGAGATCATCAATTTCTAGAAACATTTGAAAAAAACAGTGGTTTCGTTTCACTTTGCTAAATGGTCATAGGACTCAGGTCCTAGCTGTCAACTCTGATGCCACATTGTACAGAGCCATCAGGGGTTCCTTACGCAGTCCTCCACCAGAATGTACAGGTGGACTCTACGCATCCCTCCATGACAAAATATCGAGCATCAAGGAGCATCCTGTCCATCACGCACCACACTCTATAGTCCATGGAGCGGCACTCTACCCAGGTCTCCAACACTTCATACAGGGAGTGCAGAATTATTAGGCAAGTTGTATTTTTGAGGATTAATTTTATTATTGAACAACAACCATGTTCTCAATGAACCCAAAAAACTCATTAATATCAAAGCTGAATATTTTTGGAAGTAGTTTTTAGTTTGTTTTTAGTTTTAGCTATGTTAGGGGGATATCTGTGTGTGCAGGTGACTATTACTGTGCATAATTATTAGGCAACTTAACAAAAAAAAATATATACCCATTTCAATTATTTATTATTACCAGTGAAACCAATATAACATCTCAACATTCACAAATATACATTTCTGACATTCAAAAACAAAACAAAAACAAATCAGCGACCAATATAGCCACCTTTCTTTGCAAGGACACTCAAAAGCCTGCCATCCATGGATTCTGTCAGTGTTTTGATCTGTTCACCATCAACATTGCGTGCAGCAGCAACCACAGCCTCCCAGACACTGTTCAGAGAGGTGTACTGTTTTCCCTCCTTGTAAATCTCACATTTGATGATGGACCACAGGTTCTCAATGGGGTTCAGATCAGGTGAACAAGGAGGCCATGTCATTAGATTTCCTTCTTTTATACCCTTTCTTGCCAGCCACGCTGTGGAGTACTTGGACGCGTGTGATGGAGCATTGTCCTGCATGAAAATCATGTTTTTCTTGAAGGATGCAGACTTCTTCCTGTACCACTGCTTGAAGAAGGTGTCTTCCAGGAACTGGCAGTAGGACTGGGAGTTGAGCTTGACTCCATCCTCAACCCGAAAAGGCCCCACAAGCTCATCTTTGATGATACCAGCCCAAACCAGTACTCCACCTCCACCTTGCTGGCGTCTGAGTCGGACTGGAGCTCTCTGCCCTTTACCAATCCAGCCACGGGCCCATCCATCTGGCCCATCAAGACTCACTCTCATTTCATCAGTCCATAAAACCTTAGAAAAATCAGCCTTGAGATATTTCTTGGCCCAGTCTTGACGTTTCAGCTTGTGTGTCTTGTTCAGTGGTGGTCGTCTTTCAGCCTTTCTTACCTTGGCCATGTCTCTGAGTATTGCACACCTTGTGCTTTTGGGCACTCCAGTGATGTTGCAGCTCTGAAATATGGCCAAACTGGTGGCAAGTGGCATCGTGGCAGCTGCACGCTTGACTTTTCTCAGTTCATGGGCAGTTATTTTGCGCCTTGGTTTTTCCACACGCTTCTTGCGACCCTGTTGACTATTTTGAATGAAACGCTTGATTGTTCGATGATCACGCTTCAGAAGCTTTGCAATTTTAAGAGTGCTGCATCCCTCTGCAAGATATCTCACTATTTTTGACTTTTCTGAGCCTGTCAAGTCCTTCTTTTGACCCATTTTGCCAAAGGAAAGGAAGTTGCCTAATAATTATGCACACCTGATATAGGGCGTTGATGTCATTAGACCACACCCCTTCTCATTACAGAGATGCACATCACCTAATATGCTTAATTGGTAGTAGGCTTTCGAGCCTATACAGCTTGGAGTCAGACAACATGCATAAAGAGGATGATGTGGTCAAAATACTCATTTGCCTAATAATTCTGCACTCCCTGTATGTAGAAAATATGGCACTGGCCTCAGCTTCTCCCATACTGCACAGAGAACCCACGGAATTATGCCCAATAAAAGTTTTCTGTGAGAAATTCTGTTTTTCAAAAGTAAAAGCTGCGCATATCCCTCCCCCTGTGCAAAACAGGGGTATATATACAAACACTGTAGCTAGATGCTGTTTCATAGTTTGGAGGTGCTTTATGAAGACGTTACTGTGCTAAGGTAACCAATGGTGGGTGGTGAATTAAAAAAGGGGGTGTAAATACCTGCACTGAGCCACATGCAGCAAATCAGCACATCAAGCAAGACTACCTCTTGTAAGCTGAGGTGTGGCATATTTGAAACCCAGAAGGGAAAATAGCACCTGGTGAACTAATTTCTGTAAGAAAATGGCTAAACACCTCTAAACTTAGAATGCAATTCTCTGAGAGCCTGTTTCTGCAGAGAGGGGTGTGCAGTGTGTACTTTGAAGTGGGACTGCATTCTCTAGAACTGAATAGCAGACACAGTAGTTATAGTTAGTGTGTGACCACCCCACGTCGGCAGCACACCAGTCCAGAGCTTTCCTTTTTTGGGGCCATTCTAGTGTTTTACAAGAGCACCAGTTACATTGCACAAGGTCAGGTTCATATATTTTAGGCTTGGAGAGATTAAGTGATGTGCCCTTAATTACAGGATGTTGAGGTGATGCCAGGAATCGAACCTACTTTCCCAGTTCCAAAGTCAGCAGCTCTGACTGTAATGCAGCATTCCTCACCCCCCTCTTTTGCAAATCATTGCTATCAGGTGTGTTCATTTCAGTTTGTTCAGTGGAAGCAAAGAAAGCCACACAGGTTTGTTACATGAAAGTCCAGCACTGACCTTGTGACATGGAATGACCTGGCAATTCTTGGTGGCTCTGCTTTCTCTGACACCTCAGTCTGTGACGTTATGCTGGTCTCTTGCATTTTGCAGTTGTAATGGGTGTGCTGTGGGTACATACATCTTGTACTCCATTTGCTGAGACCTTGTATACAATGCATAGATTACAAGCCCTGCTTTATTGAGTGAGGCCCAAAGAACGGCGGGTACGGCATTCTCTTCGGCCTTGCAGCTGCAGTGTGGCTGTGCTGTGGTTACATTACAATTGTATGGATTGACTTATAGATATATGTGGTTTGAGTCTCCGTGGCAGTGATGCGTGGATTTGTGATGGGCTCCTTATGGGCATGCTTCTCTTCAAGATTTACATTCTCACACATGGCTCTGTTTAAGTGCCTAAATCCTCATGTTCATGCTCTTTGCTATTTAAGGACTGGGACACACACACAGCTCTCCCAAAGCACCCAATCTAAACCTTCAACAGCCCCTTTAATTCACTTAACACCCACATACTGCTCTGCCAATGTACCTCTCTTTTGGCTAGCAGCTACCTTCCAATCCTAGGCTGGCAGCAACACTCACAAAGCTCTAGTCACCATCAACCATAACCCAACACAAGCAATCAGCGTGACATGCTAAAATTCTGTCCTAAGATCCACACATCTGTACTGGTGCACTGCAAGCTTGACCTGCAGTACAGTCTTGAGACCTCTGTGAATATACCTCAGTTTTGACTAGCAGCTTTCTACCAATTCTGCACTGTCTGCAATGCTCTCAAAGCTTTAGTTGGCATCAACTATCACCTGTCCCAAGCAATCCATATGACTTGGCATAATTCAGCCCAGAGATCCACCTACACCTGTATTGGTGCACCGCAAGCCTGTCCTGTGGCACAGTGTTGAGAGCTCTGCGGATGAACCTCAGCTCTTGCCTGCTGCGGCAACAGCACACTCGGCAGGTGTGCAGCATAAATGGGCAATGTTTAATAGTTAAAATGCAGAAGCCCCGCTATACTTTGTACATAGCATGACCAATTTCACATTTTGAATAAAGTGCATGTACTTCACATTAGCCTTTCCCTCCCCTAGTACTCAGACACGCCAATATTTCTACATGGACGCCTTAGTTTCAGAATTACATTCATGTTAAACTCTCTGCCCCTGGAAGGGAAACAACGCATTACACAAGAAGTGTTGTTACCTGTCATAAACCACTCCCACCCCGATCTTAAAGTCGGCACAGCACCATAATTTACATTAAGTGGTCCACTGTATTCAAAATTGTATCGATTTGTGTACAGCACTGTAGTAAAATTAAATGTGTGATGGGAGACTATAGGGATCCATTCCCATATATAACAAACATTAAGTTATGCCAGGATTTCTTTCCCACTACATACCTACCCACCAGGGTAGGATAATTAAGTGATGAATACCACAGATTTAGAAGAGTGGTGAGGGACCACAGTGGTGACCTTTGACTCTGGGTTCAGCCTAGCACCTTGCCGGCCTGCCAGTTACAGCCACTTCAGGGTGCAGGGAGGCTGAACACAGCTCCACAGGCCCTGCAGCACCAGGCTACCTGCTTTGACTCCCTGCTCCTTTATTTTCCGATGCTCAGCACCAGTTCCATTTGTAATCCAGAGGCCCCAAGGGCAGCCTGCAATGCAGGGCCTCTTAGGACTTCCCAGGCCTCAATGCCAATCTCCTCCTCAAAACCACCCTGTTCTGCCTTCTTACAGGCAGGCGTGGAATCAGCAGCTTCGTCAGTCAGTGGCAAGCTGGCACTGGCCTCTTCAATGAAGCATCTTCATCAAGGATTGATCCGAGAGCCTCTCTATTTCCCCACACACCAGCATATTTGGAAGGCATGGAACAACAAGCATTTTCAATGCAACGGGTCTCGCATTTTCTCGAGTTAGAACTATGTAAAGTGCAGCACGATCGCGCTGCATGGAAAATAAACAAATAAAGTAGTCCGGACCCCAGGCTGAAAACATCGAGCCTCGTATGTTTTTAGTAGTTTACCGGTGCTGTGTAGGTGGGCTTAACACTGGAAAAGGCATGACGTATGCATGCCTTTCACAAAAGAAAGCAAGCAGATTTTAAAAGGCAAGCCCATGAACCAATGTAAGTGACAGACATGACATGGGCGTGGTTTGAAGCCCAAAGAGAGATTACAGAATGGATGGAACGCTTTGCGCTCGCCCATAAAAAGGTAAGGATCTCGGGATTCAACTGAATGACGTTACAGGGGAGATGTGTTAGGGGGTTCGGTAGGACTCATGTGATATGGGTTAAACAGGGCATGTCCTACTTGGCCAGCCAATGTGGGGTGCTGGGACAGGAATGTCTGAGCCTGGGAGGGCAAAGTGTCACAGGGAGCCAGAAATGTTTCATGTGGCAAGCAGATGACAGCAGGAACCAAAAGTCTCAATTACCAAATATAAAAACCGGTGGTGCCCACTGATATCCACTATTACACATTAACCACTGAAGGAGTGGGTTCTCTGTGGTGTGTTTTCTCCTCTTAGTGGGTGTGGATTATTTTTGATCTTGGTTTTGAATGTGGCATCTGTCAACCCTTTGAGGCAAAGGAGAACCCCTGATAGATATCGAGAACTTTTGTCAGCATTTTCATTCTCAGTGTATTCATGATGAGTTATTGGTGCACAGGTGAGGAGGGTACATTGGCAGTGCTGGCCTGTGGGGGAAAAATGCATCTGCTCTGAAGCGCAAAAATTGCATTTCTATCTGTCAACGTGCACGGACCATTTTTTGCTGCACACATTTTTGTGCAAATGTACCCCGTGGGAGTGAAATATCTATTCTGTTCCTAGGTAGGCACAGAAGATATCCTGAGTAATAATAGTATATTGGCTTGGACCTAAGATGACGTGGGAAAGGAGGATGGGTGGAAGAACTTAGCATTCTATTTGTAATAATACGCCAGTGCACGGGGCAGTTCTTCCTGCTATCAGATGTTGGTGATATAATGTTGCATCGCCTTTAGCAGTGCTGTGGCAGATTAATCATCAATGCACTAAACACGTCAGCAATATTTTTGCACCAATATTTTCAGAGTGCGTGCAGCTTGTTTCCTGCAGCAGCGATTTAGATGTTCACAATCTAATCTAATGCGGAACTAGTTGACATTTTACGATTCCTTCTCTGACTTTATTTATCTATTGGTGATAAGCCGTATTTTTAAAGGGACCATTCTCATTTAGGCGTGTTCTGCAATGGGACTTGGCCATAGCTTTCTCGGGTGCATATAATACTTGTTCTAGTGGCAAACCGACCCCGGAGCAATGTGCACACAACAGCACATGCAAGGGATGCATAACACAAACAGCTGCTCGAGGCGTGTCCCCTTGTCATCGTCTATAAGTCGAACACTATGATGATACATTCCTATGACAACTGCCAGTTATAGCATATTTGTCCTAATGGTACATGTGACGTAGACAGCCCTGAAGGTTATAGAATAAAGATAAAGGATTGGAGTGGTGCTCCAGTTAGAAGCAAAACTCTTCTCTGGAATAGAACTGTCTCGTAAAACTCATGAATGACATGGGAACAATTAACAGAATGAAGAGAATGGATTTAAATAACCTTAATCCTCTAAGTTTATCATTCATGCTAAAGGCAGCCTCTGGATAACCAACGCACACTCCATGAAGCATCAGGTGGAAAAAACATTAAATCACTTAAGCTGCCTAAATAAAGTAACACCTTATGTCCCACGATTCATAGGCAGCCTTATTGGATTTAGAGGTTTCCTCGGTATACGGTAATACCCTATATTACGGTATCTCTAAAAACAAGCTAGGTCCCTTGAAAATACGGGCAGGTACATGTATGATCATAATAATGCTCTGTAATATTTCTCTGCAGAAACTTAGGGCCAGATGTAGTACCTCATTGTTTGCAATTTCCTAATAGTGAATTTGTGCGATTCGCTATTAGGAAATCACAAAAAATGATGCACCAGACTGTGTTCACGATTCCCAAGGGGTCGCAACTGGACCTGCGTCATCAATATTAATGAGGCAGGTTGCAATCTGCGATCCAATGGGAATAGCCAAACATCACAGGGATGGTGGCCTGCTGCGGTCAGCAGACCACCTTGTCTGTGGCTGCTTTTTAAATACAGCAATGTTTTTTTTGTGTTTTTTTTAAATGTAGCCAGTTTTCTTTAACCCCTTCGCTGCCAGGCCTTTTCCCCTCCTGTGCTGAACCTTTTTTTGGCTATTTTGGGCAGTTCGCGCTTAGGCCCTCATAACCTTTTCTCCACATAAGCTACCCATGCCAAATTTGCGTCCTTTTTTTTGCCAACATCCAAGGGATTCTAGAGGTACCCAGACTTTGTGGGTTCCCCTGAAGGAGACCAAGAAATTATCCAAAATACAGCAAAAATTTCGTTTTTAAAAAAAAAAAATGGGAAAAAGGGCTGCAGAAGAAGGCTTGTGGTTTTTTTTCCCTGGCAATGGCATCAACAAAGGGTTTGTGGTGATAAACCCACCATCTTCCCAGCTTTCAGGAACAGGCAGACTTGAATCAGAAACCCCTATTTTTCAACACAACGTTACAGGGACATACCCCATTTTTACTATTTGTTGTGCTTTCAGCCTCCTTTCAGTTAGTGACAGGAATGGGTGAGAAACCAATGCTGGATCCCAGAAAGCTAAACATTTATGAAAAGTAGACTACATTCTGAATTCAGCAAGGGGTCATTTGTGTAAATCCTACAAGGGTTTCCTACAGAAACTAACAGCTGAAATAAAAGAATATTGAAATTGAGGTGAAAAAAACAGCCATTTTCTCCACGTTTTATGCTAACTTTTTTCTGCGATGTCAGATTTTGCAAAGCAATATACCGTTACGTCTGCTGGACTCTTCTGGTAGAGGGGATATATAGGGCTTGTAGGTTCATCAAGAACCCTAGGTACCCAGAGCCAATAAATGAGCTGAACCTTGCAAAGGGTTTTCATTCTAAACCGGGTATACAGCAATTAATTTGCTGAAGTATAAAAAGTGAAAAATAGGTATCAAGAAAACCTTTGTATTTCCAAAATGGCCACGAGATAAGGTGTTGAGAAGGAGTGGTTATTTGCACATCTCTGAATTCCGGGGTGCCCTTACTAGCATGTGAATTACAGGGCATTTCTCAAATAGATGTCTATTTTACACACCGTCTCACATTTGGAAGGAAAAAATGTAGAGAAAGACAAGGGGCAATAACACTTGTTTTGCTATTCTGTGTTCCCCAAGGTCTCCTGATAAAAATGGTACCTCACTTGCGTGGATAGGCCAGGCGCCCAAGACAGGAAATGCCCCCAAACACAATGTTGACACATTACATTTTCACAAACAGAGCTGTTTTTGCAAAGTGCCTAGCTGTGGATTTTGGCCTCTAGCTCAGCTGGCACCTAGGGAAACCTAGCAAACCTGGGCAGTTTTGAAAATTAGACACCTAGGGGAATCAAAGACAGGGCGACATGCGGGGCTCTGACCAGGTTCTGTTACCCAGAATCCTTTGCAAACCTCAAAATTTGGCCAAAAAAACACTTTTTCCTCATTTCGGTGACAGAAAGTTCTGGAATCAGAGAGGAGCCATAAATTTCCTTCCACTCAGTGTTCCGCCAAGTCTCCCGATAAAAATGGTACCTCACTTTTGTGGGTAGGCCTACTGCCTGTGAAATGAAATGCCCCAAAACACTATGTGGACACACCAAAGTGATCAAATACAAAACTATAGTTTTTTGTGGGGGATGGGTGGCACCTGAGTTTTTGGTCCTGGGCTCAGCAGCCATCTAGGGAAACCTACCAAACCCAGACATTTCGGAAAACTAGACACCTGAGGGAGTCCAGGGAGGTGTGACTTGCGTGCATCCCCCAATGTTTTCTTACCCAGAATCCTCAGCAAACCTCAAATTTAGCTAAAAAAAAAAAAATCACATTTTTCTCACATTTCTGCGTGGGATCACCGAACTGGGACAAATTTCATACCACCCAACATTCCCCTCAGTCTCCCGGTAAAAATGATACCTCATTTGTATACATGGGCCAAGTGCTTGTGACAGGGAAGAGCCAAAAACATGTTTAAATTGAGGGGGGAACCAAAGCGGGTCCAAAAGGGCAGTTTGGAAAAAAAACATTTTTAGGCTGATAAGTGCAGCAGAATTGTTATTGGTATAGATGAGACAATGCTGGGTGGTAGGAATTTTGTGGATTCCTACAGATTCCGGAAGGTTCCATCACAAAAATGTAGGAAAAATGTGTGATTTCCAGTAAAGTTGTAGGTTTGCAGGGCTTTGTGGGTAAGACAATGGTGTGGGGTGCACGTGAAACACACCACCCTGGAATCACCCAGATGTTTCGTTTTCAGATGTGTCTAGGTCTTGTGGATTTTTCTACATGGCAGCGTCCCAAAGTCCTTAAAGTGCAGCTCTTACCATTCCAAGTGGGACAATTTTGAGAGTTAGCCAAGCGCTCATGGCTCAAATGTAAAACCAAAACCCAAAATAATCACGTCTTCTTGCTTGCTGTGGGATAAGATGTTTTAGTGTGCCGGGGAGAGCTGAAAGACTGTTACCCCTTTCAGTTGGGGTGGGGGCATAACCAGGCCCATACTGGTTGGTAGCCACCACCCCACTATTTTTTGCTTTTTATTTTAATTCCCTGGCATCTAGTA
Source organism: Pleurodeles waltl (assembly GCF_031143425.1). Lineage (NCBI taxonomy): Eukaryota > Metazoa > Chordata > Amphibia > Caudata > Salamandridae > Pleurodeles > Pleurodeles waltl. Next base: position 1,685,963,745 of record NC_090444.1, on the reverse strand, counting down.
CACTTGCTGCCCCCCCCCGGGGTGTGGATCAGGGGTAATTGCCCCATCTGCCCACTGGTGGGCAGAACAACTTTGGCCCCATTTATTTCATGGTCTCTGGTGTGCTTTCTGCCCCCCCTTGGGGCAGATGGGCCTTCCAAAAATAGGCCAATCTGCCCCAAGGGGGGCAGAAATGGCCAACAATAATATTCCCCCATTGGGAGCGACCCTTACTCAAGGGGCTGCCCCCTAAAGAAAACATACACATACACACACACACCAATCCCTGGTGCCTAAGTGGTTTCTGCCCACCCCCGGGGCAGATCGGCCTAATAGAAATTCGCTGATATGCCCCCAAGGGGAGCAGAAATGGCCTAAAATAAATTTGCCCCCATAAGGGAGCGACCCTTGCCTAAAGGGTCGCTCTCCACATCTAAAAAACAAAACAAACAAAAAAAAAAGCCCCTCAAAAAATGATCCCTGGCGCTTAGAGGTTTCTGCCCCCCCCCTGGGGGCAGATTGGCCAAATAAAAAGAGGTCTATCTGCCCCCAGGGGGCGCAAGAAATAGCCTAAAATAAGTTACCCCCCCTCCCGGGGAGCGACCCTTGCCTACGGGGTCGCTCCCCACCTCTAAAAAAAATAAAAAACTTAAAAAATGATCCCTGGCGCCTAGAGGTTTCTGCCCCCACTGGGGGCAGATCGGCCTAATAACAATAGGGGAGGGCAGAAATTGCCTAAAGTAAATTTGCCCCACCAGGAACGACCCTTGCCTAAGGGGTTGCTCCCCTTGCGTGAAATTGGCACAAAAAAAAGAATCCCCAGTGCCTAGTGGTTTCTGCCCCCCATGGGAGCAGATTGGCCTAACAAAAATCTGCCGATCTGCCCCTAAGGGGGGAAGAAATGGTCTAAATAGAATTTGCCCCCCCAGAGTCGCTCTCCACCTCTAAAAAAAAAAAAAAGATCCCTGGCGCCTAGAGGTTTCTGCCCCTCCTGGGGGCAGATCGGCCTAATAACAAAAGGTCATCAGATGTCTCTGTGGGGGTCAGGAGGGTCGGGGTGGAAGGGGAAGGGCTTCCCCTTCCATCCCTGCCTTGGGGGGAGGGTGAGAGGGAAGCCCACGGAGGGAGCGCTAGCGCTCCCCCTGAATTCCATGCCAAGGACGTAATGGTTACGCCCTTGGCACAGGAGCACTGTGCCGGTGGACGTAACCATTACGTCCCTGGCACAGAAGGGGTAAAGGAACATAGAATGCATTTCAAAAACAAAAATGAAGAGTTTTCTTTTCTTTTTTTAGGAGCAGTCCCTGGGACCACTGCCTACTGTTAAAAAAATGTATGCAACCACATTCACAAAAGGAGAAAGAGGTCCTTGGTGACCCATTCCCGTTTGCGAAAAGGTTACCCCTTTCTTCAAGGAGTCGGTAAAATATGAATGTTTTGCAACCACTTTTCGGTCACAAAACATTCACACATACCACTGCGAGTCACTTTTGAGTACCTAACCCGCTTTTAGATTCGGTAATAAGTTACAGAGTTGCAAGATAGAGTTTGGTACATGAGAACATGCTTTTTTAATCAGTCACAAACGGCCGAATTCTCAATTTGAGACCACAAAAAACTTTTAAACATCTGCCCACTAATTATCTCACAATAGTTGTCTGACTACCATCAGTGAAAGGAGGGTCTATGAGCAAAACAATGTAAGTGTGGGGTCATGTGTTGTGACCATCACCAAATGGTGGATACGTGCAAAGCAGGCTACTTTAGGGTTGTTTCACCATTCCAGATGGCCCAGTCATCACATGTAACAAGTTGTTTCAGTGTTCTTAGTAGGTGAAACTGGCACACAGTAATTTTCTCTTTTCTGAGTGATATGACATTATTAAAACTTGGCAATCTTACCTTCCAAGATTCCATTTTAATCCTACAGGTTCTTCAGGGATCCTCGATATCACCAATTCTGTTTGTTATGTACAGGTCTGCAGTCTTCCATCGCATCAGGGCCTTTTGCTGGCGAGTTCCACCTATGAAAATAGCATGCACCTATGGATCCTAGGCAGTTGGCCTGTGTGACTCCTTTCCAGTACTGAAAGTTGGTGTCAAGCCTTAAATATGCAGAAATTGCAAAATTACACATTTCTGTTTGAATATTGTTACAACAACAGTACCCGAGGGTGCACGCATCAAGCGTACTGAATCAGGATTTGTACATTTTTTTAAATCCGAACTCACAGTGGGTATTGACTTTTGCCAAGTAACAGTGGGATCAGGAAACTGAGGGAACTACAGGGGTAAAGTTAGACCCGGAAAAAACAGCAAGCAACCTCTAGACTCCTGGGGAGTGCTTAATTAGTGAATAAAAGGGGGCTGGTGCCAAAAGCCCCCCTCTTAAATAAGCGGCTGCTGCAATTAAATGTGCGAGCACGGAATACTGAGGCGTCGTAATCCTGAAGCCATCTCAGGCCTCTTTAATCCATACAAAGCCACTCCCTGCCCTTTCAGCTCACTCTAGCAGCTTTCTGCTTTCTCTCTTTGTGACGCTTTTTCGTTTTTCCCTTCCTCCGACTTTCCCATATGTGTCTTTTGCTCACAGCAAATGCTTGAGGCAGAAGGGTAAGCCCCGGCCCTCAAAAATAAGTGCCGGTGCTCAGCACCAGAAACAACAAGCACAAATTAAGCACTGCTCCTCGGTATTCCTGTAGGTCGCAAGATTTTTTGGGGTTACCATGCGCAGATGTCCCATTTAGTCAACAGGAGCAGTATTTAGAAAGTAGTATTCCTGCTAATCAATACATTTCTAGACATATTCTTGGGATAATATTTTGACTTTTTATAGTTGGTCTTTGTTAGGTTAACTAACGCAGTATAACCTAGGCATAACATTCTACTTTCTCCATGAGATTAGATGAGCATATTTGTATACTGTGTATTCATATTTGTAAGAGTACACAGCGCAGATTGTTCCTGTAAAAATGTTCAAAGTTGCCATGGAGGATAGACTGTAGTCGCCTGCAGTATCACAGATCATGTGAGAAACGCACACCTGGCATATCTTAGCCATGCATTACTACTGGGCACAATTAACCCCTTAGCTGCGCTCCATGGAATATGATCCATAATTGCTTATTGGCCCTTGCTTTAGCATTTAAGTCATGAACTTGTACAGTGATTGCACTTATAGATCGCTTCATTCAGAACCGTGGTTCATTATCGGATGGGAGCTAGCAAGAAACTCTCTAGTTAGATTGGACAGGAACCTTTGAAATAATTTACTGGATGCACGGTATGAACTATAGGCCAGATCACAAAAACGTGGTACCAATGTAAGGCAGTTTTCACAAAAAATTGTACTGACTCACCAGTGCATAAAGTACAGCAACAGAATGGTGCAAAAATATGAGTACGCTATTGAAGAGCCCGGTTGGACCTGACATCCTTGACGTAGTATTCCACCAAAAATGTTGATTTCACTTTTCCTGTTTGCTGAGTTCATTTTTGTTTGCTTTAGGACTCTTTACCACTACTAACAAGTGCTAAAGTCCATATGCTCTCTCCTTAAAACACGGTGAAATTTGCTTACACCTAATTGGCACATTTGATTTAGGTCTAACCCACTAGTGAATGGTACTGCACTTACCCCAGGCATATAAAATAAATGCTTCTCCTGGGCCTGCAGCACTTTAAAAGTAGCCTTTTAAAACATCTCAGGCCTGTCATTGCAGCCTGTAGTGCAGTTTTAAATTGAGATTTTGACATGGAAAAATATATTTTTTGCCAGACCCAATCCTTTTTTTAAAAATATGGATAAGCTGCCCCTACAGTAGGCCCTAAAGGATCATAGGACAGTGTGGCATCTATTTAAAAAGTAGCTTAAAGTTTTACATGTCCGGGTACTGAAAAGTAATTTTTCACTACGGTAAATACTATCTCTCTTATTGACTAACAAGGGGTTACCTTATATTTAATAAGTGCTAACTTTTGATTGAGAGTAAATAGAACTATGCTGATTATACTCAAATGTATTGTAATTTAAGACCTTGACCCTAAAAATGTAAGATCCGGAACCTGAAAATGTCACTTTTATAAAGTTTATATTTACTTGTATTGTAGTTACTTGTCTTAAACATTTGTGCCTTCTGCCAGTGTCTTGGGTCACATGAGTCTGAATAGCTCTGCTGTTGGAGTTTGTGTATTCCTGCCAGACAAAATGGACTAGGTATTGGCAGGTTAGGCCATCCTGCCTGGATGGTTGGGTGCCGGACTATTCCCTCCCCCACTTACATTTCAAAGGGCTTGCCTCCAGTCTTGGAGACTTGAGAGGGGAAGGGAAGAACTTTCCAGAACCCAATGTGTATATGGAACCCCCCCTTCAAAGGCTGGCACCGGTATAAATATTGGACCTCCACAGCCTCTTTTCAGTACACTCCTGGACCAGCAGACATTACAAGGAAACAGACTGCCATGTTCTTCAGACGACTGCCCTGCTGCTTGAGGCCTGCCTTGTTCCCCAAAGGACTGCCCTGCTGCATGAGGCGTCCCTTGTCCCCCAGAGCATTGTCCTGCTGCTTGAGGCCTGCCCTTATCTCTTAGAATGCAGTTTGGACCTGGTCCCTTCATCCCAGGCTAAGTGAGTGACTCCAGGAGTTAGTTGGCTGACCTTCTGTTCTGAGCTAAAGGGACACAATGAGCTTCAGAGGCATACCCTGCAGCTGTCCAGCTGACCTGCTGCAACTGGACCTGCCTGAGCCCTGCTGGCCTCTGCTACAGTGAGTCCCTCAACCCCAAAAGGTGCCTCCCCAGGTCCTGGAACCTCAGATGGCATCAGAGTGCAGTACTCTTCAAGAAAAGGAGAAATATTGAAGTTGTGGGCTCTTTGCACCTGTGAATGGGCCAACTCACACCGAGATTCTGCCACCTGCGACAATCCCCAGCTTGAAGCTCCAGTGAACCCAACTCTTTACAGTACACGACAGCCAGCTGGACCTTCACCCTACAAGCAAATGACAGACTGCAGTGACTGCCAAAGCAAAGCTCCAGCAACAACTATCCAAGATGCATGACCAGATCTTTGTCCAAAAGTGGAAACCGTCTGCAGTGCCAGGCCTGTCTTTGCGCTACAGCAGCAACGCATGCAAAGCCAGGCCTGCTGTTCAGGCTACTGCAGCGACCATCTCCGATGCTCTCCTTGAAGGCTCCTCCCCCACAAACGGTACTCTTCCTGCCAGACATTGAGAAGGTAACTCTTTCAGCTGGACTAACCTAGGCCCTGCATCTAGCCTGCACTCCTTTGCGATCGGCCTGAAATTCTGACTTTCCTCTGGTCTAGCAGAAGCAGATGACCACAAGTGATGCTTTGTACCTTTAGGCTCTATACTTAAAGTTTTTAAAATCAACATCTTCAGTTCTACTGATCGGACTTTTGTTTTGGTATCTTATTTATAAAAAAATTCTATATTGGTATGGGATTTTTCTTGTGTTGTGCTTTCACTTTAGTTCTGTTTGTGTGCTGCGTATATACTTAACACAGTGCCTCTAAGTTAAGCCTGACTATTTTGTGCCAACCTACCAGAGGGTTAAGCACAGGTTAATTTAGTGACTTTTGTGGTCAACCCTGACAAAGATTGTGGTTGTTGATTGAGTAGGGTTATTAACCCCCTCAATCAATAACCAAGTTTCTTACTTATAGGTCATACCAAATCCTTGCAGGGACACTATACTACCCTCCTGCCTCCTTGGGACAAAGCTGTATGTGCATGATAATGGAGTATTCCTGCAGCAAGGTACAGAAAGGCAGCATTCAGTGTCTCTCAGGTGTTATGCCAACTTAATTATCAGTATGAACCTTTTAGTGGCCTCCCAGGTGGAGTCAATGTAGGTTGGTCTGCACTAAGAGGGAGGCCCAGTAGAATAGGTTTCATGGGTTTTGTCTTTGTGACACCACTCATACTTGCAAGGATATTTCTGGAGTTGTAGGCTACCCTGGAGGAAAATAAAAGCGGTTGTACTTAAAAAAGAAAGTCTGTGCCTCATCGATTTAGATCTCTTTCATAAGGCATGACCTTGTAGGTGACAAATTTACAATGCTGTGTTTCTAATATCGGGCAAATGCTTAAGCCGTTACCACTTGTGTCTCAATCTTCTGCCTGAAATGGTTGTAATTAAGTAATATTTGAGGTAGAGCGTTACCAGGGAGACAATGACATACACCACTGTGAATTTCAGGAACTGGGACGTAGTTTGCTGAATTAACTGCATGTTTACTTATCTGTAGAAAGATGGAAATATGGGTGGCAGCAATAAATGGACTAACGGGTCTCTAATATTGCCCTTCCCTGCTTCAATGGGGAGAATCTGGAGCCAGAGGTCATAAGTGATTGGTTTTTACAGCTGTTGTCCTTCCAACGACCATCTCCTGAATCCTGATCCTTCATTTTGTGGCTTCAGCGCCAGAAGAGTATGGGTGAGGTTGTTCATCACATCAGACTCCCCATCTCTCTCTTTCCTTCTCCATCACAAAGGTTCAGGTGGGGAGCAACAGAAACTCCCTGTCCTCCACTCCTTCTCATACATCCCTCCCATTCAGTGTCCACCTTCTAATACTCAGTCGATCACTCTGAAGAGAACTGAATTTCCCTTCTATGCCACAGCAGGTGTAGCAGTCATAACAATGACAGCCTGGCTATCAGACAGTCACCAAAAACTCACTGCCCCTTTACCTGCAGGGTAAATAGCACCATGAAGCCTGATGTGCTGGTATGTGCTGGCATGTGGTTATACTTGTGCATTGCAGAATAACAATTTATTATGGGAGAAGATGGCTACTAAGTAAATTGCAGCTCGCATTTGATGGATTGTCGGGTCACTCTCAAAACAGGAGGTAGTCTTAAATGTTTCATGGCCCAAAGAGCATCATGTTCGGTAGCTCTGTAGATGTTAGATCACATGTGTATGCATCTATGAAATCATACTTCTTGTGTTCAGATAGATTAGGATATCAACACTGTGTCCTGAAATATGTTTTTCTCTTTGTTCGTTCACCCCTCTTTCCTTAAAGTACTGATATTACTCAGTGAGGGATCCTTCAGTAAACCATGTGCAGTGTAGTGTGCCAAACACAGTTCTGGCTCACTGAAAGATTATTAAATTGATTTGTAGCACTGTGCATAACGCCCTGATAAAGACATGCAAAACACACATTTTCTTGCATGAATTAGAAACTTTTTTAACTCTACTTCAGCTCGTGACATAAACTAGCAAATTAAAATTCAGCATTCACCCACTAAGTCTAAAAGAGCTCAAAGCCTTTTAACGAAGAAATAAGCTCTTCATAGTTATGCTAAACAGACTAATTTTACTGCAGCAATTATTTAAATTGCTTTAATCACATAATAATGTGAAGGTCAATGACTGTGTGATAATGCGTACCCAGCTGAACCACATTAACATACTTAGCAGGAAATGCTAATGAGAGAAGCACTTCCTTCCCATCCTGTTTTTCGTTTCTTTACTTTTTTTGAACAGGTGTTGCACATAAATACTCCTAGGTCAAGTACCACAGAAACAGCAATGGGAAACTGTCAATGAAATTAATGAAGTACCCATTAATTAGATTCTGGATTGGAAAATCTATGCATTCCATAATGCTCAAAAGAAGTGTACAATATGTCATTCTACTATTTCGCCTTATTTTATCAAGATCACAGGCTACTAGATGTTCTCCTACGTAGATCGAACATAGCGAAAGAAAAGTGCCCACAACAAAACGATGGTGATTTTTAGCAATATTCAAAATAAAATAAAATAAATCATTTACTCCTGTTCCATGGGATACTTAAGATTTAAATAAAAACGTAAACACTTAGGGGCTGTGTCACACAGGCCAACGTGGCAAATTCCACAATATATTTTGAGGTTATTCTTACTTTTCGAGTAAGTTTCTTAAGTTTTTCAAATAATCTCTAGACACCTCTGGGAATCTACAACATATCCGAATTCCCTGACAGGGATGTACAACCATGTGGAAAAGTCACCACGAGTAAAAGATAAATTGTGCATTTGAAATATTACTTTTTTTTAATGCAAGAACAAAGTATGTTTCCCATTAGGAAACAGCTTACCTTGTACCCTTCTTAAGAATGCATGGATTACTCACAGCCCCAGCCTGCTTTGGAACTGACTTACTCCTTGCTTTCTCAGATGACGTTTTGTAGACATTTCCACGGTGGCAAACCACCCTAAAATGTTTGTGAATACCCACATCCATACAAGTTTATGGGTGTTCTTCTACTTTGCACCCCCTGGCAACTGCAACAGTTCAGCCCTGCCTCATAGGTTTACAAATACAGCATACTATGAGTTCTGACATATTCTGAAGAGGAAATTACTAGGGTAAAATTGTACCAGTCATCATTTTCTGAATCAGAATGTGGAATTTACTCTTGCAAATATTGTGTGTTGCTATGTGCCCATTTGAACTATTTAAGCATGTGCAAATGGCACACGAGATACTAGTCCATATTCAGAACTGAGATCTGTGATATTTGATTTTGTTTGGACTATAGCCATGCAATATTTGCCAAGTCACATGGATTGTAATCATAGCCGGGGACCATGACAATTCTAGGCACACAAAAACAGGTGCAAATTGCATCTAAGTCACTTTGCTTTACTAGAGGGCAACTATGCATGTCGCTGAAGCGATAGTGTGCCAATCACATCCCCTGCGGTACTACAAAAGATCCATGCTCAGTTTGTACACATGTGCCAATTACCAAGTGCACACAACATCAGCCGTTAATCAATAACTGCTCTATTTGAGCCTGCCTGGGCTAAAGCTATACAATATTTGCTAGTCGGGCGCTCTTCATAACTGCCACACAGCTACAGTGGTCGCACAGCAGCTACTGAATATGCACACAATATGACTTAACATTCCCTTACACGCAACACCACCACTCACTGCAGCACTAGTACTTTGTATGGTCAATTAAGAACAGGACATAAATACTAAATTTCACCCATCGCTTTGTTTGGACAAAACCATCTTGAAACTCCACTTTACCTGTCAATAGTGTTTCAATTAGGTTGTTCAACGAGTAAGAGTCACACAGTTTGCCTTAATACAAGGTATTGCTAGAGGAACACTGATTAAGAGAAGCAGTGGTGGAACCCAATCAGTGCTAATGTACAGATGAAGTGGTTGCATCTTGGGCATATCCTCATTGTTGTCTTGCGAAGCCAGAGGGCTAGCTCAATGCGATGAACGTTTGATGCCTGGTCAAAATGGTGATCAGCAGCTCAAAAGGTTGAACCCCGGCAAGGCAGATCCCACCTTTCATCCTCCTGAAGCTCAGTAAATTGAATGCAGTGTTTGAAGTCGGTAAAATACCCTACTTTCAGTGGTTACACATGGCAGAAATATGATATGACATGCTACCCAAATTGTTGTTATTTAAGGATTTTATTTCATGAAACTAAATATTCAGCTCTGCTGCCAATTCCTAACATACTTTTGAAATCTTCAGAGACACCAGTCTTAGTCTGACATTGGTATTCATTAAATCCACCATTTCCCAAACTTTCTTAGGGATGGGAACTGAGCATGAATAAGGAGGAAGGAAATTTCCACTTATGTTCACCTCATAACTCGTAACCCTTCCCTGGTAGTAGAATTAAGAGACTGGAAAGGGAGAAAGAAAGTTGCCCCTGTTGGCCCTTCGGAGCAACACTGAATTCTGTCAAGTGTCAGTACAAAAAGATGAACACTAAAGTAGAAAGATAGAGAAAGGAAAACTCGACTGACCACAACTCATAAATCATATGGGTCTTAAGGTTAAAAAAAACCTGCCGTTAAAATAATACACGTACTAACTCCTTCAACAGTGGGTACACTTGCATTCTGTGTTACATCACTGAAGAATTGTGTGAAAAACAAAAAAACACATCTAGTCACTCAACACCATGTTGCTACGGATCTGCTCACCATTGTGCCTAGAAATTAAAATAAAAAGCATCAGGAATATAAAGAAAAATACCAATAATATTTGGAAACCTCACCTATGAAAAGGCGAGGTCTCGAACTGTTGTCTCATCCCTTGCCGTATCATCTCCTGAAGGAGTAGCGACATGGTGTTGAGTGACTAGATGTGGATATGGCTAGGTAAGTAGGCACATTAGGGGACTGTATTTGGACTTAAAATAAGTACACACTTTTTGGCTTTTTGAAAGCATGATGACTATGGAACTCTTGTTGCTTGATCTGTAGATGTTACAGTGTGTGCATGGGGTGAACTGCAGCCAATAATGTGCATATATCACCAGAAATCCTACTGGGGATGGCACAGTTGACCTTCCAATTGCCATTTATTAAAGATGAACAACTGAACTATCAAAGATAATTTTAGAGAAAAACAGTTTATGCTACTTGACCTTAAACTTGACCTTACTATCTTTATATTCCCCTCTTTTCAAGGTTTTCTGATTTCTTAATTTATTTTCCATCTTTTGAGGAGTAAATCCATTACATTTTTTAATTACGTTAAGACATACAACACTTGTGTACAATAAAGTAGTCTTTCTACATGGTTTCTCTTGAAAATCGAATGTTATCTTTTATTATGATGTTTAATGTGACTCTGATTGGTGTTTTTCAATTTTGTATAATTATGTTATATAATTGAAGTTGTTAAATTGTTATTTTACAGCGCTGAACCTAAAGAAGTGGTGTTTTTACTGGGAAACATGTGTTTGCTGGACATGGATTATTTTCTTATGATCTATGAATAACGAGAATTTATGCTGTCAAAAAACAACATGGAGCCTGAGATCGTGTGAAACATTACGACAGATTGTACATTATGAATTTTTTTGCAATATGGTCTAATGGAATTCGTGTCAAAGATTTTCTTTTACCAAACAAGAAGTGAAGTGAAGAGGTACTACCTTGCTGGTTGTGTTAAATATTATACCACTCCTCACACCATTATACTTATGCTCCTGATTCTGGTTTTGAATGTTGCATGTAATTTCATCTTCTTAGTCCACCGTATTACTTATTAAAATGCCACCATCTTCATGTCTAGTTGTATTGCGATTAACTTATTTTGAGTCCATTTTTTTTATTGGGTCCTTAAGTTCAAATTTTATAAGGATGTTTTTCTCTAATATTTATGTGGGCATGTGATCCATCATAGTGTTTTTCAAGAACTCTCTGGTCGTTTAGATAAAGGTTGGTTACTTTGGGTTTATTTAGTTTCAGTAGTTCCAGCATGAGCAAAACAACTGGAAGCCAATGCATGTCTTTTTCTTCACTCTTCCGGGTTCCAGCTTGTAAGTCTGTTCACTGTTCCCTCAAGAGAACACAGTAAGCGCTGGTAAGTATTGGGTGTGGTGTATAAAGTGGAACCCGTCACCATAAATCACGTAATGTGTATCAGGAGATGTAAAGGATGGATGAGGAAAAAGGGGTTTTGGTACAACAGATGAAATGAGAAAAATGCTTCAGATGTCCCAACAATGTGGAGGAGCTTATCCTAAGCTCCTTTTCCAACATTCAAATCAGAGCCCCATGGACCTCCCCACCCTCAGACTTTATCCCCTTCCTATTAAGACTTCTGGGCTGTGGGATAGCCACCAATGTTTTATCCAGCACACAAACTCAGCCACGTTCCTCCTGAAGCGTAGCGGGAACGATGCAGCTCCACAGGAAACGGCCTCCAGTGTTGTCTTGTGGTCCGCTTGGGGTGGCTTCCCTCCTTCCTTCTCCTGTCCTGGTTTGGATCGGGGGGGTAGCTCCGAGTTCTCTCCTATTCTTCTGTCATTCATAGGGGTGTCCTGGGTGTTTCTCTCTCTTCGAGTTCTCCGACTACTCGCTCTTGTTTCTGCCTTCTGTTGCCACGACGACCACAAAGTCTCCAATGCCGGCTCCATTCTTCCACCGGGGTCAGCACCTGGAAGCACTCCCCGGGGCGCTCCTCCTCACTGAATGCGGAGCTTCCCTTAAAGTGATCATACTCATCCTGTAGAGGAGAAGAGGGAAGCGTGCGAGCTGAGATCTCACTCTCCTGGTGCGTGGCGAGTTGCTGACAGGGCACTATGCCAACTTTTGACAATTTTGGTAGCTCTTAGTCAACCCACTCTGATTCACTTATTTGGAAAATACTTTTCTGTTGTATTTGCTTAAAAACGTATGTTTAAGTGTACAAAACGTACACACAAGTTACTTGTTCTGTTATTTTATAAGTTAATAAAACTGTCATCTATTTCATTAATTATTCATTTACATTTATTGAGGAGTCCGTGCAAAAAATGTGTAAATCCAATTCAATCCTTGAATAAGTAGATAGTCTTATCAATAATTTTATGTTTAGTGTAGACAACTATTTCTAAGAATTAATTTCACCCAGGCATTGCTTCATTTATATTTTTATATATGTATTTTACCTTTGTTCGGTTCCCCTTGGCTTGACAGGGTAGCAGTATTTAGCACCCAAAAATATGTTCAGCAGAATGTCTAAGTGTTAGTATGAGAAGCTTCAAGTAGGTCCAGGTTCAGAAAAAAAAGGCTGACCGAAGGAGGATATAACATAACCAGAGTCCACCGCAGTACAGATCCGGCTAACCAAAGTTATGATCACTATATGAAGTATCAACCAAGTACAAGTCTCTCAGTTGCTCGTGTTTTTGCTGAAAGTGTCTGCAATGGAAGCCCAGCAGGGTTTGCCCAAAACAGACGCGCTAGCACTTCCAGGAACACTGCTGTGAAGGTGAGGCTACATGATATCAGATATGGGTACACAGGAAGATTCCTTTACTGTGCCCTTGTGTCTCTTAGAGGAATAGGCATTATTCCCGTCCCCCCTTTCTCCACCTCTGCAATCCTTTCTTCCTTATTCGGGTATCCTAACACATCAACCTACCTTATTTGGCCAGTTGGTGTATGAAGCTGCCCTTGGCCATCAATAATACAAATGCAGATAAAACATGTGCACTTTTACTGGAATCAAGGTGACAATGACCTTGGACCTCATATGTGTTTCCATAATATTTTTGCCATTCTGAGTCACCTAACAGTAAACCTACTGTAATCTGCCAGGGCATAAGGACCTACCTACATAACGTGACATGCTGTATTACTTGGCATGTCACCTTTTTTAGTTTTGCACTCTATAAATAAAACATAAAATAAATATTTTATAAGAGAAAAGACAAAACAAACATTATGGCTATCGAATCTAGTGTAGAAACGCACCATTATTCGCAGATTTCAGTATTCTACATATTAAACACTGTTGTGCACGTGCTCAATATTCGATGAAGAGAATGACTTTGCCAATAAAACCATTATTTTGGCTATAGCCAGGGACTTGCGTTAAATATTGAATACCGTTATGTACAATTGTGATTGCCCGCGTCTAATAGTATTTTATATCGGGGCCTTCAAGAATCTATTTCTTTCAGCAGCATGTAGTCAATATCCGCGAGATTTACTTCGATTCTGTACATGTGAATATTGACCGAAATTTAATTTTTGCAGAGAAAGCAGCAACTTCAGCTTGAATGGCAAAGAGATCAGAAAGTGTTTAATTAAGCAGAACACATCGGAATGCCTGGCGCGAGGATCAGCGAGTGAAGGATGACGCAGTTAATGAAGGGGCATAAGTGAGGCAGTTGGGGGCTGCGGTTTTCATGGGTAAAAGAGCGCGTCTTCCAATTGAGTGTATTGGTTCGCTGGTAGGCCCCTAGGCATCCCTAGAGGATGCGAGGTAGGTAACTAGAGCAAGGTGCGGATTGAAATGCACATACATCTTGTCTCTCCCTAGATGGAATACTGTAAAGCGCCTAACACCCAGTTAGGACAATGGAACACTGTGTAAGCACTTGAAATAAGCTAGGGGAAATGACGTAGCAGAGCAGTAGCACTCTCCTCCAGATTTCCCAGCGAAGGCCAAGGTTAGTGTTAAATTACATTTTAAACAAAGGTGTATCACTTTCACGTGCACAAAATAGTGTTTTAAATGTATGTAATTTCAGGCTGGTGTTCTGCTCATTGCAAACGACAGAGAAAAACTGAAAAAAGTTAATTGAATCATTAAATACAGAAGTTACTCAAGACTTATGACCCAACAAGACAGGAGATGTCGAGGCTTTTTTTTTTTTAGTTAATGTAAAGACGGAAACAAGGCATAAGAGCAGAAGCAATTGACATACTATATTGCTTACCATGCATTTAACCTTTCGGAATTTGGCTACTGTGTCTCGGTAAGGCATCAGGATTGCTTCTCCAATTCATGCGTAGGTACAATGACCAAGCACAATAAGACAAACTCTGGTCCCCACACATGACATCAAATATTATATACATACTGTCTATACCACTCCCACCACATGTGCACCCTGGCACCTCATTAGGGCTAAGAAGTGCTGTGTGAAAGCAACCACCATACAATACATGCCTTCTCTAACTGACTTGGTCCAACAATGTCAAACAACACAAGAGACACTTTCTCAACATTCCCAAAGCACAAACATGCAATCACCCTCCCAAAACAAAAACAATCCATTTGCAGCCACTTAATAAACCATCCGCCGCTACGTAGCATCTAAAAAATGGGCTACCCAGGCTCTACATGCACAGAATCTGCAATCAGAAAAGGAAGGGCAGTTGGCCAACTTCCTACCTATTCTTATTCTTTTCATGTGTACTTTTAATTAACCAGAACAATTAGCTCCCTGTATTGTCTTTTTGACCACTTTTGCAGTCTAAGATTTCACCACATTTACTGGGAGGGTTAAGTGTTCGATATTTACTCCATCCCATGAAAGAACATTTTACATGTTTACACCTGAGCTTATGATTCTTTCAAGCTCAAGTTGTAACTAGGAGCGCTATTAATAGTCTTGCACTTGAACATCCTTGTTTGCGCTGTTTTTGCTCTCTAGCTTACTTTACACAACTTGTGATTAAGCCTATGCTTTGTAGTAGCCCTTCTGCAATATGTCTTCCACTTGTTTCCAGAGATTCCAAACGTGGAGTCAGATGGACTGGTGCCCTTGGTTAAGGTAACTGGTATCCTCATCACAGCCTCCACCTCTTGAAGATCGGTCATGGACTCCACCCAACAATAGGCTTCATTTCCATGATCTCCATCTTGGTTTAATCCTGGGGTTTTCCATCTCAGAGTAAGCTTCTTGTTGCTATCATCCCTGGTGGCAGTACTATTTTAGGCTGCAACTACAGTGTATCTGTCTGAGTATGGACCTCACGCTCGCCATGGCAGACAGCAGCTCCTTGCTTGCCACCTCAGACGGCAGCTTTAGGTTTGCCATCTCCAGTGTTCTCTTTTAAGCTTGTCATCTCAGACAGCAGTGCCAGACTAGCCATGTCAAATGGCAGCACCAGGCTAGTCTTTTCAGATGGCAGCGTCAGGCTTGCTAAATCAGAAGGCAGGTTTAGCATCTCAGACAGACTCTTTGGGCATACCATCTCAGACTGTAGTACCAGAACTGGCAACTCAGACTTCAGTACCAGCCTTGCAATCTCTTAATGCAGGCCCAGACTTGGCATCCAAGTCTGTAAATTCCAGTTTTCTTAGCTTCTTCATCTCGGTTAAATCTTGACTGAACAGCAGTTTTTTGCAGGGAGCTGCACTGATTTACACCGAATCAACTACTAAGAAGTACTCGTTCATCACCGTTCTCTGCCTTCTACAGCTAAGATCTGCACTCTTGCGTCTTCCTGAGGCAGACTTCCTTTGTGCACGTTCCATCAAGCTAAATGATCAACCCAGGTGGTAAAGGACCCCCCATCCCCATTATCGCTTGACTCACTGTGGTACAATGGGAAGGCTCTCCTTGGATAATCAGCACATTCTTGCTATACAGTTCCTTCCCAGCCTTCCTGCTGTGTGCCATGGTGTGCCAGGTTTCTGTGACACCTTTAGCTCCCCTGGATATGAATATGGTTATGCAGGCTCAGTGCCATGTTCTACTTTGGTGAGGCGGTGAATAACCAAAACATTTCTCCCCTTTTGACAAATATTTATTTAGTATATATGGTTTTTGAACCACATATGAGGATTTTCAGTTATTTACAAAATGTGGCACTGATCATAGGGGAACAAATTGGGACTCGGACAAAAAGGCGTAGGTTTTGGGAAATCTACAAGAAAGTTCTGTGCACTCACATATCTTAATAACAAATACACAATATTTTCGTCATGACATCTTAAAGGGAAAAGTCAACAGAATAGCCTTGCTCTCCAAAATTCTTTTGACTTCCTTCTGTAAACATAGAAAACTGAACCGTACTATATAGTACGACCTGCAGCTTAAACAGTTCTCATACTTCCCCAACACCCTTTGTGTTTGAAGCAGTAAAGTAAATGTTACATTGCAACGTGTTATGCCTCTAAAAGGCTCTGCAGCTTAGCATGCTAGATGGCACGGCCATTAATTGTTAAATGAAAAGCATACCGAGGTTAATTCATTTTAGCGCACTGAAAAAAATATATATGCACAAATTATGCTGTTAGCATGAATTATTAACCATAGTAATTTACCTCTATTTCTTCTTCGCAAACAGTAAACCGCCTCCTGTGAGCAATCAACGGCGCTCACAACATTACAGATACCCGTAAACAACGCCATGAAAGAGCAGTTAGCTGTCAAAGCAATCGGAAGCATGGGCCTTGAAGGGGGACTTCCTGTATAAACTGGGTAATGATGTAGGCCTACTAAGGGTAACCGGAGCCCGCGGGAGGGGACAAGAAGGCCCGCATGGCAGGTGCGGGAAGACGGGAATGCACAAGTAGACGTGGGCAGCCGGGGACTGGCAAGCACACGACCCTGAACACGCAAACGTGGGTGCCAGCGAGCGAGTGTTGGGCACTGCACCATATTCCGCGGTGGCAAGCGCCAGCCAGCAGTACACACACAAACGTGTTAATATTGGGAGTCAACACTAGGCCACAAAACGGAAATTGCAGATGGCTAGCAGTAACCGGGACGCTAGGAGGCAGCAAGGAAGCGGGCACCACAAAATGGGGACCTCGAATACCAACCTTCAGCTACTTATCTTTTTCGTAAGTCTCTTGCAATGAGCAGGCATAAGACATTAACTATTGCCCACTAGGGCCGCAGAGGCTTTATAAAAGAAGCTGAACGCAGAGATAGTGAGCAGTACTCAATAAAGAGAGGGAGAGAGGCAAACTTATCTAAGCAGGATGATGTGTGATCACTGAATACACTGAAAACTAATCGAACAAGATTATTGAGGAGTATTTCACACCCAGAGCGTAATTTTTAGCACAAGAATGCTGCAAACTGGATTTCATATTGCAAAGTAGGCATGTTGTCGACTAAGACAGATGTGGATGGTGTAACTTTTCAGCTAAGTGATTCGAAAAAGGCAGATAAAGGGAAGACATGACAATGGCACGAATAAAATCTAAAAGAAGGAAACATGGAGTTACAGGGAACACCTCGTTTAATGACAAGCGCTGGCAAAACCAATAAGTCGTGCTTACAATTCATATTGCCTGTATTGGGAGAACTGTAGCTTAAGTTGGTGAAACATAAGAATATTGTTACATACTTGTGACAGAGTATATATTAGAATTGGCTTTTGGCAATAAATGGTGCCTTGATTTTAAGCACAGTTCATTACCTGTGCACTACTCAATTTCCGCTCCTATTACTCAATGACTTCACACTTGCCTATGACTATATGCAGTGCTCCGCTTTGCTAAGTTTGCACTATAGAAATACCATACATATAACATACATACACTGGTATCAAACTAGCTTTTTGTCTTAAGTGCTCCCTTGCTGTTGGACATCGTACAGTGCCTCAAGCAAATAGCTCTACACACATGGCTCACATTAATATGCTAAAATGGCAAAATAAACAAAAACACACAGCTTTAGACAGTTTGCTTTGTGGCTGGCCTCTTAAGATGTGCCCCGTGCCTGCATCCACCAGGCCGCGCTGATTGTGGGCTGGAGGACAGAACAGAAGGCTGGCTGCACACTGGTACACAACAGCTAGGCCATGACGGGACCCAGCGGGCCATGTGGGAGTGGGCTGCATGTGCTTCCCCTGTGTGTGCCCATGCCAGGCACCCACATCTTTAAAAAACAAAATGGGAAAATGTGATGTGAGGCTATTTAAATACACGCAGGGCAGGGGGCCATCTCTTTAGCATTTGTGGTGACCCTTAAGGGGCAAGGGCACCACCACCAACTTAAAACATGTTCTGGGGCTGTCAGGAGTGCGGCAGCCTCCACCACAGCCTCCCTAAGTCTCCCAGGGGAGTTATATTTATGACCCTGGAAGAGGTTTCAAATATTTTTTTAAACATGCCTGGAGTTTTTCAATTTGGAGTGTAGGGAACCTGCTGGTTGGTTTCTAAAGCAGCAGGCGCAGCACGTTAAACATAGAAAAGAGACTCATCCACACAATGAATTAAACTGCTAATAATTTTTTGACAATGTAAGATTATATGGTTTAATCAAGATCATGAGAAAGTTTCATAGGCAGGCGCAAAGTTAACAGTTAATCATTACTTTTTTTAAGGTTAAGTGTGAGTTATGACAAGCCTTGATGAAGGTCATTGTAAGATGGTACCATCCCTATTAGTTTCAACGGCATTGTAGGGGTTTATTATGCCATAGCTCTGCTCTCATTAATATTAAAGCCAGTAAGTCTGCCTTTTTTTATAACAGCACCCCCTTATACTGTGTCTAGTATAGGAGGGAGTAATGTGGTTATAGGGTTCAGGACTTGCTAGGGGTGTAATGTGTTGTGAGGATTGTACCGTAGATATTTCCATCTTCCCACCAGTAGATATCTGTAAAATATCACCTAGTATTCAGTAAAGATGGTGTCATAAAATATGTTTTATCCTAGTATGACAAAGCACTGACAGGACAATGATTTCTGTGTTGTCTGCTACATAGCAGCGAGCTGGTGGACTAGCCCACACCACTTTACCGGAGTAGTCCTTCAACTAATCTGCTTCGCTACTCAGAGTCAAGTGCTACGATGGGGTACTTGGTTTCCAGTAAAGGGACATTTTTAAATGTATTACTTGTGAAAGACTTGCATCCTTCGCAACTAATACCTAGATTTCTTATAAACAGTGTATTTTGCCCAATGCTCCAGATGACTGACCTATTTTCTGCCCCAATCTGCTTCCCCTATCCGAGAAAGAGGGAACAGCCAATAAAGTAAAGTGAGTGGGGAAGGCAAGGACCCAAATATACCTCTTTGAGCTACCTGGCTAACAAGCGGACCCTGCTTATCAAGGGAAGGTCATGTGACCACCAAGTGTAGGGTCACCTTCTCCCTAATTAGTAAGCCACTTTCTGATTTTTCAGTTTTATCACTGCCATACTGTGCCCCTCCTAAAACTACCTGACCTGGTGTTTCTCTGTGCGTAGCAACTTTCATCAGTATGAAACTCACCTCTCATCCTAAAAAGATCATCTTGATTATTTAAGGGCACCCATACACACACAAGTGACCCATAGTCAATGTCAATCAATGTTTTGCCCAAAATCATTGTGAAGATCATCAAATTATTGCAAAAACGTGACATCTATTACATTTGTAGTCATTAAAAACATTTAGGGCGTGGTTTACCACAGGTGCCAGAGATTAAATTCCATGGGAGCCGAGTACACCCCATACCCAGTGGACACTACTGCAGCCCAGGACTGAGTAATGCTGGCATGAGGCAGGGCTTTCAGAAATGATTCAGCGAGAGCTGCCACTTGAGTGTGGGGAGACGATTAGCAGTTTCTCTACGACACTGATTACGTCTGTCCCAGAGGGGTTTTCAGTATTTATTTCACTCAAATAAAACCAGATAGCCTTAGGTTTGTAATTTATTGCACTCGAAAGAAAGCCCCACAAAATGGGGAACAATATGCAGATCTTGTGCTTATTGCATCAAATTCCACATGTTCTAGTAATTACCGGGACGTACCACCCTGTTAAACTATGGCAAATTATAATTTATCACACTTGGTTATTATCTGGACCAATAATGACCACACAACTCCTTTTTCGCCTCCAGCAGAAACTGGAGTATGAGCACAGATAATAATTTTAAGACCAGTCAAACAAAAACACCCAATTTGCAGCTAGGCTGAACCCTTGTCTTTAGTGTCTCTGCAGACAATAGCACAAAAATGTCTCTCCGAGATAAAGGGAAAAAGGCAGTTAAAGAACATCTGCACTGGTCAATGTGATTTGCCATACCTACACGTTTGTAGAGAAACACATAGCCGTAAGTGCCCTAATACAAAATTCCACAATAAAGAACAGTTTTATTTACACGCAAAAAAGAAACAACTCTCTGGGAATCGTCAAATCCCAACTACTGCAGCAAAAGCAGGAGTTTCCACTGGGCTCTAGAGGCTGGCAATCTGGGTGGCACTCAAATTGTAATTGACTGTTTATGGACACCTACTTTCCACTGGTCTGAAGACAAAGCATAATAGATCGTTTACAGCCACTAGAGTTTGCCAAATGAGCCAGGTACACCGAAGGAGAGATTTGAAAAAGTTACAAAAATGGGTGAAAATAAAAAAGATAGGTATATAGGAAAAACATGCAGGCGAGAGAAAGTTAGGACAGAAAAGTAGAGGAGTAAAAAGGAAGGCGTGTTAATACAGACTAATAAGGGGGAAATGAAGGAAGTAAAGTTAAGACAAAAAGGAGGGATGAAGGAATGTAACGTCAAGACAGAAAATGGAGGGAAGGGAAAAAAGGAAGAAAATAAAGGGAGGGACAGGAGAGGAGGGACGGAAAGATCTTGCTTCTTGCATTTTGAAGGATGGTTTTAAGAGGATGATATGTTAATTTCCTGGCTACTGTCTACGTGTCTACTACACTGAGATGATTGCCACACTGTGTCGAATTAATAACAGCATTGATATTACTCTTAATCTCATAAATACGAACTGTTGATTCAAAATGTAACAGTACACCGTAACTACCAGAGGACGGGTGTCCAGCACGTGCCACAGAGACATAATAACAAATCATCTGCCGTGCTCAAGAGGCAATTGCCTACTCGGTACAATTTTAAGATTAACCGACCTCTCTGCATCACTTCCGTTAATAACCACGATGGATCTGCGGTGCATGACGTGTGCAGTTACTAAAAGTAAAATATAAACCGAATTCATTGCCTTTATCATCTGTGGCCTTGCATGCACCGACGAGAGCTCTGTCTTAAATAAATGTCATTATCTGATGCAGGAACTGCAGCTCAGAAATAGATTTGGAAGAAGCTGTCTTCCTCGGTAGTATCGCAGATCCGTTTCCGGAGGATGGAGATGGGCTCCCATTCCTCTTCTATGTCTATTGCTGAGCAAGCACGCTCCGACAGCAGCACATCCGGTGCCAACAGAAGCCCGTTTCTGGTGATACTGATAACTTCATGGCGCAATTTTTTACTTGTTAACGAGGCCGTGGCATTCTCGTGGCTTCATAAAGCTGTGCAATGTATAGGTCTATCCAACAATTTCAGCAGCAGGGGTTGTCATAACCGGTGCACGAGACCAGGATGTGATACTCGAAGCAGCCACAGGGTCGAAGCTCGGCAACTAAATAACACATTTACGCTATTTAGCTTCACTACAAAAATCAACACAGAAATGAAGCACAAGCACCCAACAATTATGAGCGCAGAAAATACATTAAGAAGCAGGCGCTGCTTTAATGCCATGCTGCCTATGTGTCCATAGTATGAACAAACTATAACAATGAAACTTGGTACTGCACTCCCTGCCACAACCACACTCTCATGTGGAGTTCCATGGATGTGGGAGCTGCAATGAAACAATGGGTGACATGGCCCGAATGACAACACACTGCTGAGCAATGTCATTAAAATATGCTGTTTCCACCTTTCGTATGCAGGATTGCCCTGGGGCTATGTCCCGCCACACCCACAGGACGCACTGAAAAACCAGGCCACTGTTCTCTTCTAAGCCTGTGTGCACTTCCCCATAAGACATAACATGACACCTGGAGCACAGATCAGTGACCAGTCATTTACAGAACAAAAGGCCATCTATTGACATTTTCGTTAAGATATAGTTTAAAAAATCTGTGGCACTTCCACTGATTTAGAACACTAAAATATTTCGTCCTTCTGTATTTTCCAGGCCCACAAGCATTCTGGAACTCTTCTGAGCAACTCCCGTATCATCCCTCTTACACGTCAATTTAGGAGAGGCAATCCCTCAAAAGGCGTCATCTGCTCCATGCAGGAATGGAGGGCCAAAAAGGGGATAACATGAACTAAGGCATCTGGAGGACATAAGTTCACACAGAACAAAATAGCAGGTAACATAAAGCCAAAATACGGCCCCGACAAACTAACGACAAACACATTAAGTAAGTGGTGCGGAGGACCACAAGGTGGCACTAAAGACAACCACGTACAATAAGTCAAAGAGGATACAAAATTAACAGCGGGTGTTTCCATTACTGTAACTGGAAGTTGTGTAATAAAGAAACGGAATTACTGAGTCTATAGACACACAAATCATAAAACAAGCACACCCCTTGCTCGGTCCCTTTTCATCTCACACTAACTATCATAGGAGAGTTACTGTGTCAAACTGCATACAGATATATCATACTTTTGGCATAGTTTTTAAATCGGAAACAAATGTTTAACAAGGCGGAAATATAAGCAGTTTACCCCAGAGAGGAAGTGTTGTTAGTGAACGGCAGCAGTGCACGTATGAAGGAAGAAAACGCGAGCTTTGTTATAGATAAAACATTGCAACAAATACCAGGTGGTTTATACAACCAATACAAAAGAGCGAATACACAACTAGCTGAAGGACGAGATGTTTGCTAAAGTTAGGGTGACCAGAATTTTGAAGCCAAGAACCGGGACATTTCACAAAAATAGAAGAAGGACAACAGTTTTTCTTCAACTGAGCGCCTAGGATGACTGCGCTCATCACCAGAGAATTACAGAAGCGGCACTAAGAACACAAATCAAATGCCATTTTTAAAGCCAGTATAATGCCTGTTAATTAAATAGCTTTCCAATAACATCTGCTTTGTGTTTCTGCTTTAGAAACAAAAAAAAATCACGTCTTGCAGTTTTCGGGCGACTTTCTTTAAAAACCGGGACATGAGCTAAATTTCCCTAAATCTGCCGGGACAGCTGGTGAAAAATCGGGACTCTCCTGGCAAATCCGGGACGCCTGGTCACCCTACTAAAGTATACCACAGAAGATAGCATCACTTCCACACTGGATACCAGCAAAGACATGCAGGAGCGTAACAAAGCCCCCTGCAGCACCTGTGGCACAGGGCACACCACCCCCTTAGGGGGCACTCAACCATTGAGGGGGAGTGGGGATAAAGCCCAAATGCAATGACCATATATGAGATGGGATTCTCAGAGGCTTATCGCATCTTGCAAGGGGGACCCATCATTTTGCATTACATCACTGGGGACACAAATGTTTGTTTATTTATTCGCAGGTGACTCCATTTCCTGCGATCCTTCCCGTACATGGAGTAATATGGACAAGATCTATAGAAATTTTTTACTTTTAAAGTAAAAGCACGGGCCTCCGACAAACATTTGTTAGAACACATATCTGGCTTTGAGATTTACTTGAAAAAATATCTATTTGTAATCAGCATTCAGCAAGCTCCAAAATACAGGGTTCTCAGGTAAGAACAGGCAGGTGCCACGTCTGATGAGGACTGCTCAGTTACTTAAGATTCCGATTTGTGAAGAGAGAGTTTAAGGGACACGTAACTGTGGTCCAACCCAAGACTTCTTCAAAGTACACATTTCTGACCAGCAAACAAGGCCCCAAACACCACTGGCACTGTATAAAGATAAGAGGCACTCGTTAAAAATGCATATGAATAACAAGAAGTGTAAAAATATCCACTAAAGTCTCTGCAATTGTCCTTGAAAGAAAATAACACAAAACTATGTGTCATAGGATGGTGTAGAGTGCAAACAAAAATTGAAGAGGCGAAGCAGTCTCCAACGTAATTACAAAATTCTTGGGATTTAATGTCAATGTCCCAATTCAATCCAATCAATCATTCAGTAATACTGCCATCCTATGACACATAGTTTGGTGTTATTTTCTTTCTAGGACAATTGCAGACACTTTGGTGGATATTTTTACACATATTGTTATTCATATGCATATTTAACGAGTGCCTATTATCTGTATATTAGTTGCCTGTTTGGTTAGCCATACAGTTGGGGACTAGGGGTGCTGTCCTCCAAGAGGGCACCCTGGGATATTTTGTGGAAAATCCTCAAATTCACCTCGTTGCTTTGAGGGCCATCTTTTCCCTTAATCAAACACCCTTTCAATTAGGGAACCACTGGCACTGTAGTCTAACTACACACAGCAACACTCGTATACAGCGGTGCTGCAAAGAGACCTCATATTAAAGCCTTACTTAAAGTACATACATATTCTCCCAGAGAACAAGATAACACGAATTCAAGGGTAAAACAAAATAACACATGCTTGTCTTAGTCAACACTGATGACGGCCAACACTGCAAACCGGCCTCTTATGGTTGGGGATCACATTTGTATTCCTAATTGCAAAGATAATGTTTTGTTTGGAGGAGGACACAAGGATTCAGCAGTCTTGAATTCTGCCATGTTCAAAGCTAGGGCACAAGTCATTACTTCCTCTCACAAGGCAGGACAGGAAATTAAGGAAGGTGAGGGTCTCTGAGCAGGACTGCGCAGGAACAGCATGGCTGTTCAAGCTGTGCTAGAAGTAGAAGGAGAGTACCAGAGAGGTCATCAAGCAAAATAAAGAAAAAAAAATCATTTTTTTGGCAGCATCATTACAGCAGGAATGTGACTCATGAATACAACAAGTAACCAATAGCAGCTCGTGGTGGTAGCAGGGGGCAGTGTGGAGCGCGGGGGAGAGGGGGATAATTAATAAATAAAAAAAGAAAACTAACCTGAATCGTCACAGCCGCCTCCGTAACTGCAGTGCTTCTTCTCTCCTGAAGGCAGGCTGCCGGCACAGGCTCCCAGCCTGCCCTGCGGCCAGTCCTGACGCTGCTCGGAGCAGCATCAGGATTAACTGGGAGTGCCCAGCCAGGCAGACTGTCAGACTGGGAGCCTGTGCAGGCTCTCTCCACCCTACAGAGCATGTGTGTTTGGCAGGCCCGAGACGGCCAGCCAATCATAGCCTGTGGCCCCGCTCAAAAGGTTTGCAGCAGCTGCTGCTGTTAGGGGGAGGAGGGGACGCTCCTCCACCCTTATGCAGGAGCCACCCCTGCAAGTAACATCCTCAGAAATAGGTGTGTAGCTTTGTCTACAGGGAAAATTAAATACACGCTACTTTTTAAATATATTCAGTGGAGTTGTTTTACCCATATGTGTGCTACAGAAAGCAGCACACATAGAAAGAGGAAAAAACAAGGAGAAATAGAGCAATTTCTCCTTGTTACGCCTCCCTTGGGGAGGCATAATCTTTTGACACATTCACAGGTTTATAAATCCTTGTAAATCTAGGAATGTGTAAAAAATTGGTGGGTGTTGCTTGGGAAAACCCACCTCAACGCCCTAGGAACGCCTCTTTGACACGGAGTAAGGCAACCCAGCAACCTGCGCTGCATTTCCCTACACCATATGTACAAGGCCATGTAAAGCCACTCAAAGTGGCTGTGCGTGGGCTTGTGGATATGGGCCAGCAGCCTGTGCCGCTGGGGTGTCAAAAACAGTCATGCTCCGGCAGCACAATCCACTTGTTAATATGCCCCCTAGAGATAACCGGTGGTCACCCATTGGTAGTTTGGCACAGAGCAGGCAGGCTTATCTAAAGAGGAAATGTGTAAAGTATTTGTTCAACACACACAGTAATACAATACAAACACCACAAACAAAGATTAACAGGTTTAGACAAAATGAGAATATTTATCTGAGTAAACCAACACCAAAATGACAAACATCCAATCAGTGGAAGTTGAGATATGAATTTTTAAAGAATAAACTAAAAATAGAGCTTAGAAGTCATTAGTGGTCAAAAGGTTACTTGTGGTCATGAGGGACCAGCGCAAATCCATGGTGCAGGCCAGCCGCAATGGAGGTTAGGCCAGCTACAAAACCCATGCAGGGTCTGCTGAAAAACCTCCTTGGATGGAGCAAGCATCGAAGTAGAGAAGCAAATGCAAAGTCAATGAGTCAATATTTTCCATGCAGTTGGGTCCCCTGTAGGCAGTGAACCCCATTGAGATAAATGCAATGCAGCATCGTCAAGATGCATAGAGTGTCGTTGTCAGGCTGCGCAGGCTGTGAATCCACTGTTAAACAGACTGAGTTAGCATTGAAGGGGAGATGCATCAGTTCTGACCAGCACAGTGGTGATGATGCATCGTTTTTTACTAGAAAGCAGCTGCAAGTCCCACTTCTGAGGACCAAGTCTGGTAGGGCATGTCAGGTAAGGGTAGGACTCTCAGACGGCAGGGTCTAACAGCACCAGGAGAGTTGCAAGCAGTTTTTTATGTCACAGACTTCAGAAAAAACAGGGGGCAAGCCAGCAAGCCCTTGGAGTCACTCTGGGTTCAAGTGAGATGGGTCAGTCCTTCGCCTCAGCAGGGTAGAGATCAGCAGGTAGCAGGGCAGCTTAGCAAAGCTAGAGAAGTAAGTCCTTAGAACAGTCAATCCAGGCAGAGTGGCAATACTTACAACACAGCAGTCTTTACTCCAGCAGAGATCTTCCCAAGACCAGTGGTGTACTGATTTGGTAGGATCAGAGCCCCAGTAAATATACCCAAATGTGCTTCTCAAATGGGGGTGACTTAAAAGAAGGGTCGTTGAAGTGCACAGAAATCAGACCTTTTTGTGGGGACAGGCACTTCCCTATTTTTCTGTGTCAGCTCATCTCTACCCTTCCTGCCCAGGATAGCCCATCAGAATGCAGATGAGTTCTTTCTCACACCAACCCATCCTGCGTTTATGGCTGTCTAACGGTAATGCACAAAGTGTAGCTGTCACCTAGCCCTGACGTGCTCTGCAGACAGGCTGCAAGACGCACAGAGCAGCAATAGCAGAGAAATGGCCACTTTCAAAAAGTGCCATTTCTAAAATAGTAATGTTAAATCTGACTTTACTAGTAAAAAGAATTTATCATTGGCATTCCAACGATATGAAACACAATGTAGTTACTTTCTGATCAGGAATTACAGCGTAAAAGTATATTGAGGAATTCCCAATGCTGGCCTATGAGAGGAGTAGGCCTAACAGTAGGGAAAATGACTTTGGGAGTGTTTCACTACCAGGACATGTAAAACTTGAAAGTACATGTCCTGCCTGTTACTTACATGGTACCCTGCCCTATAAGCTACCTAGGGCCTACCTTAGGGGTGACATATATGTAATAAAAGGGGAGTTTAAGGATTGACAAGAGGTTTTAAAAGCCTAGTCGAAGTGGCAGTAAAACTGTACACACAGGCCCTGCAATGACAGGCCTGAGACATGTTTACAGGGAAACTTAAGTGCAGCAGTGTGTAATATAATAACGTATCTACTTGTCCATGGGATGAGTTGCTTTATAAAACTAAGTATCCTGTAAAAAAAAAAAAAATCTACTTGTCCATTTGGTGCCATGTAATGTGGTGACAAATGACTCATTATATAAGAGCTCTGATAATAGCTTCGTTGATTATGCCAGGGTTAATGCTGTAGTAGGGATTGAATACTAACAGTTCTCTTATTGTGTTACCCTTCCACACAGCTACATTTTGGGGCTGGAAGTTGCATTAAAGCAAGAGTTCCAAGGTTGGAATATGCTTTTGAGTCTGTGCAAACCTACAAACTTGCATGTTTAAGGGGTTTTTACACGCTCTTCTCGAATCTTTCCTCATACTGAGAAAGGCTGAAAATTTACTCCTGACAATGGCAGACGTGAAACTTCTTCCAGGTTTGGGGAAAAAAGTGGTTGGAGGAAAAGTAAAGTAAACTTGTAAACGCTCAACAGATTTTCGCATGAGCAAATCTACACATGTATATTTGCTCATGCTACAATGCAGTTCACAGTTATTTTCTAGGAGTACAATTTCCTGGTCTAGTTCAGTAAATTGTTGATAAGCTTGTTGGATAGCTCCGTGAATTAAGTACTCACTGCTGTCAATTGGGAGTGACCTACAGGCTGGGACTTATCTGCAAGGCCAAGTCTGCATTTCATCTCTCTGAAACTGGGTAAAGGCAACTCCTTTAAAGTGCTTAGGAATTGCAAAAATATTGTATGAGGTGCTATGCAATAAAACGTGCTATTATCATTACTGCTGAAATCAATTGAATATCAATAGCATCATTCTAAAGCAGACATTTACATTCAGGCTCACAAAGGTTATTTAAAAGTACATGTTTATAATAAACTAGGCATGAATATAGTTATAAATAAAACGGAAGACATTGCGTTGTGTCAATGATAGGTAAAAAGGAAAATGACAAGGGTTTGATGATAGCACAAATACCAGGAAAGGTTTAGATGAGATTAAGAGGTAAAAGTATCTTAAGGGCATATTCACAGAGTAGAACTGGAGAAAAAATTCTAGTATTCAATACTATTAGCTAGATAGAGGTTTAAGATAGATATACTATTATGGTACAGTTGCGCTATGAATATTTAACATGTAGACGCGTAGTACCATCTTACTCCAGTGTGTGGGGTTGCCGATAATGAAGCAAGCCACAAAAAGTTGCGCGAGAGGCAACCCGTTAAATATGATTACATACTTTTATTTGTGCCTAGATGTAAGGTATGTTCTTGCATATAGGGAAGGAGTTTCGTACTTCAAGTATTATACATACCTCAGTGCTTTGTTTGGTATACACTACATTTTTTTGTGCCAAAAACAAAGTGACAGTGAAGTGAAGGCACAGCTCCAGAGGTTCTCGGGGAGAGTCTTTCGGACAACTGGTGTAGAATACCAGTCCCTTCTAAGCGCTTGTATTAAGTATGTTTTGTCTAGACTGGCCACAGACATTGTCTTTGTAAACATGAGGATTAGGGTTTAAGTACACAATGTCCTGAGGCGGATATGGGCTTTTGAGTGAAATCAATGAGCAAAATCAATCATTTGTCCTTTAAGTCAGTATCAACAGGAAAGTTTTATTGCTTCTGCCACTGAATGAGCGCCAAAATGCATTTTTCATGTACAATAATCAACTACAAACATAGCTTTGAACTGTGCTTAGATCAAATAGAACATTTGGAGGACTTGCCCAAAGGTATCAATGTTCAGAGCACTTGGCAGATCCGGTACATGACTTACATTGTTTAGGTCTTAAGCTGCCGTGCTGTTCATAAATGTATTACTCAATACCGCTGCTGGAAAACAGCTTTGGGGATGTGCAGTGACTGTTATGCAGCATTTCTATCAGTGCAGCGCTGCTATGCAGTTTCTGTAAAGTGCAAAATATGCTATTTACATTGTCCCACGGTGCTGAGAGTTGTCAGAGGTGTTTCAGTGTAATCTGTTCTTCTCATCTGTCCCTGCTCAAAAATCTGAATCTTTCAAAAAGCTAGGGGAACAGGCTACAGCGGGGAACTGGTAGGAAAGCACTAAAACAAGACTTATTCAGCTTAAGGCCCTTCTTCTAAGATAGCACCAGAACAGCTTTGGGCATTTGCACGCTTTATAACATAAACTTAAATAGCACATGAACATGTGGTATTGGCTGCAGGTCAATGCCAGAATACAAGTTGGCACATGGGATTGGTACCCTCAGAACACTTATGGGTGCCTTTCATGTCCTCGTGGGGGGCATGTTTCACTAGGGTTTCTGGCAGACAGATAATGAGCTCCTCTTTGCCGGGGATTAGCCCACATTTCTCATACTGCTCAAACATTTGATAACATACATAGCAATTTGGCTCATCTCATGCCTGTTTGAGTAACAGCTATAGGGGCAAAGCCAGAAGGTATCAGCTGCTAGCACATTGCACTTACTGATGCTTGTTTCTTTTCATAGTTTTGTAAACCTGTTTTACAAACACATTAAAAACCAAACTGGGGATACACACACAGGCAGCAGTCTTTGAATGTTTTTGTAATGGAGTTTTGCAAAAAAGTTCAAATATATCAACTTGTGTGTATGCACAAGCACAGGCAGCCATCTTTAAATGGGTTCCCAGCTCAGTTAAAGTTGGCCACCCATGTGCATGCTTACTACAAGAGATGTTGAAGGCTTGGTAGTAAACCTGGGGTGCTTCTCAGCCATCCAAAGTATAAAAATATCAACATAATAAATGTAGAAACTAAAATGTTTTTGCAAAAATTACACAAAGTCCCACATTTCGCTGGCACTGAAGAGCAATAATTTGTGCATGGGATAACATTGTGCTTCAGCAGAATGTAGGCTGATGTGAGCTGACCCATCTGCCCCATTTCTTATGCCGTGGTGGACTGTAATTTACAGTATGAAGAACCAGTTTATGAAGAGGGCTGACTGAAAGCTCCTACAAGTATATTATACATACATACTGTTAGTAAGATTAAACAGTCTTGGCTAATGCCAGACTTCAAGAGGAAAACAATATCTGCTATCGGGTATTAATTCCCGGATTGTTGCCTGCTTTGTGGGTAACCTAACTTTACATTATTAGCTGGTGATAGAACAAAATTGGTTAATGAACCTAAAGCCACGATTTGTGAGCAAATCAAATGGCATGAGTATCAATGCAGGTGGTTTGCCTCATATCTTCTAAGTTTGATATCATGGATCCCATTGTAATAGCCAGTAGTTAAGGAAGCGTGGAAGCAAACCCTATACAGACAAACAAGCTTTACTGTTTCAATTTTGCTCCCGGTGGGTGTAAAGATTCAAAGTAGAGGAATATGGAAAGTACTTAAGGAAATAAATTGGGAAGCCATATCCTGCAAAGCTTTAGCTGGCAGCTTACTCACCATATGCACATTTGCAGTATCCTGGTGAATCCAGTTCACTCCCCTGTCATGCTTTGTAGTATTAATGCCGAGCCAACCCTTGGTCCCTACATTATTCCTACAAGGTGGGGTTACCAGCAGTGCCCTAAAGTCTACTGTGGTCCATGGCCTGCCCCTCACAACGCTGACCAGGAACCTGCACTCCTCAATTCCACATCTAATTCCTCGATGGGCCGTCACTCAGCTGGATCCTGGAAGCCCCAGGTACCAAGGTATTTAATGCTCTGATTCAGGCCTGAGGGAAGAACTGACAATTTGTATTTGAGGAATAACCTTAGAACGGATTCCTTCAGACATGCCTTCATCTGACTTCTAAGCAGATTGGTGTTTGATATTTAGGATCGCCAGTGAAGGACACAACCTGTGCTGGACTTATTCCTAATTCACAAATTCAAACTAAATTATATGTGCTATGATGTGACAGAAAGATGACAGTCTGCCAGAGGGCACTTATTAAGTTTCCACGACAAAACAGATTTACCTCCTTTTATGCCTGCCTTACCCGTTTTTTCTTACAGAAATCAGATTTATGCATGCAAGAAGCCCGCACTGTTCTCAGAAAGCTGGTGATTCACAATGGCTATTTCAGTTAGGAGTGCAGACGTTCTGCAAAATGTGGATATTTCCCCAGTTTTGTCAGGGGTGGAGCAGTGGTTGTCCTGGAAGCATAGTCTTGGGGATGCAATGCACATGGCGCGAAAACGCCAAGTCACAAAAACATTTCCCTAGACTTCCCTGCAGGTCAATACATGTCTGGACGACCCATTTTATATGCTGTAGAAAGTGTAGTAAAATCAAGATAAAAACCACATTTTCACAGGGTTGTGGTGGAAGTGAAGGTTTCAAATGGAAAAAGTTACACCCTGAGGTAAAAGACAAAAAGTTAGTTCAGATATATCCTTAATCTCCAGACATGTATAGTATGAGAAGACTGGATTAACTAGATAACTTTTAGTTAAACTCACCATGCACTGACCTGGCTCTTCTTTACACAGGGCACTAAAGGCCTGATTTAGATATTGTCAGACAAGTTACTCCGTCACAACAATGACGAATATTCCGACCACCGAAATTTAAATCCCATAGGAAATAATGGGATTTAGATTTCGTCAGACGGGATATACATCACTGATATGACGGAGTAACCCATCTGCCAATATCTAAATCCAGTCGTTAGCCACAAATCTACATAACGCAATATGCTTCTGCTTATGAAGACTGCATTTTTCATTAATCAAATTTCGGCTTTCATAGTCAGGAAATCTCATTTTAAGACTTTTTTTCATTTTTGTTTTCTGGAATGGAAACAATTTTGCTGAAATGCATTGTAGATAAAGGGCCAATTATAGCAAGTTGTATTGGCAAGTGGAGGTCCTGTAGAACGCCACAGGAAGCTACAACGATAAACACTATTTTGTGACTTTTCCTATATCACAGGATATTTTGGTAAAATTCCACTGAGAGGGGAACAAAGATCTTGATTTATTCTGCAATTATAATGCTTCTAAATCGTCACTTTACAACAGACAAATCCAATTATTTGCAATTTGCTGTTTCAGAAGCATTTGTTTTCACAGGTTTTAACGTATCAATCACTATAATTTTCAGTGACCAACTGGCAACATCAATTACTAATTAGGATTTCTTTGCTCTCAGAAGAATAAACTGCACATGGCTGTCATTGTTGACAATCAAACAATGACTCAAATACTTTGGGTAGCTAGAGGATGTCAGACTCCAATAAGAAAGTTAAGCACCAGCTAACCGGCTCTGACTGATGTACAAATTCCGAATTATAGATTTGATTTTCCTTTTCACAATATCGTTAGCTGTGAACGTTTAAACAAGAGCATTTCTGATTTCCAGTTTAGTAAAAGACCACTCAGGGTATGAAGGCTCTTTAATTAAGATGTGAACACAGGCCATGGTTTGATGGATGTCAGCGACATCATGTTTTTACCTGTCACCTCCGATGATGTAACAGGTCAAAACCTTGTCCCATTCTTAGCCCTTCAACAACCCTCCGTTTGTTCCAGAGGGCCTACAATGACTGTCAGCATCATTGAAACTGGGATGCTTTTGCGGAAAGTTTCTATTCAGCTGAGTTCTTTATACCACCATTGCAAGATGGCCGACCTAAGGTGTCTGATTAGAACGCTGAAAACTAGTTCTCTTCTCAACAATACTAGATGTACTGAGGGAAATATTTATGAAATCTTCCATGAAAATATCTTCCTAGTTTACTGCGTTTCTGGATGGTGGGTCTGATGATGGGTAATTTTGTAGCATTTACTGAGCTCTGAACCAAACAGTCCCAGTATTTGTGGAAAATTAGCATCCCAAAAACTCTGGGGATGCTTCATTTGCAGTGCATCACCACCAAGGCTGCGTAACCATAGATGTCCCTCTTCCCAGGATGGCATATGAATGACTGCCACCACTGGACTGGCTAACTCACTCTTCACGTGCTACTTCAAGCGAGACTCTTCTGCCTTAGAGGATCTTTTTCTGATTGGCTTATTCCCAATATGTGAAAAGTGTCCGAGAACAACACATTATACTTTACAATTTTCCGACACTGAAATTACACATTATATAGGCAAAAGCTGCATGGAACTTAACTTTTTTCTCATGATATATAGTTAACTTCGAGATGGGTGAGATGACAGATTAATAGGAGGAGATGGGTCAAGGGTCAAGCTTGGCTCTTAGAGTCCGTGAACGAGCCGAGCCATGACCATGTTTGGCATGTAAAGCATGCAACAAATCATCACGTAAAAGTATGATGAAGTCTCTTTCAAAGTAACATAAAATGATGCCTTTAATATGCAGAAGTATTCAACTTGGTACATCAGATTGTATCACTGCATTGTGCAGTATTTATTAAAAGTGATAGCTTTTAAACAAGGATTTCAACACATCCATGCACCCTTCCCCATGATGATAATACCACTAGGGAGCTAAGACATAAGTCAGTTATCATGCGATCCTACAGGGAGCCGCATTAATAAGTAGAAGAGGTTGTAGTGCTGCGCACATCCTCAACTCATCTATTTAAAGGTGCTCTCCTATGGATTAATGAAGAAAAGGGAGGTTCGGTGAAAATAAATGTTTAATTACGATCACACAATTTGGTCAAGCAGGGGAGCTAGGATTGATCCTGGGTTTTCTGGTTTACTTGTACAAAATAGCAGCTAGATACCATCATATACATCTGCTACGGGATCAGTACAGGGGCGTAGCTTCCTTTGATGAAGCCCGTGCACTGGGGCCCAGAGATTTGAGGGGCCCACTGAACCCTGATTATTTCTGTATTTCATAGTTCAAACAGTAACCAGGGGCCCCATTTACTTCCTTGTACTAGGGTCCATGACATACTGAATACATCACTGAATCAGTGATGGGTATTTACTTCCTTCCTCTGGCAATATGCACGGCTGTGTCAGAAGCATCTGAAGGAGGAGAGATGATAAAAGATGGCCAGTTTAAATAGCACATTATGTTCAAAATGTGCCCGAATGGCAGAGAGAGCAGCAGGTGCACAAGAATACTCTAGTGTACTTAAAGGTTAAGTCCCCCACCATCCACTTAAGAGTTAAGTGGAAGGGGAGGGAATGCGTGAAGTATTTAAAAGGGCCACTGCTCCATGCCGTAGACTTTTATGCACACTCTCGTGGTTTGGTAAAAGGTTCAATCAAGTCTTCCTTGCAATGCTTCTTGCTAATTATAGGCCTCTCTCAAGGCTGAACAGAAGGGCACTTACCAGCCCCAGCACACATATTTTAATGTACCCATGTGACATAAGCGTTTTAGCACATTTTTGGTGCTGTGACTTGAAACGCGACAAATGTTCGCTATGCAAAATTGTTGTGCACTGACAACACAGTTAAAGAAATGTCAACCAATCAAATGCAATCAAAGACGATAGAAAAAGGCTCCTAAAATGGGTGTTCTCAAAGAGTATATTTTAAGACTGGAATAAAAATGGCACAGTTCTATTTCTGGAATTCACAAATGCAAATTTGATCAAATGATCTTATGTTGCAGACTTAGAAAGGGAACATCAAATGTGACAGGATGCTAGAAGCTTGGATAACACACAGGCTCCAACCTGAAAAAGAACGGAGTACGTTATGTCGTTAAAAATCTGAGCTTTCTTTCCTGAATTAAGGATTATTAGGTGCGGCTTCTCTCTCTCTCCCCACACGTAGGTACAGGACAGGAAAGGGGGTCTTGGGGGGAGCGCCGATATCGGCAGTCTCCCCCCCCCCCGGGAAGTTTGCGGGAGATGGTTCAGCCCATTGGCGCCGTTTTGGGCAACGTTTGGGCTTCATGGGGTAGTGTTTTGGTAGCCTGGGGCTACTCTATAAAGGGGGCGGACATTTTAAACTGCCACCATTTTGTATGGTGACAGTTTTGGTGAGCGGCAGGTTTTTTCTTGAGCAGCAGGTTTTTAGCTAGTTAGGGAAATTTTTTCTGTGTCAAAGCGCAGGCAGTGTAGGGTGGTAGGATATATAACAACAACAAAAAAACAAAAAAAAAGAAATCCCCACATATACACCCAAGGGGGATATTAGCGGCGTGAGACTTTCACTCCGAGGCCTTACCGTGTGGCAGACGGGCCTGTCGAGTTCTCTTGTGCAGGCATGGACCGTCGAGTGCTGCAGGCCATGCAGCTGCTTCAAGAGGCAGGGTGCCTCGATTTGTTGGCGGACGACTGGCTCGGCAAGAGGCGAGTGGGGTGGCGCCCGCCATCGCAGCATGTTCGCCACCCCGAGGGAGGCGAGGACAGCCGTCGCTGCAGGTGAGTAGGATGGGGCTAGGACGGGGCCGGGGCGGGTGCTCCTGCGCGACCGCCAGGCAACAAGCTGGAAGGGGGGTGTGGCTGCCCGTACGCCTGGAGGCACTGGGAGCAGGGGGCATGCCGGGGGCGGCCCCGGCCCCAATAGTACAGGGAGCACTCAGGGGCGCGGCAGCTCGTGCAACCTCCCTCAGACGAAAGCAAAGGCAGGGCAAAGGCAGGCCCACCAGTGCAGGGAGGCGCGGCTTCGGCGGGCCGTGTAACGAAGGCGGTGAGGCAGACCGGGCCTCGGCAAGCCGGAAAGGCGGGCCCACGCACTCCCATCCCACGTAGTGACAGGGGCAAGGGGAGCC
The DNA here is from genome assembly GCF_031143425.1 of Pleurodeles waltl. NCBI lineage: Eukaryota > Metazoa > Chordata > Amphibia > Caudata > Salamandridae > Pleurodeles > Pleurodeles waltl. The sequence goes on along the minus strand of NC_090444.1, from coordinate 1,685,927,618 downwards.
TGGGGAGTGTTATGGGGAGAGGGAAGGGTGGAATCCAGGGGGTGGACAGGGGTGCTTTGGGGGACACTGAGTGCTTGAGTGAGCAGGACAGGGAGGGGCGGGGGGCCCATGGGGGGAGTGGGTGTCCAGGACACGGGCTGGGAAGCCGAAAATTCGGGGGACAGCAGTGGGACAGGTTCAATAAGGGGAAAGGATCTGAGCCATATCCTGGAATGGAGTGATGAGGCAGACCAGGAGGTAGAGGAGTATGGAATAACGTTGAAGGTGTGCCCGCCGAGCCGTGCTTATGGAGGTGTGAGGAAGGCCGGCGGGGGGGGGAGTTGGACAAAGCTGCAGCAGTTCAGACAGTGATGAGGTAGAGGGTGGGGAGGAGGACAGTTGTAGGGTGGGGGGGTGGCAGGGTAAGCACCCATGCTCACCGACACACTGGGATTTTTGCAGGGGGAGCGGAGCGGGAGCGAGGATTGGGACCCAGGCGGGCTTGTGGCGGCCTCAGCACCCTGGGAAGAAGAGAAGGAGGGCCCTCTACGGCTGGCTGGATGGAACCACGTCGCATTGGCGGGGCGGTGCGGGCCAAGGCACAAGCACGGCAGCGCCAGAACGGACTGGGTGTTGCGCCCACCGGTTGGTTGGTGAGTAGGGCTAAACAGCCTGGCCATGCAACACGGTGGGGAGGGCTACAGGCGGCCCCTCGGCGACCGCGCACACCGGCGGCACAGGTGGAGGACATCATCAAGAGGGCTCGTTTTGAGGAGGGTGTGGTGTCCAGTGACAGTGAGAATGCTAGTGAACATGAGCGATTGGACTACGAGGAGGACAGTGCGGAGGAGGGAGAGATATGTGAGGAAGAGGACGAATGGTGGACCGTGGGGAGTCTAATGTTTGTCAGTCATTGCAGATGCCGGCAACGGCTTCGGGTGAGAGAAGAGCTGCAGGGCGGACGGTTTCGGAGCAGCCCCCGTCGTTGCAAAAAGGTAACCTGCCGAAGGTGTTAACCCAAGTGGGGGTGGCGGTAGGAACGGAGGACGGTGTGGGTGGCGCAGGGGAGCGCATGCATAAAGGGGTGTACGTATCAGATGTGGGGGTAGGCACAGATTCGGCGAAGGATCAGGCAAGTACGGTTGTGGAGAGAAAATCAGGTAAGGCCGGCGAGGAGTATGGGGTCGGTAAGGTAAGCGGGAAGCACAAGCGTTTGCCGTATATGGGGACTGCGAAGCCTTTGGGGGCCCATTTTATGCAGACTATGAAAGAGAAAATATGGAAAGGTGAATACGTAGAGATGCTTAATTTGTTGCATAGGGAGGTACGAGCGAAAGAAGGCTCTAAGGAGGAACAGTATGAGTTGGCGAAGTGGCCTAGGGTCCCGTGACCATTGAAAATTGGACGGCGGCTTTTCTCATTTTTGCAAGTGTGTATTGCGAGCGTTTTCCAGAGCGGGCGGTGGCCCTGTTCAAGTACATGGATGTTATTCGGAAAGCATACCTTAATTACGGTGGCTACGCGTGGGTGCAATACGATGAGGAGTTTCGAGCCAGCATGGCGGCCGATGAGGAGGTGCAGTGGGGCGAAATAGATACAGATTTATGGCAGCATACGATGGGACCGGCGAAGTTTGGAAAGACGGTTTTCAAGGCGAGCGGATTACCGATTATTTATCGGCCCTTTCGGGATCGCCCCAACCAGGGAGGGGCCACTTCAGGGACTAACACGGGGGAAAAATGGGGATCCGGCGCAACAAGTACGGGTGGGCGAAAGACAGGAGCATGTTGGGATTTTAATAAAGGGTTGTGCACTAGAGAGTATTGTAAGTTCAGGCACGAATGCTCAAAGTGCGGGGGAAAACATGCCCTTACTAATTGTTCAGGGGGCACCAGCGTCGGGCAGCAGGCTGCGGCATCGGGAGGCAATACACAAGGGAATCAAGGACAGGCCAAGACGAGTGGGCATGGTAGTCTGGGAAAAGGCTACTACGCCAATTAAAATAGACAAGATCAGGTTTTGGGTGGGCCAATATGGCCTGGAGTGTCAGGGACAGTTGTTGCTGCAGGGTTTTACATAGGGGTTTGAACTGGGCTACAACGGACCGAGGCAGCGGCTGAGAATTTGTGTTCCATACACGGGAAAGAGGAGCTTGTGCAGCTCAAGCTTGAGAAAGAGGTGGCTGAGGGGAGAATGGAAGGCCCTTTTTCGGATTGGTCTTTGGAGAATCTGATTGTGTCCCCTATTGGAGTGGTGCCCAAAAAGGAGCCAGAGCAGTATCGGTTGATACACCACTTATCGTGGCGAGAAGGGGCGTCTGTTAACAATTTCATTCCGGAGGAACTCACTAAAGTGTCATATGCCTCAGTGGACGTGGCAATGGCATTGGTGGAAGCATTGGGGCCGGGCACCCTCATGGCAAAAACAGATATCAAATCGGCTTTCAGACTATTGCCGGTGCATCCCCGGGATTTCAAATTGCTGGGCATTCAATTTCAGGGCAGTTGTATGTCGACAAGGCACTGCCCATGGGTTGTTCCATTTCTTGCTCTTTATTCGAATGCTTCAGCACCTTTTTGCAGTGGATTTTTGTGACGGTAACAGGTCATGCGCCATTCAGTTACTTAGATGATTTTTTCCTTGCAGGGCCGAAAGAGTCTGAGTCCTGTAAAGTAGCATTGGAGAGTTTTCAGTCGCTCATGGGGGACCTGGGTGTGCCCCTGACCCCCGAGAAGACGGTGGGGCCTTGTACAGTGCTGTCTTTTTTGGGCATCGAGCTGGACACTGTGGACATGGTGGCTCGCTTGCCTGTGGCGAAAAAGCAGACCATGTTGGAGACGGTGCAGTCCATGATCCAGAAACGGAAGGTGACGGTTAAGGAAATTCAAGTCCTATTGGGTCACTTAAATTTTGCATGTAGGGTGATGAGGGCTGGGCGGACTTTTTGCAGAAGGCTCGGTATGTCACTTTCGGGTCACACCATGCCCCATCATAACGTACTGTTTAGCGCCGGGGTAAAAGAAGATCTGAGGATGTGGTGTGTCTTTTTGGAATCCTTCAATGGAATCCCGATTCAGGCATGGCCCTTATGCGAATGGGACATTCAGATTTTTTCAGATGCGTCGGGGGCGTCGGGATTTGGAATCTATTGGGAGGGCAAGTTCTGTGCGGAACAGTGGCCAGATGCATGGCGCGCAGGAGGTCGCAGTATTGCCTTTTTGGAGCTGTTTCCGTTGGTGGTGGCGGTGTGTGTATGGTGCCAATGGTTGATTGCATAAAAGAGTACTGTTTCGAGTGGATAACTTGGCGGTGGTGCAAGTGATCAATCGGCTAGAGAAGCGCAGGTGCTGCAGCTTCTTCATGTTTTTGTGCTGGAATGTTTGCAGTGTGATATCTATTTCAGGGCGCAGCATGTGCCGGGGGTGAATAATGACATTGCGGATGCGTTATCTCGTTCGCAATGGGAGAGGTTCCATGGGTTGGTTTCGGACGAACACTTGAGCAGAACTGCTATGCCGATGGCGCTTTGGAACGTAGGTGACAGAGGATTCTGTGATTGGTTGTGAATTCGTTGGCACCTTCCACTCAGCAAACATATGTACAGGCTTGACGGGAATTTTTAGAGTCGGGGCGCGGCGACGGTGGCTGGAGCAGGATCGGGTTGGGGACATAGTCAACTTCATCATGGATATGGTGGATAACAGATTGCCTAAGGTGTCCATTGGAGGGAAATTGGCAGGTATCACTTTTATGGGTAAGCTATTGTGGGGTTATGCACCGTCGGCGGGGGAGTTGGGTCAGCGCATCATGGAAGGTTGGGCCAGGGAACGGGGAGCCAGAGTGCAGGCACGGCAGCCGATTACTTGGGTATGTTGAAGCAACTCATGGCGGCGACAGAGGTAATTTGTAAGGATGAGGCTGAAGGCGCTTTGTTTCAGACCCTTATGTCTTTGATGTTTTTTGGGGCTTTCCGGGTATAAGAGCTATTAGGTTCCAGTTCCTCGGAGGGTATTCGGTGGGAGGAAGTGTGTATTTCGGCGCAAGGGGTGGGGGTATCTTTGCGGCGGTCAAAGATGGATCAGCAGGGCAGGGGAAGACAGGTGTTCCTGTGGGCCTACCCTGTGCGGGAACTTTGTCCAGTACCCTTGGCGCTGTGAATGCAAGGGATATTGCGGAAGGACAAGGGTTGGGTTTTTTGTCATTTGCGAGGCGACGTGGTTTCCGTGTACCAGCTGCTTGCGGTTTTGAGGGCATGCTTGAAGCATATTGGTTTTGAGGCTTTGCAGTTGGGAACCCATTCCTTTAGAATTGGCATGGCGACAGAGGCAGGCCTGCGGGGTTGGCAGAAGGCAGCGGTGCTGGAGTTGGGGCGATGGAAATCTAATGCTTATAAGAAGTATGTGCGACAAGGGGTTGCGACAACGGGAAGTTAACATGTATTTTTCTTGCTGCAGGTTCGGTTCCGGGTCCAGCGGTGCAGTTTATATCCATCTGGGTCGTGGGACATTCCTTTGTAAAATGGGCGTGGAGACAGGCGCGGTCGACTACAATGGGGGTCAATTTAGGATTGGATGGTGCACGCTATTGTGTAAGGTGGGAGGGAAAAGGGGGTATGTGTTGGTCAGAACTTTTGGAGACACTGCAAAGAATGAAGGGACGGGGTTTTTGCCCGGATGTACTCTTAGTGCATCTGGGTGAAAATTACTTGGTTAGGAGGACAGGACTGGATATTTTACGAGATATGAAGAAGGACTTATGTGTCGTGCGCCAGCAGTGGCAGGGTTGCTATGTAGTTTGGACGGCTTTTGTTCCACGGCGAATGTGGAAGGGAGCACGAAAACCAGGTGCAATTGAGAAGGCGAGGAGGAAGATCAATAAGGAGATGCGTACGTATTGCACAGAACAGGGCTTTACATACATGGAGCATACAGATATCAGGTTTGAGGACAAGGAATTTTTCTGGGGCGATGGCGTACACCTGTCCCTCGTGGGCATGGAATTGTACCTGCTCCAATTGAAAGAGGTTTTTACGGAGGATAGTCAGGGAAGCATATGCGCACTTGGGGAGTGGGGGAATAGAGTCTGTTGGGGGGCAGAAAAGGAGAGGGTGTCCTTGGTGGTCTGCCCCTCTCCTTTTCTGGTGGCGAAGACAGAGAATGGGCACATGACAGATGATAACGGATGGGAAGAAAATATGACAAGACAATTGCAGATTGGACACAGGTGGACAGTAGCAGGGCTACGAAGATAACATGGAGCTTTAGGGGCTGGAGACTTGCACGCTCAAGACACTAGCAACTGACTATTAAGGTACTAGACAGATTAAACAGGAGCAGGAAGAAAGGAGGACTGGACTAATGAGTGGCAAGTTCAAAGGGGGGAAGGGAGGAGGGAGGGTGGGGAAGGGGAGGGCGGAGTGGTTTGATAGGAGAGATTATTTATAGCGATGCTTTAGTTTTGTAAGGCACAAGGCCAAGGGCAGAAAAATTGTGAGTGCACTTGTTTCCAATAACGCAGCCTTTTACACACAAAAGGGAGTAATTGTGCTGATTTATTCTCCCGCAAGGGAGGGGTTGTGTGGTCACTTTTCGATGCACAACTTAACATGCTTCTGTAGTGTGTAAGTGGAGAATAGATATCTGGACTTCTAGCATAACATTTCCCCACTAGAACCAAGCGTGTTACAGCTTACCATCACTCAGTACTGTTGTTGTAGTACATAAGTACAGAAATCATAAGTAATTAAATACCAACTTTATTGACAATACAACTCCAGTGTCTCAAAGCTGGCCACTGACCAGACCAGTATGAACATTCTAAGTAAGGGTGCAACTCAAGGTTCTAAACTGTGCATACCAAAGATACTTGTAAGGAGGGGAGCAGGGGAAGGGTATGAAAACGAGAGGGAAGGGAAGGACAGAAAAGGGAAAACAATTAACAACTGTATTATTGGAGACATTGGAATACTCGGGTTTTAGATAGTTGGGATTACCTAATAAAGTGTAGTGTTACAGCGTAGTCATTGGTAAGCTCAGAATTTAGGTGGGAGGAGGTACATCATAGAATGTCCCCACTAGGACCACACGTGTTACAGGTTAGCATCACTCAGTACTGTGCAAGTGGATTTGTTGGTCTGCTCAAATATCTGATGGCTGGATTTACATAATAAGATGTCTCCTCTAAGACTAAGGGCCTCATTATTCAAACACATTTACCCATTCTTTATTTATTTATGGAGAAATGCATTCATTCACAAGGGCCCAAGCAGGTTACAGTTTAGCATCATTCAATATTGTCATTGGTATGTTTTAGTATTTGGGGGCTGGTGCTACATCATAGATGTCCCCATCAGGACCAACCATATTTGCCACAGCTGGTCACACGAGCACAAACCCAGTAAATTCAATATTTGAGATTGGCAAATGAAAAACAATGAACCCATGAAAATGAAAAGCAATAATTCCATTCTACTAATTTATTCCAGACAGAACCCAGTTTTTATTTTTTAGGGACTTGATTTACCAAGCACCCCAACAATAGTTAGAGGCTAATTTATTTAAAGTTTCGCCCTGCAGTTATCATGCATAATATAGGGAGTCACAAAAATGTCCAGGTGAATGGATGAAAATTCTCTCTACATACATATGGTACCTGCTTGGCCAACTGTATCTATATCTTACATCCTTCTACAGCATCCATGCGCTGTTTAAAACCCAGCTGAACATGTTAGCTTCTTTCCAACATCATGCAAGGCATCAAACCTTCTACTTAGGACAACTACAAACAACACGCTTTAGAACATGCACCAAAAGACACCCTAAAAAGACAACACACACACATATATATATCTATATATATATATATATATATATATACACACATGTATAGAGAGAGGGAGATATATATATATATTTTTCAAAATGTCATCAGTCCTCTCACCGACAACCATTTAACATGCACCGGAAGACAACCAGAAAATCAATATGTATATTATGTACATTACTCTATATATAATTCACTGAAAAAAACTAAGGTTACAGGGGTGTTATAGTTAGGAAGTACAATTTAGAAAACCTTAGAAATTCACAAAAAAACAAACGTTACAGGTAAGTAATGGTTAGGATCAGAATTTACACACACAAAAACCACATATATTCAGTTGTTATAGTTAGAGTTATTTCAAGTACCATTAACACATGGCCTAAGGAGTGCTATGTAGTGATGGGTTACACTGGAGTGTGGATACTCATTAATCCCAATGTACAGTGTTCATGATTGTAATTGTGGGGCACGTTATATTATTTATGATTGAAAATCTTGTGAGACAAAGCATAAAATGCTGGAAAAGTGATGACAGTATACAATGATAAAATGCTAGAAATAGGAGAATATATCAGTTTATGTGTACATATTATGAGATTATAGAGCACATGTTCTTTACGTTTACACGTGAGTGCGTTATATGTTTTTGCAGTATGGTGTGTATATATATATATATGTATATATATATATATATATATATGTATGATGGGCTTGATATAGTCACAGAAATGAGTACACATATGGATTGCAAAACAATTTAAATAGTGTTGTCTCCGCATTGGTTGTGTGTATATAAACACTAAAGATGGACAAATTGATGTTGAGCCTGTGATCAAGGTCTTGGTGACCGAAATGTGTTAGACTATGTTTTACTGACTGTCCTGTGAATAAGTACAGAAAATCAGCTGACTTGGGGTGCTGTCTTTTCATCGCCTGTGAAATTTTATATATATATATATAAATATATATATATATGTATATATATATATATATATATGCACACACACATATCTCCAAAATGTCATCAGTCCTCTCTCTGACAACCATTCGGTGGCACTAATCCAGGGGAAAAATCTTGGGACTCAATTAAAAAAAAAGAGGGGAAAGGTTCCTAAAACCCATTGGACATTTTTTTTTTTATTAACAATACACACTGCCATTAATATAAAGGTACATATCTATATGCGTGTATATAAAAAATTTAAATATTTTAGTCCAGCCAAAACTGCATAGTAGTAAGGGGTGACCACTTACTCATCTCTAGAGAAAGTACTTTAGACCTCATGGTGAGAATGGAAAACACTTTTTAAATACCAATACAGTAGATACAAATCATAGGTTTCTAGGCATACTTATTCCTGTTAGTCAGAAAATATACTTTCCTTACATTGTTATACAATATGAATACTTCCATGTATTGCTATCCTGGGAAAAATACTTTTTTTTGTGAAGCAAGATTACATGCATTGTCAGAGAAGTGACTGCTCAAAATATTCTCACTTACCACAAATTGTCTTGGCATTTTGCCCTCACATTATATTCCCTTTTCCAGCTGCTACCCCTCAATCTAAACATATGGAAAAATCAGCCAACCTGCATGCTTGTATTGTAACCGTATGGATACAGTCTGAGCTTACTATACCCCTTCTAATACCAAAAAGCAGCTTAGAGAGGTAAGTGACATAATGTGCCTAAATCACACGGCGATTTTAATATTCGAAATATTAGCAGATTCGAAATATCTGCCAATTCTGCTCAGCATTTGCTATTGCCCATCAGAAATTCAACTTTTTCAACAACTGGGAATGACCATATTCAACACCCCTCCTTCAACATTCACCGTCTCCCCCAAGGATTAAGGGCCTGATTAAGTGTTCAGCAGACAGAGAGACCCAGTAAGGCGGCAACCTCCCAGCCGGACCTATTATGACTTTCCACTGGGCTGACGGGCGGAAACGTTGGTTCCCACCCGTGAGCCCTGCAGGAAACTGGCGGCAGCATTGTCGCCGGCTCCAGCACCCTCATAATGCGTAGCAGACAGTGCACATTATGAGTGTGCTGGGTAGGGGGACCCCTGAACTGCTCTTGGCATGGGCTTTGCAGGGGCTTCCCTCTGGCCCCCTGCACCTGTTCTCTGCCAGCCTTTTCATAGTAGTGAAACCACCATGAAAAGTCTGGCAGAGAAACAGGTTGTAATCAGCACCCACTGTCAACCCGCCGGGATCACCGATCCCAGGCGGAGATGGTGGAACCCCAATGATCTGACCACCAAGGTCGTAATGTGGCGGTCGGACCAGTGGGGGTCCTGAGCTCCTCTGCAAGTCTGGCAGTCTACTGACTGCCAGACTAGTAATCAGGCCCAAAGTCTCTTGCATTGAAAAGACCTAAAAACTAAATTACCAAGGAAAACATTCGATTTTTATTTAGATGAAACAATGAAAACTGTAGAGCTTTGTGTCAGTGTGCAGCATGTTATTTTAATCAAAGAGCAGTCTGTCACAGAAAGACATCTCAATCCATTTGCAAATTGTTTTCTGCGTATCTAGGTTTTAAACAAGTGATTAAGTCAAATGCTTTGGGAGAAATGCAGCTGTAGGGTGGGCGTTGTTTCAGTGTATTGTCAGCTATTTCTGCATTATTACTAGGTGAACTATTATGCATGTATTGTTTATGCCAATAAAAATCCCAATAAGAAAAATAGATGTTTTAACAAATCAGAGAACCCAATGGCATGAGCAAAAAACAAATCCACAGAAAAGTAGCTGTTTTAAATTTCATTAGCCAAATTCGAGTAGTAAATCACATGGATCTATATTAGAAATATTTAGCACAGTCCCAGGTAAGTGGTAAAGTTTCCTGCCAAGATGGAAAATCTCAAGTAAAGAGGAATAACTAAGTAATTCCTCTCTACTCATAGGGCTAATTCAATACTTTCCATCCGTCCTTTTTCAATCCCATTTCTGCACATCACTGCAGATGGCTATTAGGCCGAAATAGCATAGCCCAGCAAAGAAGGGTGATGTGGCACCCTATCACTCTCGAGGAAAAGGCCCACCCCTCAATGATGCTGTGGGCTTAGTGGATGACCATGGCACTCCCATCTCCAGTGTGGTTCTGTTTAACTCCATCAGTCGGTGGTAAATGCTTTGAGGATAAGATAAGAATTAAAAGCTCATCGTACCCAGGGTGGAATGACTCTGTTATTGCAAATTGGCTATCAGAGTAAGGGAGCTCGGGGGTCAGGAATGGAATCATGTGGGACATGCTTCATGCAAATATTACCCTGAGTGTATTTCGGAGTCAAATCATCTCTTCTGTCATAACGAAAATTCAGCCACTGGACAGCAGCACTGAACTCCCTCAGGTGTTGGATGCTAAATCAATATAAAGCATCACCAAACTGTACAATGAATAGACAAATCTGCGCTGACAAAGTGCAATGACACCAGACCACCAGAACTGTGCATAAATGGAGTCCATACTTCAGTGTTATAAAGCTATGCAAATGATAAAAGTGTGGTGTACAAATTCTGGTAATAGGCTGTGGGAGGCAGGTTGTGGGTGCAATATTTGAGATGCTTGCGAAGCTATTGAATTAAGATGCTACTCCCTTTCTCTGAAGATATATTTGATGGTAACGATGCTCCAGGGTAATGTTTTCCTCAAAAAGCTATTCTCTTAATTACAGGTATGAGTATTGCTATCCCTGTAAATGGGTAACTTACTTCTTACAGTTTTCAATGAGGACCTGTCCATAATTGAGCTACCCCATTGTAAAACCATGTGAATTGCCATTGTATTGTCAGCGTAGTTCTATGGAATGTGCAAGGACAAAGCAGACCCTAGCAGGCAGCACCAGATCAGAAGAGGCCATGACCTCCATGAGAAGCAGGAGGAGGACCACCAGGTAGGCAGGGATTTCTGTGTCTTCAGTAGTGGCCCCAGTGTGATAGCTTGTTGGACCTGGCCCTTTCTGTAGGGTTACTCCAAACTATTTGCCTTACTCCTCCTATTTTTATGACCTTCTTTTTGTTGCCTATAGGACTCTGGGCACCTTACCACTGCTAATCAGTGCTAACATGCATGTGCTCTCTCCTCTAAACAAGGTATGGTTGGTTTACACCCGTTTGGCATATCTGATTTACTTGTAAGTCACTTGTAAAGTGGTATACCCAATACCCAGGGCCTATGAATTAAATGATAATAGTGGGCCTGCAGCACTGAGGGCCTCATTCCAAGTTTAGCAGGTGACAGAGGCTGCCCGCCAAACTCATAAGGACAGAAGACCACCACTTCAGTCTTCCACCCCACTGGCCCTATTATGGATTTCCGCTGGCTCAGTGGGAAACTACACACAACATGGACACCAGCTCCTAATTGAGCCAGTGGCACTGTTGCGGTGCGTAGGATGGGACAGCACCCGTCATGCTTTTCACTGCCTGTAATTCAGGCAGTTAAAAGTGCGATGGGGCTGTCCATGGGGGCCCCCTGCACTGCCCATGCACCCATGGAGCCCCCAGCACCCTGATTCCACCAGCCTTTGTATGGCGGTAAAGCCGCCATGCAAAAGCTGGCGGACATGGGAGTCGTAATCCCCAGGGCAGCGCTGCCCTGGCAGATTAAGATCACTGGCACCGCCAGACCATCAGACTAAGGAGAAGCAGCGTGTTTTCCCAGCATGGGCTCTCAGCGAGGGGCCTGCAACGTACAACATTGGGGAGAGAAGTGCCATCTTGTGGCACAATCTCTCTGCCTGGAAGTGACAATGCCACCTGTTAGGAACCCCCCTAGCGAGGCCCCACTGCTATGAGAGACGTGGAGAGCCGGACTCACAAGCCGCCATACTGAGGAGTGGAAGTGCCTCAGGGGGACCATGTCTGAGGTTCTCCCCATCGCACTGGGCACTAGGGTGTTGCAGAGGAAACCTCGCCATCTGCACTCCGTTGCAGGTGACTCTACCCTGGAGTGCTGTGCAAGACAAAGGGTAGAGTGCCTCTTAAATAGGCCTGCTTGTCCCTCAGAGGTACACATTTGTTTGAGGCTCTGCGGCATCTCTGCACCAAGGGGCCTGCAATATCACCATAATTATCCTAATGATAGGAGAGAGAGATAAACATATCTAAGCCAGGGTATATCTAGAAATCGTGACAGAAGGAGACAATCCTGTATCACCTTTCTACATAGAAGCGCTTCAGGCTTAGTCCATATTTTCACCCACAGAATGAGAGGTTGAAGTTTTATATAGCTAGATATGTATCTCAAATCTACTTCTTTATGACAGAACCTTACTGATGTAGATTGAGGGACTGATAATAGCCTTCTTAGAAATTTATTTTCTATAATCTGGAGTCCTGTACAATCTGCAAGCCCCCAAACCCCAGCTCCAAATGTCGCGATAGAGAGACACTTGGAAGGGAAACAGTCATCATTTCCAAGCGGAACCGAGCCTCTGTGCAGGCATGAAGTTTACTAAGTAATAAAACTATGTCTTTGTCCACGCCCATACCCAGCATTACCTTCCACAATTTCTCCCTGCTAACTGTATCAAAGGCGCAGGAGAGATCCATAAATGCTAGGTGTATACAGCCCCTTTTGGCTTTGGTATATTTCTGGACTATAGGTGTCAGATTAAGAGTTTGTTCGACTGTGCCCACCCCTGGGCGAAAGCCAAATTGTATTTCTGAGAGGGAGTGAGAATCAGTTGCCCATTCTTCTAACTTATTTAAAATCACTCTGCCTAGAATTTTAACTGAGCTGTCCAGCAAAGAGATTGGGCGATAGCACAGGGGGTCTGCCCTGTTTCCTTTCTTAAAAATCGGGACAATAATCGCTTCTTTCCAAGAGTCTACTAGAGGGCCTACCGCAGCCGATCTCATGACATTGGTTAGCAGTGGTCCCCAGAAATCTGGAAGTGCTTTATATAAGTCAGCAGGAATTCTGTCTGGGCCAGGGGCTTTCTCAGATGGACGATCTTGAATTGCTTGTTTAACGTCATCCACGCTTATAATATTACTAAAAGCCAAACGTAGCTGATCATTTCCTGCAGGCTTCAAACAATTTAGCATTTCTAATTGGATATTTGTCTCTATGGCGAAAGCTTTTTTAAAGTAGTCCACCCAAGTCTTGGCTGGAATGACAGTGTCCATGGGCGTCTCATATTTATCGCTCAATAGTAGAGAGTTAACCACACGCCAAAATGCAGTTGTATCTTTGATTTTGCTTGCAGCCGTCAATTCCTCCCATGCGGATTCACTTAGTTCAACTTTCCTTTTGGCAAGAACTTCTTTATAATTTTTCCTGGCAATCTTAATTGCTTGTCGATCTTTGGGAAATGCATTGATTGTTTTTCTTAGCTTGCTTAAGGATGTGGTACATGCGTGGTTAAACCATCTTGGGCCATGGACTTTATTAGCTCGTGGAGGCTGTAATTTCTCCGCCATATATTTTGTCAGAGAGGAGAATGCACGAATAATTTCATGGGGGGCCTTATCTTCATCCAAAGATGTCATAACATCTGGCCATTTATTCAGAAATAAATCTCTAAAAAAAGTATTACTGTTTATCTTCCCCCATTTGATTGTGAGCCCTTTTTGGGATGAGAGCTTCATAGCAGGGTATCGCTTCCCCCTTCTTGAGTCACTTGTCAGATCTAAATTAATCTCAATGGACAAGGGGTTATGGTCACTAAAACAGGTCGGGGTAACCCTGAATTGTCCTGTAATAGGGGACAATTCTCTAGAGTAAATAATATAGTCAATAGTGGTATGAGTGTCCCCCCTTACAAATGTTGGTATCCCTCTAATAGCTGGTGTGGGAAACAAAAGAGAATTTACTGTTATCAAAGAGTTAAGGGCGTTCCCATACGGGGAGTGTTTGAAGTGTTGAATGGGACTGTCATTCTCATCCAGGAGTCCACAACAGTCAAAGAACTCTGGCTCGCATAGATGGGCATTAAAATCACCAACCCAGACTATTCTTAGGTCCTTTTTACTGGAGATTGTTACCTTATGTATTAAGGTCTCCAAACTACTGACCACTCTAATGTCCGAGTTATCAAAGATGTTGTTATAGTAATTGATCAGTAGTATATCGAATGGTTCTACTAATTTCAAAAATAGGGCCAGAAAAAAAGGGGATAGACCCACAACACGTGCTTCCATCCCTCCAGCCTCCACAGATAAGAAGGTAGCCAGACCGCCCTTGGCTCTACCTGCGGGGGCCTTGGTTGCAGGAACACAATATGTGGTATAACCATTAATATGTGGTGATTCTGTGAGCCAGGTCTCCTGACAACAAATAATGAGGTTTCCCATCACTAATTCTATCCAATCAGGGTTTCCAATTTTTGATTTTAGACCTGCAACATTCCATGAAATAATCCCTAGGGGTGTCATACCCTGTGTATCATGTATATCAGGGACTCCTTTCAATTCTAAGAGGGACTGTGGGAGTACGTATGTCTCCAAAGGGCCTTGCAAGGATGGCTCAGTTACTAATGGTCAATCTAACTGCTCTAGTGAGGTCAGGGTCTCAAACCTATTAGACAGTGTCAAGGGGGTTAGAGAGACCAAGGTTGCTGGGATTCTGATTCCCAGAGTAGGTTAAATCAGGATAACGTGGGTTTGATAACGGAGGGAAAAACTTAATCAGACGTTGGACTCTTATAAGCCCTACAGATGATCTCATAGTTGAGAGGTGGTGGTACAAAGCATTAACAGTCCAGGGGGTCCTAAAGTTTATTATAATACAGGGGATGAGCCAAGCCAAGGTACCCTTCTTACAGTTAGAATGTCCCTGTGGAAATCAACTCGCCCTCCCGTATGTCTTCCTACCCAATGAGTCACCTTATTCAACAGTGACATGTGGGACTCGGGGTGGGTGCTTTCCAGTATGGGGGTATTTTCCAGGATTAAAATATAGGGGGCACATGCCAGTGGTATCCTTGGGCAAGCTACCTGAGTACTTAAAGTCTCCTGGACCAACAAGCCTTCCCGTTTGTTTGTATCCCACTGAGACTGTAGGTTTGTAGAATCCTGTGAAGCCTCTATGTTCAGGGGTTTTTGGGTTGGGTTCTGGGCAGGAGGTATTCTAAAGTTCTGATGGTGATGGATAGGTAGAGCTGGTAAACGTTCACAATGGAATGAATGGTCTGGGATTCTGCCCTCGGTGGTATAGGTTTCATATTTGTTATAGATTCAACCTTCTGCTCGAGAATGGCCACTCTCTCCAGAACCAATGAGCACAACTTTTTAATGTCTCTAAGTTGATCTTCAATTTGTAAAAAACAAGTTTTAATTGGATCCGAGTTTTTTGGATCTTTTGCCGGGAAGCGCATCCAAGTGCCGGGAGACAAGTGAGAAGGTCAGGAGTCCTTTAAATCTTAACAGCGCTCCCGCCGTCGCGGGAAGCACGTCCAAGTGCCAGGAGACCAGTGAGAAGGGCAGGAGCCCTTTAAATCTTAACAGTGCTCGCGCGGGCGGCGCCCGGGCCAAGGGCGGGCCCGTCCTTGCCCGTCATTGCCAGGAAGAGGCACCCCCCTGACACCCATCTAAAGACGTCTGGATTAGGCAGCCCAAATGTATATGGCTACCTGAAGGTACTGTGCCGGCGATTATTCTCCATTCAATTAAAGGGGGTCTTCGGGAAGTGCGTATTTGGTGCCGCTGGGAAGGAGGGTTGAACTCTAAATTGAAGGACGCGCTCCGGCCTCGCGCAAGGACTGACATAGGCGAAATACGCGCAACGTGCAAGTCATAAGTCAGGCCTACTACTCTACAACTGCAGGGGGTTCGGTGTGGCAAAAGGTTGTGTCAGGACATTTGAACCAAGCAGGATCTGAGTATAATTTGGGTCTATTTTCTCCACCAGTCAGGGGGTCTGAGTTTGATACTATCCGTTAAAGAAATATACGGCGCCCTATCTTGGATAAAGGGACTAGCCTGCCAAAATGGGAAAGCGTAAGGGAGATAATGGGGGAAGGGAACCCACTCAGGAGGCCCCCCCACCTAGGATAATAACAAGTTACCTAACGTCTGTAATGGGTGCCATTGAAACAGAGATAGGGAGAGTAGAAGCTACTCTCGAGTCGTCTCTTGAGAAAGCAGGAAAGGTTGGGGGGGGGGGAAGGACTCTGCCGGCAACATCGCTATTGAGTAAGACTAAGAAAGGAAACCCTTGTGTAATAACAGAACTTGATTTAATTACTCCTACAACTCCAGAGAGTCCACCCTAAAAAAAAAACAGGCAAATAATTCCGCCCCATACGGCAGTAACCCCTATACACCAAGTGGGACCCCCTGTAGATACGGATGGCTCTGGAGAATCCCTATCAGGAGTACGTAAATCTCTTTCTAAACCCCAAAAAACAAAACAAACTATAGGGAAACAGCCAAAAGACCCAAAAAACTCGGATCCAATAAGAGTAATCAATGTTAATACGTATAGCACAAAAGTACAAACTGAAGTTAATCCACATTTTAGTTTCTGCGTTTTAACCCACTAACCTAAAAGAAAATGATTTCTAGGTAGAATAGGACATGGCACCCACAATAAATAATCAGCAATTGGAATGACTCTTTACTTCTAAAAAGATGTTTCAATTACAATGCTCTCCTAATGAAATTATGTTCTGACATGGCACACACAATAAATAACCCTCAGTTAAATCCACTCTATACTTCGAAAAACATATCTCAATAGCAAAGTAGTTATCTGACATACAAAGCGGCTCCGTTGCTTTTTCATGAAGGGCACTCTAGATTACCTCTAATTTTCATTTGCCTGATAGACCCCTAAAACAAACTTTCCAAAGTAGTTGACAACTTTGCCTTTTCATCTTTTTGCTAATTGCTTTTTCGTTTAAGCACAATGGCTAGTGTTTGATTTCGGTCAGGTTAATCAAATTAAAAGGTAGATACACACAATTCCACAAATTAAGCTATAGGCTCAACCCTCAAACTTTAAAATGTAGAGACTTTTTTAGAATTAAGTCAGGAACTCCATATGCAATTACAGAATAACGTTCGGAAATTAAGCTTTTAGCTTTGAGTTTACCAAATTCCCCCGCGTTTTTTTTTTTAATGGAACTAAACCACATGCATAACTTTCATTATTTGACTAAACAGATATTCATTAAATGGAAGAGTATCTGAGAGTGTGAAACCCTATATATTTATACGAGGTAGAACTCTTCGGGTTCTTCTTTGTTCTCCATTGTTATGTACATTTTTTCCTTCCCACGTACATGACTGTTTAATGCACTTAACCACCTTCGCAGTCCTATCAGTGAACAAATCAACAGCATACAGGAGCAGGTTATAATGACTTTCATTTACCCTTTCTCATGCAGTAAATGTGCAGGAGATCACTCAGAAAGAGAGAAAAAGCATCAGTGCAAGCATGCATCTCTACATCAATTCACTATTTGTATGGATTTTCTTAGTGGGATCTCCCAGAGTCTACTCATCCACCTGGGTCCATGGTGTAGCATGAACACAATAAATAAAGTGAACAGTCCCTTAGGAACACTTTTCATTGTTAATTTCAGAATACATTCCCATTTGTCGTATGGAAGAAGATTTCAAATGCAGTAAACAGAAACATCTTATTTTATGTACTATATAGTCAAGAGTAAAAAAAAAAAAAAACATTGTGTATCATGGATTGCCCCACTCAAAACTGCTTGCTCTCCTGGAATAAAATGCTCAACAATAGCCCAATGTTTAAACCTTTCCAAGTATTTTAGAAGCCATACTGATTAGCGAAATAAAACGGTATGACCGTGGTTTGGCTGAATTATCCTATTTTTTTAAATAGGTCTCGTCAGTGAGACTTGGTGACTCTTTGGAAAGCGGCTTGAGTGTGTTATTAAATTAAAATATGGACAAAGTAGCCTACCGCCCCTGCTTTGATTTGCCTCCTACACTTGATACCGAATGTGTTGCCTTACTCTAATTCATATTATTTTCAAAATGAAACATCTCTCTTTCTCTTACCCCCACATCTTCCATCAATCCATAATGATTTTGTTTGCTTCAATCAATATTGGATCTAGTATACAGCCTCCACAAATGCCCTTCTGATGTGCCTCTTGAAACAGACATCTCTTCCATTTTTATGACTAATAAGGGGCCATCTACCACCTGTCTCGAGAAATCTTTCTAGTCCTTATTCCGCATAACAATTTCCATTTGTGCCCACAACCTTTTGCAATGTGATGTGGAGTCACGTGTTCCTCAATGTCCGAGTCAGCCTGAATGACTTTGAAGAGGTGGTGTGCGGCCTCAAGGAAGGATGTTCGAGTCCCACAGACAATCAAACACTCAGTATAAACTAAGAAGTCACAACCCTTCTACATGGTGTTGGAGTCTCAAATGTGTTGCTTCTCCTTGCAACAATGAAATAGTCACACCCACCAAAGAAGAGTATAATTTCCATGCACCAATTCTAACCTTCCGTTTAGAGTTATGTCGCATCTTTTAACAGTTTTACATTTTGTTGCACCTTCCATGAATCTGAGGTTTAGACTAAAACTGTGCCAGAACATGCATTCATGTTGATACACATGGAGCTGGCGTTTTTGTCTCTTTCAGACCAAATTGAAATCATCAACTCTGACCTTTTGTAGAGAAAATGGGTAAATTATTTGCTACATATATCAAAAACAAATATTTTTAAGCACAATCACGGTTAAATATCACTTCCAATATCTAGGTCTGCTCCGCGTGGTCAGTTACATTGATCCCATGAACAAAGGAAAAACATTTTTTGCCTGTGCAAATACTATTAGTAAGCCGCTGTTATGAGGATAGCTAGTACACTAAAAATAGTAGACAAATGTGCTTACAGCCTAGTGTATAGTGCAAGCAAAGGCTTACGATAAAAATAGAAAAGAATACTTAGGTTCATAGCATGAGTTGAAAGTTGAGTTTTGCATGTACTGTGTCTTGGTCCCGAATCACAAAAAGGGTGTACAGTATAACAAGTGTTAGGTATGCTTTCTCAAGATCATAGTTTTCACCTTCTTTACTAATTCAGGGTGTTTACTACATGTCATAATTTACACAACCATTATTTTGACACACCCCTGGGAATGCTCACGAGAAAAAATTATTTTAATAATCTATCAGAGCAGTGAATACATAAATGATTAGTCTACACTGGTGTCTACCATTTGCACATAATGATTTTCAATGCTTTTTTTAACCTGGCATAAAATAACCTATGTATTGATCCATATTTATTTTTTGCTATCTTTTCTGTTTTTATCCGTATTTAATTTGGGGTTTGTAAAACATTAGGCTGCAACTAATATAATTCCACACTTATGTAACTGTCAAATATACAATAGTACTTCAATGATGAATACCCACTAGTGATAAATAAATGCATTTATATCAAAATGTGCACATTTACTTATCAAGCTTGCGCACATTTGCAGATGTTTAAGCCTCAGTAGAAAATATGTTCTCTTTTTTACTCACTTACCTGTTGATCCACACAGTTATTGGGCTGGCAGGCATGACTGACAACATACTGAATCAATCAAAAAACAACCTAATTTACGTTTCTATCCACATTTAAAAAGAAATACAAGCTTAGAAACACATGTTTTTTATCGGTGGAAATCAGTTAAAACATTAAACTGAGAGCCATAATTATAATTTTTAAACCACATACAAAATCAAAATAAATTAAGGTTTAAGCTGTTGTTGGCGGATACCATAGGAGACGGTAGAGTGCGGCATCTGAAATCAGAATTTCCTAGGTGTCCATTTGTGGCACACCATAGCTCAAACTGGTGATATGCAGGAAGAATGAAGAATTCGAAAAGGCAAACAATTTGACATAGCTCAACAGAGTTTAGCGGGACCTCACAGCACTAAACTCAATCATTGACAAAGAAGGAGAGGAAATTAATAGAAGGATGCCAGAATTTTCAGGATTATTTAAGGAGCCAGAATTAACGTTCTGAGTAGCAATGCCTGTGTAATCTCAGATGCAAGGAAAAACAAACTCAACAATGGACAATACAGAAGGACAATAGCTGTCCACCAACAAAGAACTCGCCACACCACACCAACATCGTTCTTCTTACATGCCGTCCAAATTTATAAATATACAGAAAGGCTGATCCATGAGCAAATAATGTCATGAATTCATCAAAGAATCACCAGTGTTCAAATGATGAATTATAACTGAAAGAACTTTCATACAGGTACATTCACAGACATGAAGAATGTTGGGGACAAATTGGCTGCTGAGCGCTCCTCATGCTGCATTAATTTGTTGGAAGTGCGTTTAAGTGAACCTGTGTCACTGAAGCTACTCACCGGAGACAACTCAACTTATATTTAGGAAGGGGCATGAAAGCCACTGGATCCCACTAATCTCCCTATCCACAGTCTGTTTACTTGTTTACAGATTTATGATTGAAGCATAATGCACCCACACTGCACAGGTTTTAAATATAGCCTATCAATTACGTCACACTTGCACTATGAGTAGGGCACAATACAGCTTGAATTCTGTTTATCTGTAGAAGTAATTATACCATCACGGTGAATATCACTGTAGCACTTTCCATCTCATTAAGAAAATAATTAAATGTAATGCTTGAGCAAGAATGCAGTCATCTTTAAAATTACAATTTGTGACAGTGTTAAAGAAATATCTAGTGCATTGCTACGCACTGCATACAAAATTCAGATTATAATTTTGTTAAATTCAATACATTGATTTCCTTGCAGTTCTTGGAAAGAGTAAATGGAATCTGAGCTGCTTATATTTCAACTATACCCGAGCATCTCACACTTTATTTAACTTTCACAAAACAATTATCAAGCATTTGCTTCCATACTTCAACCATGGACTGGACACCGGGAAGAAAATGTTGGGTGACAGACTCAGGGAACTGGCGGCCAAAGATGTGACTACCATTTATAGACAAAGACCTCACATGGAGACTCAACAAAATCTCTTTATACAAACTGAGCCCAGCTCAAGATACACTCAAAGGAGGGTGCTTGAGGTGTTCAAGCTTCAACTGTTCTGATGAGCAATACTGGTGAATGAATAAACACAGAGAAGTAATATACATATTCAGGAACCTGAGAAAAATAATTAGCCAACTGACACGACAAATTGAAAGAAAAAGGGAAAATGGAGTAAAGCATGTTAATCAATTTCAGAACTAGGCAATGGGTGAGATCATTAACATAAAAGCCTCTGGAGACCATATGCTGAGAGTCAAATTTAGGCTGACGCATGAGTACAACCAGTCAGATAAAGTTTAGGGGCCCGATTTCGAGTTGGGTGGGTGCCCTGCCTTCCACTAGCGGAGCGGAGGTAATAGCCTTCACTCCCTTGGCATTCTACCACCCACCATAACTACAGACCTCAATTGGCTTGACAGGGATTTCTGTGCCTTCTCCTTTTAAGGAACTAAAAGTTAACTGAACGGCCACCATGTCTTTGTTTTACAGAAACAAACTTCCAAAATGGGAGTTTCTTTTGTAAAACAAAATACCAATGTACCGCGCATCCTGGGAGTTTTCTCCCCCGGGTGAGAGCTTTTTTTTCTTCTTTTCTTCTGTCAAGGACTAGCAGGCTTTATTTGTTAGAGCTGACAAAACAAAATACATTAAACCATCCGCTCTAAAAAGGCAGCATGGTCAGCTTTACTTACACCAAGGGCCCCAAGTCCATCATGCCATCAGTGTAATTGTCCCTCAACGAATCCAGTGGAGGCATAGCCAGTGGAAACAGGACAGTCAAGGCTTAATAGAGCAGAGGGACAGTCAGTTTAGTATAAAGTATACTCCACCATGTTGGAGTGCTCTACCTGTACACAACCCTTCTCAAGACCTCGAGCAGACGGGTGCATGATTACAAGTGTGACCACTGCAGTCAGTGGAACTTGTACATTTGTTAACATTCTCAGCTTATGAAAGCTTCATGGTAAATCCAGACAGGCAGGGAACCACAACGGATCCAAGGTTAAGTTAGGGAGATTGTCATGAAAGGATATAGGACAAAAACTATTCCAAGAATAGTGGGTCAAATTATGGAATAAGCACTATTCCTTTTGGTTCAACTGTTGACCCTTAAAAGCAGCAATCTTACGATGTTGCCAAGGTGATCTACGCCCACTTAAAACAATGTGATGTAAATACATCTTGAGGCACTTGGAATTAGGCTGCATAAGTCGTGCACCAAATTTTTCAACTAAAGCCTGAATTGACGAGGTGTCTGTTTGCAAGTAATATGTCACTTGGCTTCATGTGATTTGTTTAATTTTTTGACCTTTTCAGTCCTTTCATGAATGGACTCACACAGATATGCCTTAAAACATTTTTAAAAGAGAACATTTTTAGAAATTAAAACGAAATAATAATTTAGAAGGGGAGAACAGAGGAAGAGAGAGGGCAAGACAGTGTGGGAATAGATAAATGAATAGGTATTTTAATTTTGGTCAGATTCATGTACATTTTGTCCGAGGCACACTAACACCATAACTAGTTTAGAAGGGTCATAGTTATGGCGCAGTCTAAATTCCAGATGCAGCACACGGATCCCACAGGCCCGGCAAAAACAAATTCTGATGTGCCTACCTAGCTCTCATCTTTCTGAGGTCAACAAATGAGACCACTGAATTGGGTATTCTAACAATATGGCGTAAGCACCAAGAAAGTCCTTTTGTATGAATAAGCACTTTATAAAATAGGTGGGTATGTCACAGACCAGTGGTTCCCAACCTTTTGACTTCTGTGGACCCCTACTTTATCATTTCTGGAATCTGGGGACCCGCACTGAATCATTAATGGAATCTGGGGACCCCCCCCAAAGAGTAATTACTGAAAGCTGGGGACCTAATCTATTAATATTATTTAATTTTCTAAGCAGTCGCGGACCCCCTGAGGAGGATTCGCGGCCCCCAGGGGTCCCCGGACCACAGGTTGGGCACCACTGTCATAGACTACCGTGACTGCCCTAGTTACCTCGATTGTTGTTAAAGCACTGGTTACCTAATTTGTAAAATAACAAAATCAAATTGATTTAAATATACAATTAACATGCAGTAAAGGGAACCCATATAAAATATTACTACAAGTCCAAAATAAGTAAAAAAATTCAAAGTGTTTCTAATATACCCAATCAGAAAGGAAAATAAAATCCAACATGTGAATAATTCATTTTGGTATTGACAGGTTATCAGAAGACAACCTGGAAGAAAATATGGTTACTAAACCTTTCCTATAAAGGACATTGATAAAGTCAGAACACGCTGATGTGGTACCCTAGGTGTAAAAGTTAGTTGCCTCCTTATATTTTGCTAGTCTCAAAACGTCCAGTAGTATGGTGCTGCAGAAAGAATCCAATCACATAGGATGGGAAATTATTTAATGTTACACTGTCCACCGCCTTGACTATGACGTCCTGTCAAGTAGCCATATGTCCATTCAGATAATCACTGGCATGAACATAGCTCTTCATTTGCAGATGATACTGTACAGCGCTGTATTGGGCAGTGCTAACACAAGGAAAATATCTGCTGTCATCTGGGAGGCTGCCAACTAATGATCGCCAGACAGGGGCATCTCTACTATTAGTGCAGCAGGTACAGTGGAACCGGGACCATAATTGTGCGGGGCTCACTCCACCCCAGAACAGCTGTTTTTTAAAACCAATTTGGAAGTGAGTGGTTTATTTTCCTTGCTTTCATAGGGACCCACTGTATTTTTTGCTATTCTAAGGGTGCCAGGCTGCTCCTGGAAGCACTGAATTTGGGAGACCCTATTACTAGGGAGGACTTAACAGAATGTCACTTTGGCTAAGACTCGACAAAAAAAACATCCTAGACATGCCCTGATTTAGGCTGAGTGGTTCCAGCAAGTCTTCAATTATTTGCTTGTCATTCCATCCCCTCGACTTCCCGTACCATACCAAAAGCCCTTCATGCATTGCCAGTCGTGAGGGCCCAACATAAAGTCTGCTTTCTGCAGGTTTAAAGGTGTACACTTTGTGAATTTATGTTAAACAATAATTAGTTCACAAGGGCTTTATGAAATGTGGGCGCTTTGGTGACTGCAGGCACGGGAGCCGCATAAATTGTAAAAGTAAAAACATAAATTGGTGGCAGAGATTTTACAGCCATGTCCCTAATCGACCATCCTGTGTCTCAGCCATTAGAAACGGGAAGGCATTCTTCAGTGAGCCTGCAGTAAACAACCTGGAGTTCACGAGGATTGCGGACGAGCCAATTTCCGATTACTCTGTTTCCAGCCTTCGATTGCAAGCATAAGCCTCCTAAATTAACAGACAGCTGTACTCATAGGATCCATAAAAGCGATCGATCGACCGTATTTAGCCACGGGAAGGAATTGCTGGCCTTCCTGAAATAGACGAGCTAAAACGTGCGGGACCTGCCTCTCGGTTAATAATTCACAAGCCAGCAGCAACGTGGAACGATATATTCTAATTTCTGCCGCCTTCTTAATGCTTTACCGTGCAACAGCTGCACTCATTCCCGATTCTGCAGGGCGACGCGCCCGTCATCGGCGTTTCTATTAATATAAATTATTGGCACAATATCGTTCACCCGTATTGCCAGCCCCAGGCCTGGCATTAGTCTCCAGGTAAACCCTGCATTCAGCACATTCTGACCCAGCAGACAATGCAAGTCTGCCCGCTTTAGTGTGCCAGTGCGAGGATAATGGGCCTCTGACCTCGGCCTGCCCTGTTGAGACCCACACAACCGCTGTCTGCTACGCCTAAGTACCTCAAAGAACAAGCATTTGCAATGCAACCGGTCTCGCGTTTGCTTGAGTTAAAGCAATTAGCATTGTAAACGCCTAACCGGACTTTTCTTGCCACATAATTGAAAATGAAAATAAAACAGTTTCACATAACTAACTGGACTTTTCTTGCCATATAAATTGACAACTAAAAGTTTCACATAAGCGAGCGGACGGCCGCCATCAGTGCAAAGCAGGCACACAAAGGGAAATTAAAGTTCACTCAGAGTGAAACCTATCCGCAAAAGTGCAATTATCCATGTAACCACCAAAAGTGCAATTACCTACGTTACCGGCAAAAGTGCAATTAACTACGTAACAGGGTCGATGTCATGCAAAGCGCTAGACTTCTGCCCAGCGAGATCGCGCTGCGAAAAAAGAGAAAAAGTAGTCCAGAAACCAGACTGAAAACGTGGAGCCTTGTATATTTTCAGTACTTGGTTGCTGCGCTTGAGGAGGGCTAAACACTGGAAAAGGCATGACGTCTGCATGCCTTTCACTAATGAAAGCAAGCAGATTTTAAAAGGCAAGCTCACTAACCAATGAAAGACACTGACGTGACATGGGCGTGGTTTGAAGCCCAAAGAGAAATTACAACACGGGATGGAGCGCTTTGCGTTCACCCGTAAAAACGGTGAAGGCAAACTGAGCCAGCAGCACACAGAAGCTCTGACATGTACCAGGGCCTTTTTTATATCTTTGTTAAACACCTTGACCCCCATCATTTGGAACAGAAATCGAAACGGGTCTACCAAAGGTAACATACAGAATTATAGATGGGTGACAGTGAATTAAGGGGAGGTTTTTCACTACGGGGTTCTGAGTGGCTTCAAGTGGACACAAAAAGAGCAAAGTCTAAGATGTTACTCAAAACCCAAGATGAACATGCATTTGCTATGCAACGGGTCTTGCGTTTGCGTTGTAAACTCCTAACTGGACTTTTCTTGCCACAAACTGAAAATGAAAAGTAAAACAGTTTCACATAAGTGAGCCGACGGCTGCCATGAGCGCAAAGCAGACACACAAAAGAAAACAGAAGTTCGCTAGCAGTGAAACTTATTGGCAAAAGTGCAATTATCCAGGTTACCGGCAAAAGTGCTATTATCCATGTAACTGGCAAAAGTGCAAGTATACATGTAACAGGGTCGATGTCATGCAAAGCACTCAACTACTGCCAGCGACATCACGCTGCATACGAACTAAACAGAAAAAGTAGTCTAGAAACCATACAGAAAACATGGAGCCTCATATGTTTTCAGTAGTTGGCTGGTGCACTCGAGGAAAGCAAATTTTAAAAGGCAAGCCCACGAACCAACCAAACTGATGGCAGTGACATGGCCGTGGTTACAAGCCCAAAGAGAGATTACGACAGGGACAGAGCGCTTTGAGTGCTAAACCCTAAAAATACCCCCATTATTTCCTTTTTACCATCCATAATTTTTACCAATCCACCATTCTCTGCCCCTGCTTGCAACAGACATATGGTGCAGAAGAACAGTGGGTAAGCAATGCATAACACAACTTCTCCACACTGCCCAAAATGTCCAAAAACTACCTAACCTCTTGCCACCACCCCTACAGTCTTTCCATCCCTCCAGAAGCCTGCTCCCCAGCGCTGGTCTGAAAGGCTCTCATAGAGGCCAGCAGGAGCAGGCTGGTGTTCATTTATGATGTAATAACAGTGAGTAACGAGCTCTGCTACCCAATGCTACTACATCATTGTAGTAAATTACTCAATTTAGAATCCAGTTATTCACTCTAAAGCCTCTCTGTCATACACAAGAGGATTATTATGAAACAGCAAATGTTACCTAAAGTCTTAGAGGATCAAAGAAGTCCAGGCCAGAAATTGTTTCACAAAACTGAGTCTTGGACTGCTACAGTACCACCAACATTCACACAAAAGAAGACACACTTTTGCCTTTACTGTACTCACCCACAGCTGTTTCATTTTTAATATCAGAAGACACTGCTGCCAATACACTAAAAAGTATTTTAAACATGTTCCTCTTTTTTTTTTTTTACCTCTGAAGGCGGCAGCATATATTAAGGGAAAGCGCCTTTCACCCTTGTTTTCTACCTAGCAGTTGGAGGAGCTAACTGGAGTTTGCTGTGTTTGTGAAGGGGTGGGGTTTTGAAGAAAGTCTCTGAGGAGCAAACAATACTGTGTAGTATTTCCAGCTAAATCCATATTTCAAGGGCATTGTGTAAATTAATATTATTATCATTATTACTTGCAAATATTACACTGATGATCTGTTAAATGCCCCTCCTTGCACATAAAGAGGGCCTCCTGCATGTGCTTTTCTTATGTGGTCCAGAGTTCTTTTTTCTTTTCTTTTTTTTATTTTTAAAACCTAATTTTAGTGCCCCTTCACTGCGTTTTTACTCATACTGCTTTTCCGAAAACGCTCTTGAACTTATTACCAAACCCCCAGTTGAAGCATTGTGAGAACTAGTAAGAATGTAATTTTGAGCCCAGGATTAAAGTTAGCAGTTAAATATTCTTCCTGGGTTTAAATAATAAATTTCAGTGTCTGGAGGTTTTGCCAGTTTGAGGTTAGTTAAATGAAATCATTGCTTAATTTGCTAAATAATAATATTAATAACAATGACAACATTCATTATAATTATTATTATTGTTATTTAAGAACCAGGGCAAAGGTATTTTTCAGGAAGCCATTTTTGTAATCAAATAGAGGCTGCTACATGTCCCACACAGATGCAAAAAAACACAATGAAAGCAAAATCCAGAGAGGAACAGACTTCAGGGGCCTAATTTATTACTACTGTTCATTATATTCAGTGCTTAATTTGTGCCGGTGTAGGCCGTTGCCGGCACCAGTACTTGTTTCAATAACACCAACACTTATTTATGACAGTCAATAAAGAAGTCTGGACTTCAAAAAAAAAATAACTGCCATGTACGCTCACAAATATGTGCCGGGATTAAGAAATAAGTGCTAATGCCATCACAGGCACTAACTGGGTTCTCAGTGAAATAAAATACAGTATTAAACTAGGGCCCTAAAAGTCTGTCCCTTTCTGGATTTTACTATTGTTGTGTAGCGAAAGAAATTCGTTTTCCTTTCATTTTTAAACATCTTTAAAGTCACGCTGGAAAATACTACTCAATAATGCCAAAATACCTCAGCCTCCTGGACTGGCTTAGGGAACTTTCTAATTGTTTCATTTTGAAATGGTTGCAATTTGGCGTGAACGCTGCATCAGAATCAGAAATAAAATAAGTATCTGTAACAGGACCGGAGTTGTTCAGAAAATAAATAATAACACAAAAGCGATGAAGGAGATTGATCAGTCTACGACATTAACCTTGTTTTTTCTTAGAAATCAGTTCCTTTGACAGAAGATTACAGTAAATCTTTGCTTAGGTTGCAACATTAATATTAGTTTGCTAATTTCTTCCTGTGTAAAAAAAAATGCATGTTGGGGGAAAAAACCCTCCAAGGATAATTTAGCTAAATTGCTTTTCAGAGCATCATGTAAATCCTTGCACCTCAGTAGGCGTGCTCATGTTGTGGAGATTTCCCTTGGGAATGAAGTTGGGAAGGCCAAACAGCTGCCTCAGTGCCGGATGTGGCTCCATGATTATGTCAGTGAGCAGGGCTAATGTAGCCCGTCATCTCTTGGGACAGAGTCTAATAGCATTGCGCTACAATAACACAATGTCTTTTAAAACAACAACCCAGAACTAGTTGACCTTAAAATTTAAATCACCAAATTACATAAACATGTATTAGCTAAGCAGAACGATTCTGTGGATTGTAGGCTAAGCTATAGTTCTATCTCTTTTAAGAAACTTTTTTTCATGCCGTTGACTGCCTGTAGAGTGCATTATTAGCATTTCTACAAGGGGCATGCCTCTCCAAAAGTGGGCAGATTCAGTGCATGATTTGAACTGGTGGTGGCTGTTGGGGTGCACCGGGACTCACTTATGGGGACTGGCACTTATGTTTACTCATCAGTAATTTCTCGAGAGGATGAAACACAAACGGGACAAAGGGAGAAAGCAGGAACCAGTAAAAGTGAGATAAAGGGGAAGGGAGTGTCTGGTAGTGGATTAAGTAGGCGTGAAGTGGATTCAGGACTACGCATCCTTGGTATTCAGCACACTGACATTTAATAGTGCAGGCCGGATTTCTGAGCAGCGCTTTAAGCACCGGCACTCATTATTTTACAAACTAAGCACTGGGCATGTTATCGATATTTTCGCACGTTTGGACAATGTACAGCCTCTTTATTTCTAGGTATGCATTTTGAAGTGTAGTAATATTTGCAAGCATATATAAACAAATGAAAAGCCTTCAACCATCAAAGAGAAACCAAATTTTGCTTAGGAGTAACAGATTAGCTGTGGACCAAATATAAATCACATATTATTGTAAAATTTACGAACTGTATTTCAACCACATAATTTGCTGTTGGTATAAAAACATAAGAAAAATGATAAAGGCAAGTTTAGCTATTTATGAGGTGGTTTTGTGAAAGCACACGCCTTCACAATGATACATATATACATATAAAATGTTGTGACAGAGAAGTTTATGTGTTTGGCAAGTGCACATATAATGCTAGGCAGAATGGACCCAAAAATACAAAAGATGCTTTGGAAAGGGAAATCTTATTGAGGCTGGTAATTTAGGTAGTTTCCCAGGGCCTCAATGGGTCGTAACAAGCCACTCTTAGTCTAAGAAGGAGGCCTCTGAATGAGAGAAATAGCAGAATGTCATATCAGGTATACAGTCTTTACCACATGGTCTTTACTCCACAGGATATCACGCCGGTAAGTACCACAAAAGCCTTTTTTGGTACTTTACCATGCAGGTAATGTTTATTTTTTATAAACACATATATTATCTAAAAAAAGGGAGGATAGGGTTATTGGATGGGTAAGGGATCGGGGGGTAAGAGCTTTAAAGAGTTTTTTTAGGGGTAAGTGATGTGTAAGGGTAAGTGGTAATAAGGGTGTTTTAGGGTTCATGAATGGGCAAGGGTATGGGTAAGAGTA
Organism: Pleurodeles waltl; assembly: GCF_031143425.1. NCBI lineage: Eukaryota > Metazoa > Chordata > Amphibia > Caudata > Salamandridae > Pleurodeles > Pleurodeles waltl. The sequence continues at coordinate 1,685,897,993 of NC_090444.1, read as the reverse complement.
GGTGGTAGTAAGGGGTTTACAGGGGTTTCTAAGATTCAGGGAGGGATAATTGTGCAGGTTACGAAATGGTTTATAGGATCATAGTTGGGCAAGGGTACAGTATTCACAATTTTCTCAGCAAATCTAATGAATAATGAAACACGTGGGTCATCCTTTAGTCTCTAAGTAGATGAGGGAGGGGGTCCATGATTATCTGAACAAATAAGCATGCTACTGGGGGAACAGTAAAACAGGTGGACTAGTTCTTACAGTTTTACAAATCCTGAGGGTGTGAGAAAACGTCTCCAGGCTTCACTGAGTGCATGAGCCTCTACAAACATTGGCTGGTGAAATGAGGTGGTGTGCACTGATGGCTCTTTCATAATTGCTATGAGCCTTCTAGGGTGTGCGAGATGCGAATTGAATTATGTGAATTTCAGCTTATTCACGTGACAGCGGGTTAGTGTGAATTGAAGACTCTTACAGGGAATGAGTCTGTGGCATGAGGGAATGAGTCAGTGGCACAAGCTGCAACAGCAATGTCTCCTCACTGCATAGATGTAATGGGTTATAAAATCTAGATTAAAATGGAGATTTGTAGAGGTCTTAAACAGATTTCTACATGGGTTCTTCTGAAGGAGTTTGAGATTAATTGTTGCTCATTAACGCCCATTACGATATTTCATGACTAGTTCATAGGCTGGATCAACCTACCTACCAATGATCCAGCTAATGGGGAATAACTCAGTAATCCCTAGACAGTGGCAATTCACAAAAACAAAAAAAGTAATGTTATTAAAAAGTAAAACGAAGACATATATCATGCTGTCTATTTGAGTTATATTGGTAGTGATGTGTCAGACAAAAGATCTTGCCAATATCAGAAACTGATATTAAACAATACCACTGACAATCAATGAACACAATCCTCAAGTTTCTCTCCTTGATCCAGGTTCTAAGTGGATAGACCTAATGAACTGCAAAAGATGGTGAAAGTTACATTGGACTTACTTTGGTAGTTGCAGCTGTAGATGAACTGGTGCCGAGATTTGTTGTGGTGTCACTGCTTACTGTAGTGGATGCTGAAGAGGCAGGTGTAGTAAGCCGAGCTGGGACAATAGGCAAAGGCAAAAGTCCTGGTCTGTTGTTGCCATTAACACCAACTGTATTGTTGCCATTTGTACTATTCACATGATTACCATTGGAGCTCCATTCCCAACGCTCCCACCCCCCACGATAGTCTCTTTCAAACCGGCTATGGTGGCGAGACATCTCTGTAAGAGTGTGGCGGCAGCTGTGGCTCCTTCTCCTTATACAGAAAGTTGGACTCTGGAATAAAAAAAGATGTTGGGTTATTGTAATCTGAAAAGCAGGAATGCACAACCAAAACGTATATTTTTGAGATACTGATAGGCATATTACATCTCAGAAACAAGCTGATTTCCCTTTTTGGTTAGGTGCTATATTTTTGACCAAAAATATCTATGGTTTACAAAGAATGGGTTATGTCCATTATTATACACATACATATACTCATGAATTGTATAAATTGCATCAAAGAATTGAAAACCTCCACAAGGAGATAAAGAACATGCTCAATAAATTTTTTAGACCAGTGGATCTTAACCTGTGATCTGGGGACCCCTGGGGGTTAGTGAAGCCTATTCAGGGGGCCCTTGGATGTTTAGAAATAATATTAACAGAATAATGAACTGTATAAAAACGAAGACTCAAAATGTAAAATGTAACATTTTAAAACGTTCTGTAAAGGTGAAGAAATTTGAATGTGGAATCTAAAAAATTAAGATGTAATCCTCAGATTGATAGGAGCAGTACAAGTGGAAGAGTAAAAGAGCTCCAACTGTTCCATTAACATTTAGATTTTTCTTTAAATTTGCCTGTAAATGAAATAAAATATTTCATGATTTGTGTACTTTGTTTGATGAATGCTCCTTTCTATTTCTTTTTATGTATTGTGCCATTTACATCATTGAAAATGCTTAGGCCAGGGTCCCCAGTTTCCAGTAATGACTCTGGGCCTCATTACGAGCATGGCGGGCGGCGAAGTGCACCCGCCAAACTCTTTGGGCCAGAAAATCGCCACTCCAGTTTTCCACCCGCTGGCCCTATTACGAGTTTCCCGCTGGGCCAGAGGAAAATTCACCACAACATTCACACCGGTTCGTAATCGAGCCGGCAGAAATTTTGCGGTGTGTCGGGTGCGGTAGCACCCGTCACATTTTTCACTGCCTGTAATTCAGGCAGAGAATAGCGTGACAGGGATGTCCATAGGGACACCTGCACTGCCCATGCCAAGTGCATGGGCAGTGAAGGGGGCCCCGGCACCCCATGGAACTGCCATGCAAAAGCTGGTGGGCACAGGGGTCGTAATCCCCAGGGCAGCACTGCTAGCAGCGCTACCCTGGCGGATTAAGACCGTCGGAACCACGAGTCGGTCCGACCGTGGCGCTTTCGCCACAGTCATAATGTGGAGGTCAGACAGCCACCGCAAGTGTGGCAGTCTTAAGACCACCACACTTGTAATGAGTGGAGGTCCCTAGATTCCAATTATAATTCAGAGGGGGGGGGCTAGGTTCAAGTAATGCTTAAGTGAGGGTCCACAAAAATCAAAAGGTTAAGAACCACTGTACTAGATTAAAGTCTCAAGGAGCCAAAACATTTCCACTCTTTGAATGAGGTCTCATACAGGCAGGTCAGAACCAAGTATTCAGCTACATATCTGCTCTCGCCTGACTAGACTGCTGCATGCACTCTTGCCATTCCAATCTAAACTTCAGCCAGTAAGCATGGTAAAGGATGGAAAAAGGTGATAGACCTCCGATTTTGTGGTAGTTTAGTCACTCAGAAAATGTCTGAATTTCGTTATCAAATGATTTTAATGCACCATTATTCTTTATTGTCATTCGTCAAAACAAGCTTATGAGTCCACAATAAGAATATCACCTAGCGTTTCCCTGACTGACCCTCACTTCTCATCAACTAGCCACACATGCTGTGTGACCAATTCATGCATGAGTAGTCAATATGATTTCATTTGCCTCCCTTTCCCTGCAGCCAGTAGTTTTCTGGAGGTTTTCTGGCATAGACACAATTCACAAGTGTAAGTGAATATGTTTTAGGAAGCATGGATGTAGGTAGGAAGGCATTTTGTGTGCATGCTATACCCCTGATTCCTGTTTAGCAGGGTGCAAGAAGGAAGGTCCACATTGGCCATCTTGTGTGACAGCTAGTGCAGTATTAAATCAACTCAAAATAATTTCGACTTGCATAGTTCTCAGATTTCTTAAGTCCATATCTGAGAAGCTCATCCTGTCCTGTTTTATGCTTTATATTCCGGTATAAACACTCTACAAGTAGCCCTGTTTCTCCCATTTTAAATCCAGGGTAAAAGGTACTAGAATGCAAAGAAAAAACCTGGACTGGATGAGCTATTGGAGCATGAACCAGGAAAACCTGGGAGCTCTGGACTCCTGGGAAGGAGTTGTGCAGTGTGTCAGGATTAAACAGAAGCTGTAACCAAGTGTGTATAAAGACAGCACTAAAAGGCAGTTTTAGAGCAAAAAAAGCTTAGAGTGATGGGGCCACACAAGAAATTCTAAGGATAATCCCATCTAAATAAGCCCCTATCCATAGAGAGTCATAGGCTCTCTCAGCTGCCGATGCCCCGCTACAATTCTGGTCAGCAACCTCTTCTGTTACAGAAGTCCATCCAGCTTCCTCAAGGGCAAAGCTTGTCTATTGGTGCACCACGGAGGATTATGCCCCCAGAGTCACAGCCCTCTGTCCTGACTGGCAGCAGAGAGGTAAAGCAAATGTATATTTCTAGCATGAAACCGTTCACTTGCAGTGCTTTGATGTTTTAAAGCGTGTTCTCACTTCCCCCCCCAAACTAAGCAGCCTCTTACATTCCTCTCTTTCCATCTACCTTTGACTCAGCCCTCGCCCCACACAGCTGAGTTTTCATGCAAGGGACTGTCGCAGATAAGTGTGGCACAAAGCAGCAAGCATAGGTGGGATACATTATGCTCTAATAAAATGTTCTCTCGTAAATTTATAGAATGACTCGCGGCATTTATTTGAAGATTTGTCAACCATCTTAACATCATTGAGATGAGTGATGTGATAGTATAGACTCTTACATTTCTCTTGGTGTTTTGAGCAGAACCTACCCTTGCTTATATTTTTAAAGCTAGGTGTGTAGAAGGAATCTCTTCTTGATTCCTGATATTCATCATTGCACCATGTAGTTGTTGGGGTCTGGAAACATGATTATTTCCGAATCAACACAAGCCCACAGTACTCCAGTATGTGGTCACCAGTGTAGGAGGCCAGCTTTTTTTGTTTTTTTTTGCAGGTTGTCTCCCTGCGTGCGCGCTCACTCACACACTTTTTTGCCCCATTTGAACTGCTAGATGCTGGTTTTTGATTCTCACAGTGTAGGCTCCAGTGCCAGTGTTCTTTCCCCTAGAACAGAAATACTCAATTGTGCACAATTGCAACACACTTTAGCACCTCTGCTCTGTATGTCCCTAGTAAATGGGGGCATGAGTACTAAAGAGGGTCCCTAAGGGCTATAGCATGTATTATTCTTTCCTGGATTCTTTCCTCCTCCACCCCTCCATTACTCCAGTCAATCTAACTAACAAACTCTCATATCCGCGGCTCGAATTAACTCATCATAATACTAAAACTGTACTCATATTTCCCTATACTAATCCATCACTAATTCTTGTTGGGTTCCGGAGTAGCGTGCTACTCGCCGAAAAGCGATTCGACGCCTCATCCAGGGGTAGTAAGCGCTATATAAATACTATTACAATACAATTCAAGAGAAAACTGAGAAAAATACAATTATCACTAATCTATGTGACTCACTCACCCCTTAGAGTATCTGCCTGCTATCGCATTCTGCCCTGGATTTTATCTCAGAAATGGAAAGCTGGCCCTGTTGTCTCTGCTACTATCACATCAATGCCCTTGTGCCCATGGCCGACAGTACCGCTGCAGCTAATTTGCCTGGCTGTATGCTACCCCACTTGTGTGTTACAATCCAGCTCCGGCATTGCAGCTGCCTTATCTGCCGCTACCTCGCTTGTCCTGCATTCTCAACTACTCCTGGGCTTCTTAAAGGTCCTTGTGTTTTTCATTTAGGCATCTCGACCAAGAGAACAACAAAAATATAAACTGAAAATGGTCAGGCAAAAAGAATATGTCTGAACTGATAACAACTGCATGAGCAAGTACTCAAGGTATAGATGGCCAACCACACCTGCCCCAACCACGGAGTGATAAACTTTGAGCCGATTTGGTCCAAAGACCATAAACACACTAGGGGACCGAGCAGGGTTTGCAAAATTGTGTCCCATCTCCTGAAAGATTGTAGGTAGCCCTGGAAGTCAACTTGATCTAAACATAGAGCCCCACGGAAAGCAATATGGACTGCAGAAAATATAAGTTATGTAGTCATAGCAGGAGGCCCATCTCAAAGTTCAAACCTCTGTGTTCTGCACACAATGAAGTATGTACATAAGTTAAAGCAGAATTCACATAGGCTAAGCACTGGACTCAGCCAACCCTTGAAGTTATCCCAATATTCATATATGAAGAATGCTAATAAAAGTTGTGTTTTTACATAGAGTTTATAACTTTTATTCTTTTCTGTTTCACGAAATACTACTTAACAGGTGTTAATTTTTGCTCAATTAACTAGGAAACCATTGATAGTGGCATCCAACCTCTTGAGGCCAAATTAATTGGAGTCCTTTCTCATTCTCCAAAACACTATCCATCATCTGAAAATTGTAAACAAACAAGCACACGATCCCCATTCAAAATAATCAAAAGGCTTTTTGTCAAAGCAATCTGGATCTTCAAGGCGTACATAAAATAAATGCACTGCCAAGGTGGGAAAATGCAGCCAAAGGAACGGCCTTATCACTGCACATTGATTGCGGTACTATTGTATCCCAAACAACGGCCATTGTTGTATCCCAAACAATGGCCGCTTGTATAAGAACGACGAGACCACAATAACAATGTTAGCGCATCTAAGGCTAAAATAGGAAGAAAAAGTTAGAAGCTCTACCATACTTTTCCCTAATAGTTTAGGCTAAAAGCCCTCATTTCCTTCTCTATAAATGAGGCTGTAAGTATAGTTTTGCCGAACCCAAGCAAATCATTTTGCAACATTCACCGAAATGCTGCACAATGAGGGGTAAGGTGCAAATCTAGCTGTAAAACAACAGAGCACAGAACACAATGGATATTCAACCGCAGCAGTGCAGACAAAGGGTGTGACAGGATCAGGGAGAGGGGATACAGCATGAAAGCTGGGACTGGAAGTAGCAAAAATATATAACAAAATCTCCTATAAATGTATAACAATATATAAGAAAATCTCATATTTTTTAATTCTTTGTTCTTTTCCCCAAAGACTCATAACATAATTCTTTCATCATTTATCGACAAAAATGTCCACATATTTCATTGTCATGACCAGCCTTGATCAAAGTCCATAAAGTCGTTTAGGCCGGCCACAGAACCAATACCCAGAAGTCACAAAAATATCAGACATCCATTTTTAGTACTCCATATTTGCCAGCCGCAAGTTCAACTGCCAACGCGCGTTTCGGTGATCTCCAATCATAATTAATCCTCTATGCCACCTTCATCAGGGCCACAGAGTAGATCTGACAGCAAGCTGGACTTTACACTAAAATTCAAATTATAACGCATAGATATAAATCCTTCATTTGTTTGCCTTACAAACCCCAAGCCGATACCCAGGTGCATGTGTACACTATATGTTTGTGTTTTCTGTGTTGTGTGAGGCCTTGTTTTCACGGGGTGTTATTTGAGTTTTAGTCTGTTTTCCATATATATTCAAGGGTGATTTTATTTGATGTTTCACATTTTGGGTATCGGCTTTTTTTTTTTTTTTAATGTAGGATTCACACGTATTGGGACACACACACTACATCATAGTGAGGAATTGTGTGATGGCGGTTGGTCACTATATACATATATATAAAAAATATTATATGGACACCTAAGACAAACAAATGAAGGATTTATATCTATGCATTATAATTTGAATTTTAGTGTAAAGTCCAGCTTTACGTTTGTATTTAAATTGATTTGATTCCCTAGTTTTCTCTCTTCATCATTCTAGGGACCCCTTTTTTGACTTTGCTTCTCAATAATTAAACACTGATATTACTTTGTTAGTCGAAGCTTTCACATTTGAAAAATTAATATTAGTTACTCAAACAGCATAAATAACGTGCCATTGGTTTCTGTTTTCCTCATATACAAACCTACACACTACATGACATGAGGAATCAAAACGTCAATCTGTCTTTAGATTTCTCAACATGATTTCATTGAAAGAGCTTCAAACAACAACGTCTTTTATTTCACCATCGACAAGATTCAGATATTACAAAGGATCCCACATCTAGTTCATTCAGCAGAAGCAGGAACTCTGGATTCTATGTCAGGATCAGAGGCTTTGGATTATGCTTTCTCTTTATTTACTGTGAACACACAGCAGCCAATAAAAAAAACAGCTCTACATTTCCCAAGAGCTTTGCAGCCTCGTTATGACCCCCAATCAGGGCCCACCATCTAGTATATAGAGCATGAACACTTAAGTTCGTCCTCTTTCTTTGCTGCTTCACGCAGAGCTAAGTACTTTCACTTTTTCCTTACGCTACTATGGTTGACAATAATGTTCTATGCGTGTTCGGCGCAGCTTATTGCCTTCAGGTGCCTTAATTGTGTTAGTCTGTCTTGCGCGCTTGCTGCGCTAGGGTCATGTCAACATCGGTGTAAATTTTAGCCGATTTTCACTGCCGCCAGTGAGGATTGCCAGGTGAGGCTGCGCAAGTGCTGGGAGCAGTCCTCTTTCTGTTGCCATTCTCGCACAGGTGCACGGACCCGTTTTTCGAGTTCGCTGCGAGTGCGCTTCGGCAACAGGGAGATTTCTATCTGTGCTCCTTGTGCCTTCCGCTCTACGCCCGGAGGGGCTGAAATAATAGATAGAGCTTGGCACGAGGGAATTCTGGTGCTGCCGCCTCCTACTTTTTGATCTACTTTGATCTAAAAATAATGGCAGGGACGTTTTAGCTCACTTTTAGCACCTGGGTCCCCCACCATAGATTTTAACAGTGCACTTTCACTTGGGACCTCTATTATATTACAATACATTTTGCACTGAAAAACATGGCCCAACAATACCCAGATGATGGCCAGTATGGGGCTTATGATGCTGGACACTATGATTCAGCACACGGAAGAGCGCCTTGTGGAGGCTTTAGACTTCCACGTTCAAGATTCTGTAAATAAGGCATTAGTGAAAGCCCTGCACCCGTTTGTGCAAGCTATGTTCAACTTTGGCATTAGGCGCTTTGGTGCAGGTTCGGGGAACCCCACCCCTGTAGAGGTCAATATAAATGGGCCTGGCCGGTCATCAACCTATGACCCTTTGGAACAGTTCATTGATGTGATCTTGAATGATCAGGAGTATGAAGCCTTTAAGAGTCCTAAAGCCACTCCATTTCAAACTACTCTGAATACATCTGATGAGTCAAATTCTTCTGATTCGGACAATAAGTCGACTCCTGACAAAACCCAGGGCAAACACAAGTGTAAGTCTCATCATGCTGAGGACCCTTTGATTACCCCTCCTAGTAAGAAGTTACAATTTGATCCTGATGCTATAGTACAACCCAGGTCCACGGAATGGACCCCATGTCAAGAGGTGGCAGGGAATATTCAATCCAGACTCTGGAAAAGCTTTGAGAAAGACATTCGTAACACGCTGCGTTCCGAGTGCCCTCTCCCTGTTGTCTCCGGCAAAGTTACGGAGACACCTGAACTGGATCCTCACATAGTGACCTTCTATAAAAAATATGCTAAGGATCCCCAAAAAAAGGCATTGATAGAGACTGGTGGGGATGTCAGGAGAAGTTGTTAGATATTTCTGGTCCCCTCACTAAGATTTTAGATTTAGCGGTTCAAGCTAAAGAGACACAAGAAGCAATAGATCCTGACGCCCTGTTAGAATGGGCCCAAAGTGCTATCTGTTTATAAGGAAACGCCAATTGCTCAATTTCCACAGAATGTAGGAAGTCTCTTCTGCTGCACATTGATCCCAAACTGGCGGAGTTAGCACCTTCTGATGCAGGTCCAGCAGCTAATGGGCTTTTGTTTGGCGACAGATTCGTCAAAGAACTGGCCAAATACGTGGCTACCTTCTCAGCTTTGGATAAAGCCCAAACTTCAATCAAGAAGGTCGAGCGCCAGGCCGGTTCAAATCCCAGACCTCCAGTCCATGCTATAGAGGCAGAGAGACCTGTGGCTACCAAAACAACTCCAACTTTTACCCTTCGAGAGGTAGAGGTTACAGAGGTCGCAATCCCAGAGGGCCTCACGGAGGAGGACAGTACAACCAGAGTTCCTCTCAATCAGATAACAATTCTTTCTCCCAGGGAGACTTTATTGGGGGGCAGAGTGAGTATGTTTGTGCACAACTGGTCTTTGATCACACATGATATGTGGGTACTAGACACAGTAGCAGGTTATCATCTAGCATTTTATTCAACTTCCGAACAAACGTTCATTCCGCCCCCTCTCAGTTTTTCCCATCAAGAGAGTGCTTTTATAGATCAAGAAGTAGCTCTTCTTTGGAAAGGGGCATTGTTCCTTCTCACCCTCATCCCAGAGGGTTTATCAGTACTAGCTTCTTGGTCCAAAAAAAAGCAGGGGGTTCCCGCCCGTGCTCAATCTTCGTCAATTCAACACGTGGATTGTGTACCGGCATTTTGAAATGGAAGTTGTTTTATCATAAACCAATTGTAGATGTAGCTTCTGGGGTTATAGCTCAGCTTTAAACTAGCATAAGCTGAAGCCTCCGGTCCTGACATAGAATCAAAAATGTTCTAGCTTGTGCAACAAGAATTTTCAATTCTTTTAAGGACACGGAGGCAAGGATTATCCCACCCGTGATATGGGTAGCATTGCATTTAATGTCTATGGCATATTGTATTATGATAAAAAAGCTGTCCCACCCCATGTAATATGTCACGTTTTCTCAGCTTTGGGATGTTACGCCAGTCTTTTTTTTTTTTTTTTTACAGATGAGAAAACCACTTGAAAGATTTCAGGTGAGATCTTCATGAATTCCAACATGGAGAGCTATTCGGTTATGAGTAGCACCGTTGTGCTGTTTCAATTCCTTTGTCAAGAAGAAACCATGGGTTGGCGCCACGACTACGTTGGTCGGTGTTGGTTCGTGTTTTTGATTCTGGAAATAACATGAGCAAAGAAAGAGGACAGACTTTAGTGTTCATGCTCTATATACTAGATGGTGGGCCCTGATTGGGGCTCATAATGAGGCTGCAAAGCTCTTGGGAAATGTAGTGCTGTTTTTTTATTGGCTGCTGTGTGTTGACAGTAAAAAATGAGAAAGCATAATCCTTGCCTCCGTGTCCTTAATAGAACTGAAAATTCTTGTCTCGCAAGCTAGAAATTTGTTGATTCCCCATGTACACAATAATGGAGAGGGGAATCAAAATCACCCACTTATATTCTTAGATAAATGTCAAAGAACTCAGTGTCAGCCTCCAGCTCGTATGTTTTCTTTTCTATATTCTTCCACTCCAGTACGAAGGAAAAATCAGTAATGAATAATAAAGTGACTCTCTTTTTAGAAGTATGAAGATACATCTTTATATATCACACAATATTCCGCTGCAAAGTGCTGTGTGCAGTGAATCCAATAGAAGAACAAGATGGCTTCCTTTGTCATTGGAAACCTGACAGAGGCACGTCTCCATTAATACAGAAGCTGCTGCCTGGAAGACACACATCTACAAGTGGCACTGCAGTTTGGCTCAATGAAACAATTATCTTTCAAGGAGATAGAAGGTTGAAAAAGGGGACTAACGGATATACATTTATTCTGAAGTTTGTTTGACAACCAAAAAGATTCTCATGGTTTTGGGCCCCTGGGCAACATAACAGCAGAATAACTAACTATACACGGGACAGAACAAAGTTAGGTATCTGGAGAAAGGTCTCTTTTCATTAAGCTAAAATAGTTTTCTCTTAATCTTTTTCTCCTCCTGTTTTCATCTGTATTTTCTATATTTCAAATGTAATTCACTGGCACTTGAAAGACTAAAACGGGAAATCCATGCACCTCTTTTTGATCTAGAATCCGTTTAAATATACACCTGAAATGAGCCTTTATCTTAATGAGAACCTCCGGAAAACGTATTTATGTTTGCAAACTCATCAAAAGAGGTGCCTGATGTAATTTCTTTTGCAAGCACTCGCTTGCATTGAGAGAGAACTTTGAGTGATGACCTAAAGGTGCCATAACTACAGATGTTTTCTGACATGATTAGTGTTTATTTAATTATGTATTGTTTTTATACAGTGCATAAAAGGCAGAGCTTTACCTAAAACAGTATAGTTTTTCAAAGGAAGATAACCTATGTGGGTAATACACAAAATATAAGTCCAGTAAATCAGTACTCGTTAGAGCTACATACACAGGGTCTAATAGAGACAGATCATAACTACAACTATATATATATACAGGGAGTGCAGAATTATTAGGCAAGTTGTATTTTTGAGGATTCATTTTATTATTGAACAACAACCATGTTCTCAATGAACCCAAAAAACTCATTAATATCAAAGCTGAATATTTTTGGAAGTAGTTTTTAGTTTGTTTTTAGTTTTAGCTATGTTAGGGGCATATCTGTGTGTGCAGGTGACTATTACTGTGCATAATTATTAGGCAACTTAACAAAAAAAAATATATACCCATTTCAATTATTTATTATTACCAGTGAAACCAATATAAGATCTCAACATTCACAAATATACATTTCTGACATTCAAAAACAAAACAAAAACAAATCAGTGACCAATATAGCCACCTTTCTTTGCAAGGACACTCAAAAGCCTGCCATCCATGGATTCTGTCAGTGTTTTGATCTGTTCACCATCAACATTGCGTGCAGCAGCAACCACAGCCTCCCAGACACTGTTCAGAGAGGTGTACTGTTTTCCCTCCTTGTAAATCTCACATTTGATGATGGGCCACAGGTTCTCAATGGGGTTCAGATCAGGTGAACAAGGAGGCCATGTCATTAGATTTCCTTCTTTTATACCCTTTCTTGCCAGCCACGCTGTGGAGTACTTGGACGCGTGTGATGGAGCATTGTCCTGCATGAAAATCATGTTTTTCTTGAAGGATGCAGACTTCTTCCTGTACCACTGCTTGAAGAAGGTGTCTTCCAGGAACTGGCAGTAGGACTGGGAGTTGAGCTTGACTCCATCCTCAACCCGAAAAGGCCCCACAAGCTCATCTTTGATGATACCAGCCCAAACCAGTACTCCACCTCCACCTTGCTGGCGTCTGAGTCGGACTGGAGCTCTCTGCCCTTTACCAATCCAGCCACGGGCCCATCCATCTGGCCCATCAAGACTCACTCTCATTTCATCAGTCCATAAAACCTTCGAAAAATCAGTCTTGAGATATTTCTTGGCCCAGTCTTGACGTTTCAGCTTGTGTGTCTTGTTCAGTGGTGGTCGTCTTTCAGCCTTTCTTACCTTGGCCATGTCTCTGAGTATTGCACACCTTGTGCTTTTGGGCACTCCAGTGATGTTGCAGCTCTGAAATATGGCCAAACTGGTGGCAAGTGGCATCGTGGCAACTGCACGCTTGACTTTTCTCAGTTCATGGGCAGTTATTTTGCGCCTTGGTTTTTCCACACGCTTCTTGCGACCCTGTTGACTATTTTGAATGAAACGCTTGATTGTTCGATGATCACGCTTCAGAAGCTTTGCAATTTTAAGAGTGCTGCATCCCTCTGCAAGATATCTCACTATTTTTGACTTTTCTGAGCCTGTCAAGTCCTTCTTTTGACCCATTTTGCCAAAGGAAAGGAAGTTGCCTAATAATTATGCACACCTGATATAGGGTGTTGATGTCATTAGACCACACCCCTTCTCATTACAGAGATGCACATCACCTAATATGCTTAATTGGTAGTAGGCTTTCGAGCCTATACAGCTTGGAGTAAGACAACATGCATAAAGAGGATGATGTGGTCAAAATACTCATTTGCCTAATAATTCTGCACTCCCTGTGTATATATATATATATATATATATATATAAATATATATACATTTATTATATATATATGTATATTTATATACGCATATGCACATACACTCACTCAGCTTGATGCTTTTTAACATTTACATGGCCCCACTTGCCAAGATTACCAAACAACACAAGCTAAATATAGTCTCCTAGGCTGATGACACCCAACAGATCCTCTCCTTGTCCGATGACTCTGCCCAAGTCAATGGCATCTCTTTGTCATGCTTCCACACCGTCCGACTCCTGCAGAAGATTTTCAAATGGATTCCCCCGACATGAGGAAGACAGTCACCCACGCATTCATCACCAGCAAACTGGACTACGGCAACGCACTCTATGCCGGCATCACCAAAAAACTTCAATCAAGACTACAAAGAGTCCAGAATGCAGCAGCCAGACTCATCCTGGACATCCCCCAACACAGCCGCATCTCCTCCCACCTTAGAGACCTACACTGGCTCCCAGTCAACAAACGCATCACATACACACTACTGATCCACACCTTCAAGGCACTGCACAACATAGGACTGGCATACCTCAACCACTGCCTCACCTTCTACGTCTCTGTTCCTCACAGTTCACTCTTGCAGCCATTGCCAAGATCCATAAAAGTACAGCAGAAGGAAGATCCTTCTCCTACCTAGCAGCCTGGACATGGAACGCACTACCTCTCAAGCTCAGGCAGACCCCATCACTGAAGCAGTTCAGGAAGGACCTCAAGACCTGGCTCTTCATCTGAGCAGCACGTCCACATACAACGTCTTGACACCCTATGGGTGATTAGCCGCACCCTACGAATTCATGACTGATTGATTGATCATATACATATATATATTCCACAAAGTGGTCCTTTACAGTGCACTCTCTCCAGACTGGTGCCAGGGACGGACCTTCCCTCAATTTATTTTCCTGCAAAAATAAAGTTACACTGCACTCCAGGAAAATGTCTTTCTGTGTTTATTCCAATACAAATCCGCCAAATTCAACCACCAACTTTTACATATACATATATATGTTTATTTTTTGGAGACAGCAGTGCTTTTGAAATGGTATTTTACTGAGATGTTTAGCACTGAAGTCCGAAGTGACACTTTGTTATATTTCCATGTTGCATTTTGGGAAATGTATGCCCTGCAATACTACAGAACTACTTAGTAATCTGCCTATAAGAGCAGGGTGGTCCCTGTATCATAAATGCTGTTCACCTGTGATCAAGGCTTGTGTGAAAGCTGAAACACTTTAAGAAAATTAACAGTGCTGCTGCTTTTCTGATTTGGAATAAAAGTGCCTGGTGATTCAGACATTGTGCTTCAGTCAATCTTTTTATTATGTGCAACTTGATTCTTCGTTCCTGTTACTCCGAAGCTGCCTCTGAAACGGAGAAACTATGGACCTTTGTGTGTGCAAGTGTACTTCAAAATTATCTACAGGAAGTGATCCTTTAATGGATGACAAATATAGTCAAATATAGTCGAAAGCCCAGAAGGTACTGTTTTACTTCTTTTCTGAATGCCAGAAATGAGGGAGTGGTGCGGGTGGCTGGAGGGATACAATTCCAGATTTTAGAAGCCCAGCCTAATAATGACTGTCTTAAGGTATGTTGCTTGTTGAACACTGGAAGTTCAATTTAAAGGTTAAATGTGTTATGAAGGAGCCTCCATAGAGCTTCAGTTTTCTCTACAGGTATTGCGACTGATTAGAGAGTAAGGGTTTATGCACTAAGCACAAACATTGATATGTTGACCTGAAAAAGCACAAAATAGGAGTTATGTTATGTGGTACAGAAAGGCGTTGAAAGGGGTGAGAACACTTTTAGGGCTCTGGAACCGTTGGCATTCCCATATCCCTACGTAGAGGTGGCAAAGGACTGGACTATCTCTTAGAGGCCCTATTCAGGAAGGAAAAGTATAATCTACCAGATATGTCTACACTTATGATTTACATCTCAATATTGTCAATGTACTTACAGAGATCAAGGTGTTATCGTGAATAAATATAAGAGATTTTAAACCTTCAATGTTTCAGCAAACAGGATAACATGGTGGTGGAGTGCAACCATTCTTCAGCTGGCATGGAAGAGGAATGAGGCAATGACGTACAAGTTCCATAAAGAGATAACAGCCTAAGAGGAACCTTTTGGCAATCGCTGGGTGCCATAAGCATACTAAGACTAAAGAATCCTATGGCCACCACGGGTCCTTAAGTAACTTCCTGTGGAACAAGAATAGGCTTGGAAAGAGAACTTTCAGCTTTGATATTTTGTGAGTGATTAAGTAGAATTTAAACTAATCAAAAATCTTCCTCAAAACCTATTTGGTCTTTTAAACTGTGAATAAGAATCTCTTAATAGAAGGTATCAAAAGCCGCACATAGAGGAAGTAAAACGAAAAGCCAGGGGTCTCCATTATCCAAAAGATATAGAGCATGTGAAGGAGAGAATGACATTTTGCCTTTCGGAAATTCTCATATGATGTAACTTCATACCATTAGTCATTTTTGCTAGGTAACCATTTCCTGGTATCCTCCAGTGTAGATGTCAATAGTGCAGAAGGTGAAGTGGCATCATGGCCCAGGCACCTATGGTGGTTCCCTCCATCACAGTTATAGATGCTTTTGCTACAAAAACCAGAGGACGTGGGTATTTTCTTTCCATGCATTAGGAGCCATGCCACTCTTAATACGTCACTGATATCATCTTAGTACATTAGACATAGTCCCAGGTTTTACGTTTCATAATGATGATATTCCTCCATCCTCCAGTAATTGGTCCTAATGAGATTTTTTAAAGTACCAACCAATCAAGGGAGCATATGTTCTGTCACCACATTTATGAAATTATCATAAATGTGAGCAAGAGACACTCAGATGCAATGTGATGCCATATCAATTCTGCATGAAAAAAACACATACTAGTGCCAGTGGTAATTTCAGATTGCAGAACGACTGAGCAGGCTGAAGCTCTTCTTAAGAAATCCTACAGGTAGTTTTGACAGCGAGGGACCCCAGAGGCATTTACAAACAATTCCCTCACACTAGCTTGCCCAGTGGACCTCAGAGAAGCAAAACCAAATTTCGGTAACCTTGTCTAATTCATTTGTTGTGTGTCCAAAGGTCAACAACTCAAAGGCTATTTAAGTAAAAGGTTAAACAAAGGATCCACACACTTAAAGTGAGTGAACAGTGGTACTCTAGGGTAGGTACCAATACAAATTCGATTTAAAAAAATCATAATTTTGTACAACACCAAAGACAATCTGCATAGGTTATCCATTGGCACTAGCACATGCAAAAGTAGAATATAAGAATAATTGTGTTCCCGTGGTAGAAATGGGAACACCCTATTATTTCATGTATATATAGATTTTAGACAGTAGTCTAAAAGGAGCCTTGCGTTATTAAACTAATGAGAATCACAGATGAATATGCATAACCCTCAATGGTTTATTGACTTCATAAAGTCAGAGTAAATCTAAACACATGGAGAATTACTTCTATCTTCATAGTTTTACTATTGCTTTTGTGATTCAGGCCTAGATTCTCAACTCCCTTGACAAAGACTATGTAAGGTACGATATGATGAGGTGGAATAAAAAGACAAAGAACCGTCAGCTTTTGAAAGGTTCATCTTGATATCCAATGCTTGAGGCAAGATTGTTGGGCGCACAGGATGGGTTTTCTAGTTCAGTTCTCACTTTGCATGATGCACAAGGCTCTTCTTTCTTTAGAAGGCATGGTTGACATGTTGAAGAAGAAGGCACTACACCCTCAAATGGTGCTAATAGGAGCCAGTGGTAAGGTTACATGAAATACCTTCATATGGACCGCTTCTGCTGGCATTGCATGTCGAACCTGGGAAACACTCATCCCTTGAAATCAGTTCTTCCCACATTTAAGATGGAATAACTTCTCTTAGTTCCAAAATCTTGCTGGTGGGAGTAACAAACATCTACATAAGTGACTGATAGACACCTTGATTACCAGAAAGAGACATATTTAGGCAGGAAGAGTTTCTATGGCAACTGGTGTCTACAAAATACTTGGTCAAGAGTCTTTTAATGTAATATGGTGTGCATTGAGCAAAATATTTGACCCTATTCTGGTTTAGTCAAATGCTGCACAGATCCGATTTGAACGTTGTATAATGGTCTCTGATTCTTTTATAATTATAAAAGGAAAATATATTTTGTTTTACATCTCTCTGTAACAGAGGGTAGAGGGTTATGTTTGTGTCTGTGTTTTGCATGTTAACGAATGTGTTCGTTATCTAATAGTTAACAACTCATTAATGTTTATTTTTAACTAAATACTTCAGTCATTAGCAGCTGATTTTGGTAAATGTATTGCCATCATTTTAAATTATCAGTATTTCATCTCCTGTTTGAACAATTTTTTAATCTTTATTGAATGTTAATACATTCCATTCATCTAATCTCCTAAAAATATAATGGAGTACTCAGGCATATGCCAGTATGACCTGTCTTCAACCACTTTCGAGTGAGGTTTACAGATGTGCCCACTTCCCAGCACGCGCAAGGGGCTGAAGCAGCTATGCAGGTTTCCATCCTCTGCGGAGGTCAAAACCTAGGAGCAGAATGTTTGAGGGTTTAAGAAATGACGCAGGGGCCGATGCAGATGTGTCTTGGAATAGTCACTATGGCGTACTCACTCTAAAACCAGCGAGACCTTAAAAGGGAAGGCTGGCTTTCAACATTACAGTTAACAAGCGAGTGGATTATTAAAGACTTGAAGCCTTTAGAGTCCGGTGGCCTCTCACTATTGCACATTACAAGCTCTGGGTAGTATACAAACAGCATCTCCATGTTTGTTCCAGACTCCATATAGTCTTTTCAAGGTGTCCTTCAGACAAATGACATTCTGGTTTCAATGCTATTCAAATTCCACTTGAATAACAACTATAACACTACTTACTTTCTGCTGCACTTGATACAAGAGCCTCATCTTCACCTTCTAGCCTTTTGCATGTTTATGCACAAGAGGAATGTCTTACGTGTAAAAGAACCCATAGACACACGCACGATTCGACTGGACTGTGAATGCACAAGCTGATGCTTACACTTCAAGTGGGGATTTGACAGAGTAGACAAGGTTATGTTGTGCTCTTCCACTACGTACACAGAATAAAGAGAGAGCTGGGCCACACGAGTCAGAAAGGAAAATCATCTGAAAGAATACCTTTCAAATACTGCAAATCCCACGCCTTACAATCAGAGTGAAGATATGCCCCCTTTATTACTAAACAAATGGTTGCAGCTACAGGAAATCACGTTACAGTCCTATTCTTAAAAGTGACATTTACCATTCTGTACCATTTAAATGGCCTTTTAATATCAGGATTAGAGACTGCTGACTTGTTGTTATATTAACGATCATAGTTAATCTGGACCCACGAAGACCTTCTTTGTGTCTTTCGGTTTAGAGAGAGGCATGCACAGGGAGAAGGCCGCACATATTAGTAATATTGGTTGTAATATATTTTGTAAATCGCTGTAAATGTCTTTTTGTAATTTCAATATATAAAAATATGCAGCCAGCATGCATTTACTGATTTATTGTTGCTTCTATTATATATGATTTTAACCAATAAAATAAACATTTTCCTGTACTACTATTTCAAAATATCAAACACATTATGCAGTAGAAGCTACATCTTGTTCATTCCTTAATAGCATGTTCAAAAGCTTCTCTCAGGCAATCGGGTATAACAGGGATTCCTAACCTTTTCACTTCTGTGGACACCCACCAAATCATTACTGGAATCCAGGGACCCCACCTGAGTAGTTTTTGAAGTCGAGGACCCCAGACTAAGCAATTTCTATGAGTTGAACCTCAAAATAATACACAAACATCCAAAACAAAAATACACCAAACAAATGCTCAAATATTAAAATACATTGTTTAATTCGTAATCACATATAGCAAAAGGTTTCAAATTTTCAATTTTGCTTTTTTTTAGTGCTGTATACTTTACTTCATTCATTCATTTTAATATTGTTTACATTTGTATAAGAAAAGTCTCAGATGCCCCTGAGTAGGCCTGGTGGACCCCAAGGAGTCCTCGGATCACAGTTTAAAAAACACTGAGGCATAACATCCTTCATGTAAGTCACTACATGGAAGAAACAGATAACTTGTAACTGAGAGAGATAAAGAAAGGACTACTGTGAAACAGAGTGGTCTACTGAGGTGCTCTCAATTTTAGTCTTCCAAAGAACTGTTATCTTCCTTCACCCCACAAGATATCCCTACTGAGGTTCCACGGCTTCAGAGACGAGCTGTCAGACGTTTTTTTTTAATATCTTACCTATTAGGATCATATAACCCCCCACCCACAGATCATTACATTAGCTAAACAATGAATAAATGAAATGTACGTCCTTGTAGCTCGTTCATAAAGAACTGTATTCCAAGGCCCACTCCCTACTAACAGCTTGGGTCACCTTGTACCAACCGCCTCATGAGCTCATATCCCCTAACCAATGCATAGACCCGGTTCCTACTTTTAGGGGAACACACAAAGGGCTAGAGTGTTTTCAGTGATTTTCAAATGGAGTGTTCTTCAGGTGTTCATTCAAGGTTAGCTTAAATTTCTTAACTTTAGGACAATCCTAACTGCTGCACAGTTGTGATTGCCAGCACCTTCAATCCAGCAAACTAATTATGTATGTGTATTCGTGTTGAATCTTCTAAAAGCCCAATAACCACAGACACGAAAACCCCAGAACAAGGAGCAGTATGGCCGAGCTCCCGACCAGCTGTACTGTTAGTAGGAACTCATCTGAGTGTCGTACACCTGAGAATATTCTGCAATTGGCCAGTTGTGCAAAGCTAGCAAACAGAAACTGTGCATGTCCGTGACGTGCAACAAGGCAACCTGCAAGTACAACAAGGGCTACGATATATGACATGAGACACCAGAAGTTCATACCACCAACTGGCTAGGCAAACTCATCAATTAAGCAACTATCTTCCTGTACATCACCAAGTGCAGCTACAAACCGAAAATATAACCCTTTAGTAGGAGGGCACCCTAGTCAAATATTTGTTGTTGCCTATAGGACTGATACATTTTGCACTTATTCTGTTAAACAGGAAACACTGAAGTGTAACTTTCCTGACCACTCTTAGGAGGCCTGCTCCCATTTGTCTGTATTCCATTTATACACAGTTTGAGACTCGTCAGTTGTGCACAGCCAGAAAACAAGAACTGTGTGTACTAGATCTGTGAACCAGCCGGAGGCAGCGAGCTGTCTTAGAGAGGCAACAAAAACTCACATCTCAATTTATGTGCAGTAATTTTGATTGAAGAACAAATTCCTGTTTGTGCCCAGACTGGGAGGTGCCTGTTTCAATTGCCCTTTCTCTACACACTGCCAACGACTATCGCTGCCTTCACACTGGAAGGTCACGTTACAAAATAAATGTTTCCATTCATCCATAGAAGCATGCATAGTTAGTTTAGCATCATAGTGCATCCTTTGACATAATGACTTAACCGAAGACTGGTAACATACTCGGCATTAGCACCACCGATGAGTCCTCAGCCTCCAGAGCCTGTGTTGAAAAATGATGTTGAACATTAAAAGCAAGGTAATCTGTCAGATTATAGCTCTCCCCTTTAAAGCTCCCCTCAGATATGTAAACCTGGATACCCTGCTGATTATAGCGAGAACAGCTGGTCCAGCAAAGGCGCTGACAGGCAGATGGATGAGGGATTTTCTGTTTAACTATGTTATGTTTCAGACATTTCAAACTGTCATTACCAAATCTGAAATCCATGAATAAATAGGATAACAGGGCTGCTGCTGGAACTCCAACAGTAAAAGAGAAAGAGGGCTCTCAACTGACCCTCATTTAGAAGGCATAACTTATAGTTTTGGTCAAAAACACACATTTTGCTAATGTGCCCCCTACAAAGCTTCCACCCCTCTTAATGTTTCATACCGAAATGTTAAGCATAACACACAGATATCTCTCCAAACATTAGAAAACTGGAATTTACCTGAGCCAGAAGGAACATTAGAGGACACAGCACAATCTTCAGTTCTAGTCACTAACACTGTTTATTACCTGTTAAACCTGGCCCTCTCCGCAGGATCACCCATATCTTTGCCTTTGTGAAACTCTTTTTTGTTGGCTTTTAGGACTGTGCGCTTTGCCCCTGCTAACCACTGTTAAAGTGTGTGTGCTCTGCCTTGAAAACATGGTAAAATGAATCTACAACAGATTGGCACATTTATTTTACTTGTAAATCCACAGTACATGGTATTGCATGTACACGTGGCCTGTAAATTAAATGCTACTTGTGGGCAGCAGCACTCATTGTGACCCCCCACTAAATTAGCACTCTTATATGGGTCTCAGGCCTACCACTGAAATGATAGTGCAGATTTTAACTGCCATTTTGACTTGGCGAAATAAACCTTTTCCAGGCATAACCCTCTTTTTATGTTACCTATAACTCGCCCCTAAGTTAACCCCAATAGGCTCATAGGGTTGGGGGCATGTTATTTGAAAAGTAGGACGTTTGTTCAGGTTTCACATGTCCTGGCCCTGACAAAATCCTAAAGTAATTTTTCACTGTTGTAAGGCCTATTTCTCACTTACACTAATACTGGGTTGCCTTATTACACTTAAGTGCTTTCTTCAGATTTATTTATGTATTTATTTAGATAGTTTTCTATAGCACTCGCAAGACCCGAAGGTATCAGAGCGCTTTACAACAGTATAGGTAATAAACAAACAAGTTCAAAGAGACAGTTATACATGTAGGTTTCACAGGGTGAAGAAGATAAAGTGCCGGCGGTGGTGGGGTGGGGGTTGAGAGATTCTTTGTGAAGTGAAGGTTGGTTGAGGAGGAATTCTATGAGTTGCTTCTTGAAGATCTGGTGGGAAGAATTGGATCTGCTGTGGACTGGTATGGAGTTCCAGATGTTAGGGGCATTGCTTGAGAAGGAGCATGTCCGAGTTTTTTGCTTATGAGTTTTGGGCAGGATGAGGAGGAAGGTGTTTGAGCTTTTAAGTGTTCTTGTTTGACGTGCTTTCAGGAGTTTATTGGCTATCAGATGGGAGCAGATATAGATATGCTGTTCACACTCAAATTAATTGTAATTAAAAATCTTCTGTAAACGTTACATTGGATTCAAGTTACTTTTCTGGGGCCGTGACCAAGATGGTGACTGGAGCAGTCACCTAAATGAGAGCTCCGACCGGGCCCAATGAGAATCCGGCACCATCCAGCCCAAGATGGTGGTTTGAGGCCCTTGCCTGGGCAACACTGATCTCTCATCGTCACCCTCAGAGTTGGTGAAGTAGCTTGGACATTTTGGACATGGCGCAGTCACTTACTGAGAGAAGGCACAATAACCCATGAGACTTGATAATTTCACGTTACTGAAGAATTTGGGTAAGCGCTGGATAATGCCCACCTCTCTGTGGGCGATGATGGTGAAACCCATAAATCTCAGGGCCCTGCCCCCACAAATTGAACTGACCTACACAAATGGGGATGTGGGCTCGTCATGAGGTTCTGATGTCCTGCGTCACCTGGAAGCCACGCTGAATAAACAAACACTCAGGGCAATTTGAAAAGATACTACAGGCTATACTAGATGCTAACAAGTTCATGGAGTTGAAAATTGACGTGGTGACCATCGATGTGGGTCTACTCCTTACTGACCATGGGAAACTAGTGAAAAGGGTGAATGATGTGGAATTTGTCCTAACCTAGATGCACCCCATGGTACAGGAATTGCAGTCCCACCTACATGATATGCACACGGGTATCAATGACCTACAATGAAGGGCAGAGGAATCCGAGGGCAGATTACGATGGAACAATGCCTGCTTTCTAGGCTTCCTAGAGTGTGCAGAGGGGAACAGTGCAGCAATGGACCAATGGCTGCAATTCTACAGTCCTAGCTGGCAAGATGCCCAAATACTTCTCTACCGAAAAAGTACACTGTGTGCGGGCCACCCCCTTCCTCCAGGGACCCCACCAAGACCCAAAATAGCATGCCTTTTGAATTTCAGAGACCATGATTTGATTTGCTCTAAAGGCCCATGGCGATGACAACTTATCCAGATGACCCCATGGAAGTGCAATGCAGCTGCAACAATTATGCTGCAGTCAAGCATAACTACTCAGCCTTGGTCTGCAATATTCACTTCTTTTCCTGGCGAAGCTCATAGTCTTTGAGGGTGAGGCCACCCAATTCCTTTCCTCTCCTGAAGATGCCCAAAGATGCTAAAGGGGTGGCAACTCTGCCTTAGAGACCACCACAAACAGAGGGACAGATCACCCAGAGATCGAATCATCATTATACTGGGAAGCAACAGAATCGCCCTACCATTGATCAGGCTGCCAGGGAACAAGCACAGCTACTGGTGGACGTGTTAGACCAGAATCGCAATCCGTTTGCTATGTTGTGAGTAAATCACACCTCCACTAGTGTCTCAGACATGAGCAACATGACAGACTCTCCTGGGGGTGCTCACCCTGAACCAAACCTTACACATCACTCAGCAGATGTCTTACTCTGAAGACTCTGAAAACCTGCACTGGTAAGGCTTGCACCCTCTATACTGGGGCCAGGAGCGATATATGCTATGCAGTCACCCGGGATTGGGGAGGGGGACCATGAGCATTAGATGATGGACAGGGGTTGGCTGCCCTGGAGATTGTATAGGGCATGGCAAATCAGTATTCATGTAACCTCGCTTTCTACACTCTCCAGTGTACTGCATTGGACTTATCATGATATTCTTTTTGTTATTATTACCTTCTAATGTGGAACATGAGGGGCTTAGATTTCCCCTACAAAGAGGCACAGAGTCCAATCCTATCTCACATACAAATAGCATACTTGCAGGAAACCCCATGATGGTGTCAGAATTGCATAAACTCCATCCTATATGGAGGGGACAGGTATGTGGGATGACAAGGTCAGTTTATGAGTGAGGGTTTTGGATTGCACCAGGAGTCCCATTTGAACTGGTGATGTACAGGGTGGACCCGGTGGGGTCGATATGCGATTGTGGAAGGTGCACCAACTGTGTTGCTGGCTATTTATGTCTTGAATGCTGGGCACTCTGTGTTCCTGTATGGTCTTACCCCAGCTCTCCTACAAGATCAGGGGGGAGGGGACGAGAGACTTTAACTGTGTTCCGGATACCACTCAGGATCATTCTGTCCTGCCGTTTGGTTGGGGTGAGTTGCAGTACAGTAACTTAAAGCTTCTGGGAATGCTTGCCTAATGTCAGAATGCACAATATCTGGCATCTACATCATCTAGAGGACGATGAATTTTCCTTCTATTTTCCACTGCACAGCCGACACACATGGATCGATCTTTTCCTATGCACCTATATACGTTCACCTATGGTTGCCCACTCTGAATGATTGACAAGGACGCTTTCTGATCTGCTTTTAATGACGCTGTGATGTGATGGGGAAGGGCTCATCCCTGTATTCCCACGTGGCAGCTGCACCCAGAGGTGCTCTGTGATACCCCTTTCTTTGATGTGCTTTCAACACAGGCTGCGCAGTACTTTACAATAAATGCAGGGACCTCTTTGAGCTGGATGACATAGTGGGGCACTCATAAGTTGGTCACTCGTGGGCATTTTATGGTCACAAACTGGGGAGTCAGGCAGACACAACACAAGAAGTTGTGGATGCGGGAGGAGAAAATGCGACAGCTGGAGCTGTGACCTCTGCACAATGCTGCAGGATAGATAGACTTCACCAGCTGAAAGTAGAGTATCGGGACACTGAGGCTCTACTCCGGAAACTAGATTAGAAGCATTATCCGGCTGCACACCGAGGGTGACAGGGCAGGATGGCTCCTGGCATGACTGATCAAGGAGGATTGTTTCTGTGCCCCTATCAGTGCTCTGAGACTAAATATAGGACATATTGTTAATACTCAGACAGACATCAATGATGCCATTGTCAATTACTATTGAACGTTATACTTGAAGACTTCCACCCCATCTGCAGTAAATGCAAGGGACTTTCTACTGGGGGCTCCCTCTGTCCCAAGTAGACCAGCTACAGAAAGCAGAACTTGATTCCCCCCTGCAGGTTGAGGAGATATGACTGACCATAACACACATTGCCTGGGTACGGACAGACTCTCCATTGAATATTATGAGGAATCTTTACTATGCTGTACCCCCATGGTTCGACTATTAGAGCTCTGTAATGAGGCTTGGTCCCTAAGCTGGGCCGGGACCCTTTGGTTGTACAGTCAATATGGCCATTGTCACTTTTGAACCTTGATTATAAAATATTGGGCAAAGTTTTGGTGAACCAACTGTTTCTCATCGTTGGAGACCTAGTACACACAGATCAGAATGGGTTCATTCCTCGCTGTAAAATTTTTCAGAACATTAGTCATCTCCTTGGCTTGATAGGTGATGCCTGGGTTAGCACCAGTATTCCAGTGGTGGAGTCACTGGACATCAAGACGGCCTTTTATTTCCTGGGATGGGAGTATTTGTTTGCAATCCTGGAGGTGATGCACTTTGGCCAAGTGTGCTATATGACCACCTAGTCAAATGGGTCAGGACGGGACAGCTGATCTCTGCTGGGTTCAACATACATAGAGACACACCTCGGGCTATCACCAATATTTTTCGCTCTAGCTATAGAGCCATTAGCCACTATCCTACTCCTACGTGAGCATGCATGGGGCATAAAACCATGGGGGTGCTCCACATGATCTTACTGTATGCCAATGATACCCTTCTGTATTTGTGGGATGTTGGGGCATCACTCGCAGGCATTATGGATACCCTGGAGGACTCTGGAATGATACATCCTCATAGTTAACTGGCCCAAGCCTTGTCTGCTCCCTTTACATTAGATCGCAGAATGTGACAAGGAAGAACTACCTTTTTCCAGACTGGGTTGGCAGTACACCACATTTAAATATTTGGGTACCCAGGTGTACCATAATGATGAGCTCCTTGATAGAAATCTGGGCAATCCTCTGCCCTCTATATGGGGATCCCTGACATTCTGGACATCGCTGCCTCTGTCCCAATTGAGCAGGGTGGCGAGCTTCCAGATGCTTATTCTCCCTTGCCTGCTGTATTTATTTGCGGCACTGTCTCTCTGTCTTCATCTTTGCTTTTTCACAGACCACAATGGGTTCCTTGTGAAGTTGATTTGGGTTTTTGGTAGGCACCTGGTGGTGCTTCCTTGGCTCTACGGACCCATGCACAAAGGGGGGCAGGGCTTGCAGACCCTATCTTTTAGCTCTATTATGTTGTGGCACAACAGCAGTGGCTGGTTTGCTGGTTGGGGGTGGGCCCCTGCGCAGAGCGAACGTCAGTTTATTGTTAGATGGGACACCACTGTATGCTTGGCTCTCTTCATCAGCAGTACGGCCCCTCTACCCACCATGTCAGTTATGGGTTGCAAGATACTGCTGGCAGTGGTATATTTGTGGTACAGCAACATCACTGTCATATTATCCATTGATTCCTCTGTGGTAGGCGGTGGCGCTTCTGGGGATCATCTGTAATCACAGGGTCCAGACCTGGCATGAAGCAGGGTTCACACATATGAGGACCTGTAAGAGAAGGGGATGTTTCTCTCTTTTCAGGACCTCTAGGACTTCTGTGGCAATGCCGTTGGACACTTTCTGACATACAACGTGATATTTGGAACACAGACATCGCACTGGGGCCAGGGTACATCTCCCACAGCTCCCCCAGTACACACAACCCTCACACATTGGGGATTCGATCAGGCTTTTAACCGCCCTTTACATAGCCTTACAACCCCTACAGCTGCCTACTGGGCTCCGAGGCCCAAGGATACATGGGCAGACGATCTACAAATTCCATTAACAGATAAGCAATTCGCCCAGGCCCTGGAATAGGTTTGGTAGGTGTTACAGAATCCCTGATTCCACTTCATGCAATTTAACTATGTGCACCAGCCATATCTCTCACCCTGATGGATTGCACGCATGTCCCCAGCTGCTACAGATGTGGGGCTGTGAATGCGATGTTCATACACATGGCTTGGGAGTGCCCGATGCGGGGAAGCACCTGGGAAGATATAGTGGCAATAACTTCTACATTGATGGACATGGCGCTCCCACCCAGCCACACCCGAGGTCTGTCTACTGGGATTACACACAAGGATTAAGGGATAACAAATGCTTACACAGATTTGTTAACTTGGCATTTTTCTTATGTAAACGGTTACTTGCCATGTCTTGGAAACCGCAATCCCCACGTGAAAAATCTGAGCTGGCTCAGTGTGCTGCTTAAATGGACACAAGCATAACAAATGCTGTTGTGGAAGTCCGCAGTTGTTAGAATGATGGTGTAGAGGGTGCAACATGGGACACATATGTTCAGAACCTGGAGGCGAGAGATGACCTACACCCCTTGATAGAATATATTGTCATCACTTGAATGCATATGTACACACGGATTAATGTATGTTGCTTTGTAGTTAAGTTGTTCAGACTGTTCCACTAAGTAATAAGGGCATAGGAACCTTGTATAACAGCATGGTGCTTTATTTCCAGCCCAAGATGGGCTGAATGTGTCCTGTGTTGTAGCTCATTTTGTGTTCCTTCTTTGTTTCTGTTTTATGTATTTATTTTTTTGGTTATCTGATTGCTATTCTGCATTTACAAAATAAAAATATGTACCATAAAGGTAACTAATCTAAAAATGCCACTTTTATAAAGTTGCTATTTTCCTCAAACCAACTGAGCCTTTCTGTCAGTGTCCTTGGTCACATGAAAGGGAGAAAAGGGAGCCGAAATGTGAGGGGAGAGGGTGTTCCTGACAGGGTGGCTGGGTAGGAGCTTTCCCCCTGTCTGATTACATTTCAAAGGGTCATGACTGCAGTACAAAAGAACTCTACACCGGGCCTGCCCTGCCTCTTGTCACTCTAGATAGCCTGGAGCCAGGACCAGGGCAAGAGGAAGAACTGACCAGAACCAGTTTTAGGTGTAGGTAATGGAACATCGCCACACACAGACTGACACCAGGTAGAAAATTAGGACTTTCACAACCACTTATTAGACCACTCCTGGACATATGGAAGATTCAGAAGAAGGACTGCCCTGCTGTTAGGAGGCCTTCCTAGCTATCTGGAAGGCGCATTGGGCCTGCTTGCCTTTATCCCAGGGTACACAGAGTAACTTACAAGGTCAGTTGACTGACCTCCTATGTGAGTTACAGGTACACTACAGGTTTCCAGAGCCCTCCTTGCAACTTATCAGCTTGTCTAGCAACAACTGGCCCTGCCTGAGCCCTGTTGCTGGAGTGAGTCTTGATATCTAAGAGGTGGTCCCCAGGTCCTTGACCCTTGCTTGTCATCAATGCCAGAGAGACTAGGCCCATTCAAGCTAAAACTCTGCCGTCTGCAACGACCGCCAATGCACAGCTGTAGTGAGACCTGCTCTTTGCGCCAAATAGTGGCCATCTGTGATGAATGGCAATGCGAGACCTGTATTTTTCTGCAAGAGTTCAGATCAAGCAATGCAAAACTCCAGCGATGCACAGCTGTTTGCATTACAGCAACAACTGTCATGACGCTCCGCCTGCTCTTTGCATTGAATGCCTCCTCCTTGCAGCCTATTCCAATGTGAATGGAACTCTAGGCTCTGGACTTGAGAAAGTAACTCTTCAGCAGGACTAGGGTGGTTACCCAACTCTCAGACCACTGTGGTCAGCCTGAACTTGCTCCCCCAAACTAATGCAACAAGATAACGGAGTGTCCCTTTCTGCTTTTTGTGCTATTTTCACTGAAAACTTTAAAATTCAATTCTACTGATTGGATTTTTGTCGTTCTAGTATCATTATTTATTTATTAAAATGTACTCTATTTTCTACCTTGGATTGGGATTTTTCTTGTGTTGTGTTTTCACTTTATTACTGTTTGTATGCTGTGTAAATACTTTACACACTGCCTCTAGATTAGGCCTGTCTGCTTTTGTGTTAAAAGCACAACCCTCTCCACCAGTAACCCATTTTCGTACATCACTTTCGCACTTGGAATTAGCAATCATGAGGTGTGTGCTGAATGAAGGTTACGCCTCACCTGCTGATAAGGAGTTTTAAAATCAGAAATGGGGAATAACTGTAGAAGTGTTTCAGCACTTGAGTCCTTATTGCCTTTCCCTTTATCTGGGCTATTTTTTATCATATATTTCAGCAGGCATTTTCTTCGTGAAATGTCCATAAAACAAAAAAACTGTACTTTCCGCACTATTCATAAACCAGCTGAAATTTACATGGCATTTATAATTAGAGTCTACAATGTTGTGTTACAATATTCACTGACAAATATATATCTACATTCATCTCTGAGGTTTTTAATGTCATACATCTTTATTTGCCCAAAAGCAAATACCCACTGTCACTGAAAAATATGCAAAAGTTTTGAGTACATGAGTTCCAAAACCCATTCTTGTGAATTAAGACGCAGACATTCTGGGATATCTGTGCATGCACAGTCACATTTTAGTGTGATAAGATGCCCTTCCAAGCTGATAATGATGTGTATCCACGTATAACTGCTTGTCCTCAATAGGGTTCTAGCTATTTCGTCACTAGCCCTCAAGTGAGTGGAGAAGGAGGAGAAGTTAATTAGGTCGCTTGCTTTAGTAAGTTGTTGGGCACTGATACAGTCATCTATTTCAGTGAAGCAGTGCTTGCACATTGGTCATTTTGAAGCACTCAGACTTGGTTTTTTTTCTTTACAACTACTTGTAATAGTATGCTGTCTCTCAGTTGCAGCTCGCTCGGGTTGCAGGGGGGCGGGGCGGGGCGGCGTGCGGGAGTTGAGAGGGGGAAGGAATCTTTTTAATAAACTTAAAAAATAAAAATAAAATAAACTTACCTCCGCTTTGCGCCGTGCCGCCGCTCCTCCATCCTGCAGTGCAGGCACAGGCTCCCAGCGGCCAAACCCGACGCACCCAGCCAGGGAACTCTCAGGCAGACTGGGAGCCTGTGCCGGCTCTCTCCAGCCCGCAACACAGTGCTGGGCTGGAGAGAGCCTACTGCACATGTGTGTGTGGCCAGCCCGAGACGGCCGGCCAAACATACATGTGCACTGAGGGGAGTGCACAGTGCACTCCCCTCACTGCTTGTCAACCCCATGGCCCCACCCCGTTCACAACAAAATGATAATAAACGTTGTTTGTTATCCCTTCATTCTGACAGGTTTGCAGCTTTTGCTGCTGGCAGGGGGCCCGCGCTTGGAGCCGCCACTAGTCTCTCATCTATTGGCCTCCAAAAACAGTTTTCATATAGATTGAGATCTCTTGACATTATTGACTAGTCTGGACCTCAAAATAGTGTATAACATTATTTTTACCACACTCCGGTTCTACATTTCAGTTCCTTATGATTTCCTACCAAAGGCTAATGTAGCATGTCTTGTCTGCAGCCATTGAATGGAAATCCAGATTTGAGGATGCCCACATTTTTATTTTTTTGTCCACCCACTTACAAAGTGTATCAGTATACTTATTGGGACTTCTTTTGTCATGTCTTTAATGAAACAGATACATTTACAATCATTAACTCTACCTAATGTTCATTTCAGTTATATGCATGTGCTCCTATTTTTCCCCTCATCATCTCTCCCAGCAGTATTATAAAGACAATGCCCCACTCTCTTAACTCGGGCATAGTCCACACTGTTTTCAAATCAAAGACTATACTGCTCTTCATCTACAGAAGGCCTGTTTTTAGAAAAAAAGTTGTATTTATTCTATCTTGCCCAACAGATACCTAATATGTAACTCACAATGTTATAGCAATTATTTCTTCACATTGTGTATTCTGTAAACATGTTGTTCCTGTTTTCCTGAAGATAGATTTAGGGTCGAGTCTACGAGTGCAAGCGCTAGCTCGTGCATCTCGCTTGCGAGACTCTGTTGTGTACAGTAAAGGGCTTGGAGCCCGCCTGTCACAACCATTTGTTGGCTTGCATGACACTTCTTTACAGCATAATTTCCGTTCCTCTGTATAAAACAGGGACCACGCACTGACTAATTCAACTTAATTAGTCCCTATTCCCTGCTCCCGACATGATTGAGGTACTACTTTGTTCTTTTTAACTTCTTTTGCCTAACAAACAGAAGGCTTGTGACTGGCAAAAACATGCCCAGCAGGACAAACTAAATTGCAATGTTTTGCTTTTTAAAGCTAACTTACTTTTATTTTGCCAAGTCGTTTTTTCTCACTTTCCACTCTTATTTTCTTTTGTTTTTGCTAATGGCCACTATTCTCAAAAGATGACAATTAACTTGTTTGAAATATTGCAAAGTGACATTGTTTCTTTATTATGAGTAATTTCTGAAATGATGATTTAACACGCAGTCATGCAGTACACCCCAATACACCCACTCCAATCTGCCCCACTTTACCCCACAACAATCCACACCACTTCAATCCAAACCACTCAACCCAATCCAATCCAACCCACCCCACTCCAATCCTCCAAAGCCACCCCAATCTAATCTGCCCCAATCCAATTCACCCCACTCTAATCCAAAACAATCTGCCCCACTCTAGTCCAAAACAATCTGACCCACTCCTATCCACAATATGCCCCTCTCCAATCCAAAACAATTTGCCACATTCCAGTCCAAAACAATCTGCCCCGGTCCAATCAAAAACAATCTGCCCCACTCCAACCTGTCCCAATCCAAATAAATCTGCTTCACTGCAATCTGCTGCACTCCAAACAAAAACAATCTGCCCCACTGCAGTCCAACACAATCTGCCCCACACTGCAATACACAAAATCCGCCCTACTCCAGTCCACCTCACTCCCATCTGCCCCACGTTAATCCAAAACAGTCTGTCCCTCTTCAATCCAAAACAATCTGTCCCACTCCAATCTTCCCCACTCCAACCCAAAACAATATGCCCCACTCCCATTCAATCCATCTTACCCCTCTCCCATTCAAACCACCCCTCTCCCATCCAATTCACCCCACTTTAATCCACTCTAATACACTCTGCCCCACTCCAATCCAAACCAATCTTTCCCATTCCAGTCTGCCCCATTCCAATTCAGAACAATGTGCCCCACTCCAATCCATTTTAATCTGCCCCACTTCAATCCAAAACAACCAGCCCCACTGAAACCTGTCCCACTCCAATCACAAACAACCCACTCCAATCCAAAACAATCTGCCCCACTCCAATCCAATCCACAGTACTTTACCATAGTCCACCACACTAAATTCAATGCACACCATGCAATCCAATCCACCTCACTCCAAACCACTCAACTCCACCCCACCCCAATCCAGTCCACACCATTCTAGTCCAGTTCACCCCACTTCAATTCAATCCACCTCACCTCAGTGCAATTCACCCCAGTCAAATCCATCCCACCACACCCCAAATCCAACCCAATCAAATCCACTGCCTCAAGTCCACTCCATCCCAATCCACCCAACCCCATTTCAATCCACTCTACCCAACTCCAATTCATCCCATTCTAGTCCAATCCAATCCACTATCTCAATCCACTACTTCAATCCACTCCAACCCACTCCACGTCACTCTCTGCCAGTGAACCACTGAACTCTACTACCCTCTACTCAACTCTGCGATACTCTATTCCTCCTACTCCACGCTACGACATTCCAGCAAATCCACGCTAGGATATTCTGCTCCACCACTCCACTCTGACATTCCATGCCACTAACTTTTAGCAATGCTAAACAGCAGGCACACTGGTGTACAACATGGCAAACACACTGCTAAAGCCAATAGCTCTTGTAAAGGTGAGACCTATTGGCTTTGTCAATACTTGTTAGAGTTACTGCCACATCACTTGAGCGTACACTCTGAAAATACCCATTTCAGGACCCCTGTCTGGTTTTCTTTTAGATTTTTGACACAGTGTATCCTAACTCCAAGTAACAGGAGCAAGTTAAGAATGAAATGACAGACATTGAACTTTATGTTATGAACACGGTGATTTCAAGAATGGTGGGCAGGTTAGGAAGAACTACAGAAAGAAAAATGTAAAAGGAAGGGAAACATGTAATTCATAAGGCACTAGTCTGAACAATATGCAGTTCGTTTTTGAATATACACAACGCGCATATTATATCAAAGAGATAAAACAGAACCATAACTTTTTGGTCAAGTTCTGAAGCCAGGATTAGAACATCACCTACAGATTTCATGGTCAGCAAAAGATCCAGTCAAAAGACCTTCCACCTTGCACTTTGTTTCGTACTGATCCGTATTCTTCGCATCAGTACGGGGACAACTGGTGGGGGGCACACAATATCAGCATTCTTTGCGTCGTTACCTGGACAACTGAGTTCATCACACGGTAGATACCCAGGTGAGCTGGGAACCCTTACACAGAGCAGGCCTCCAGCTCATGAATGCCTCAATGACACATGCGAGGAGGCACCCAGTCCCTTTGTGCTACTGGGCAGGGAGTCGGTACTCTGGGAAGCCCGGTGCTCCAAACCCCTGCCTTCCATACCAATGTCCCACCTCCCCTCCTGCTACATAAAAAAAGAATTACAAATTTGGCAAGTCTGCACCATACAACATCCTGAAAGTAACAAGGATACGCTTGCATACAGAACGTCTATGAATCATACCTCATATATAGTCTATGCTATTGCTTCCATTAAGTTGAATATACTCTCTTCAATCTACTTCCTCTTCTCATCTACACTGCAGATAATGAAGGCACAGGGGACTGGGAGCCCTTCACTTCTCTGCTTACACATGCCAGCAGGAGAAAACAGGTGGGCTAAGAACATCCCTTTCTTTCTAGCCCACCCCACGTTTAAATCTCATATGCTGCACCTGGCACTGAAACTGACACCTTCAGACCAGTTTACATTCCTGCTTCAAGTGCTTGTCAGAACTGGCTTCGCCTACACGAAATTTAAAGGTATTTAACAATATAGCTAGAAAATAATTAACACAAAAGCTCATTAAGGATTGGACGATGACAGCAGTTTGTCAAACATTTCCAGCAACACACAATTCAATTTCGAGCTAAAACGTGCCAGCAGAGATGATTAAAAAAAAAGAAAATCATGATTATGCTGATCTTTATCAGGAGCTCGACTGCAAATTTGCAAAAAAAACAAGGTTTTGGCTTATCAGTAGATATTCTTTTGTGCTAGCAGTTGGTTCACTTAATCTCTGTAGGGTTAAAGTGATACTCATCACCGTGAGACCGTCGCTTTTTTAGGTCGGCCCAGAAATTTGCCTTTAACTGTATTAAAAAACGCAGCGTGTGTCTTCAGTGTGTTTTTCGTGCTGTATTACTTCTGTTTCTCAGGAGTTTAAAAAACGCAATTTACCATTATGCAGTTTAATGTGCTCCATGCAATGATTCCGATATGTGGATAGCCGAATCTGCCTTGTTGAGACTCGAACTGCGACATTCAGATCACTGCTTCTGGGAGCGGCGAGTGCTCAACCCAATGAGCTATCCTGTCGCCAGTAACTGCAAAGCGCTATATATATTTTTTTTCCTGCCATTGCTATATAAATTAAAGCAAGGAATTGGACGTTGCTGAATAAAATGTCAGGATTCTGTGTTTCATATTTATGTTCAAGACTTTAAATAGTGCAAATATGAAAAGTATTTCAAGTTAAAAAAACTTAACATATTATCATTTTTTAATTAGTTACATTTGTATTGAAGGTTTTGATGTTCACGTGAACCAAAAAAAACAACAACAAAAAAACAGTGAGCCACATATAGCATAACACAGATCTTACAACCACAGTCGAAATCCCATCCGGTCAAATTAACCATGACACTATACTGTTTTATGATAACAGGATTTCTTTGTTGCATCCACGACAACAAATTAAGATGTTAACCCAGTAAGAAAAAGAAGGAACGAAGAAAGGAAGAAAACAAATCTACAAAGGATAAAAGAGAGAAGAAAGAAAGGCGATCATGTATACAGGGAGTGCAGAATTATTAGGCAAATGAGAATTTTGACCACATCATCCTCTTTATGCATGTTGTCTTACTCCAAGCTGTATAGGCTCGAAAGCCTACTACCAATTAAGCATATTAGGTGATGTGCATCTCTGTAATGAGAAGGGGTGTGGTCTAATGACATCAACACCCTATATCAGGTGTGCATAATTATTAGGCAACTTCCTTTCCTTTGGCAAAATGGGTCAAAAGAAGGACTTGACAGGCTCAGAAAAGTAAAAAATAGTGAGATATCTTGCAGAGGGATGCAGCACTCTTAAAATTGCAAAGCTTCTGAAGCGTGATCATCGAACAATCAAGCGTTTCATTCAAAATAGTCAACAGGGTCGCAAGAAGCGTGTGGAAAAACCAAGGCGCAAAATAACTGCCCATGAACTGAGAAAAGTCAAGCGTGCAGCTGCCACGATGCCACTTGCCACCAGTTTGGCCATATTTCAGAGCTGCAACATCACTGGAGTGCCCAAAAGCACAAGGTGTGCAATACTCAGAGACATGGCCAAGGTAAGAAAGGCTGAAAGACGACCACCACTGAACAAGACGCACAAGCTGAAACGTCAAGACTGGGCCAAGAAATATCTCAAGACTGATTTTTCTAAGGTTTTATGGACTGATGAAATGAGAGTGAGTCTTGATGGGCCAGATGGATGGGCCCGTGGCTGGATTGGTAAAGGGCAGAGAGCTCCAGTCCGACTCAGACGCCAGCAAGGTGGAGGTGGAGTACTGGTTTGGGCTGGTATCATCAAAGATGAGCTTGTGGGGCCTTTTCGGGTTGAGGATGGAGTCAAGCTCAACTCCCAGTCCTACTGCCAGTTCCTGGAAGACACCTTCTTCAAGCAGTGGTACAGGAAGAAGTCTGCATCCTTCAAGAAAAACATGATTTTCATGCAGGACAATGCTCCATCACACACGTCCAAGTACTCCACAGCGTGGCTGGCAAGAAAGGGTATAAAAGAAGGAAATCTAATGACATGGCCTCCTTGTTCACCTGATCTGAACCCCATTGAGAACCTGTGGTCCATCATCAAATGTGAGATTTACAAGGAGGGAAAACAGTACACCTCTCTGAACAGTGTCTGGGAGGCTGTGGTTGCTGCTGCACGCAATGTTGATGGTGAACAGATCAAAACACTGACAGAATCCATGGATGGCAGGCTTTTGAGTGTCCTTGCAAAGAAAGGTGGCTATATTGGTCACTGATTTGTTTTTGTTTTGTTTTTGAATGTCAGAAATGTATATTTGTGAATGTTGAGATGTTATATTGGTTTCACTGGTAATAATAAATAATTGAAATGGGTATATATTTTTTTTTGTTAAGTTGCCTAATAATTATGCACAGTAATAGTCACCTGCACACACAGATATCCCCCTAACATAGCTAAAACTAAAAACAAACTAAAAACTACTTCCAAAAATATTCAGCTTTGATATTAATGAGTTTTTTGGGTTCATTGAGAACATGGTTGTTGTTCAATAATAAAATTAATCCTCAAAAATACAACTTGCCTAATAATTCTGCACTCCCTGTACATGGACTTCATTTAGGGGTCGCAGCTGCGACCCCTGACTTGCCCCTTTTCGAACCCTGCACTGCATTTGCGACCCCTGGCCTCAGAGGTGGCAAAATCAGTGCTGGGACATAGGAGTAGCTCGTCCTCGGTTGGGACTACACTTTCCAGGTTTTCTCTCAATTTTGTTTCTTACACAAATAGTGAATATTATTATTCACGATTTGTGTGATAAAAATGGAGTACAATTCGCTGAAATATGGCCCTATCTGGCATCTAAGGTAAATAAAAATGCTTTGAAATGTATGTGGTATGCATGCTTGTGGGCGAGTGTGTTTATGTGAGCGATAATGTGCGAACGTGGGACATGTGCGGGTAACAGTAAACGTCAAGTGGCATGTGATGTCACTTCCGTTACCCCTCGCATTTTGGTGATTTGACGCCCATGCATGTATATCTCAGAACAGATGCACCCGTACAAATACCATGCCTGAAATGACTTTCCCGTTGTTTATCTAGGATAATGAGACCTTGAAAAAACATAACCATGATTTCTAAAATGACGCTTTTTATTGTGAGGTTGGCTGTTAGAAATATGCATCGAATTTTTGCCGAACGTCTTTATCGTTTGATCATTGAAACATAACCTTTCAACAACAAAACATAACCCCTAAGTGGAAAACTCACTCATGCCCCAGGAGTGATGAGACGAGCATCCGAATGATTTCCTATTACGCAGTATGGATTTCGAGGCTGAAGCCATTCGAAGGCCATTCACATTAAAACATCATAGGGATCAAGGTCCTTTTCCATTTACACAATGCCAGCAAACATTTGAATCACTGATGCAAACTTTACATCTTTTAACAGGTGTCTAGGGAGCTCTGTGAATTAATATAAACTTAATTAGAACATTTAACGTTGAGGTCTTACATTGAACAAGAAAGACAGCTGTTTTATTTCAATAAGGAACATCTCACAGAGTGCCCGCCCTAAGTTCTTTACTTTCAGTCTGACGGTAATTTTCAATTTAGGAATATATATATACATATATATATTAAAAATCTAATAAACTTGTTACAGTCAAGCCGATTGGGCTATGAACAAATTACGCTTGGGGATGTGGGCTTTTAACTTTAGTAAGTCGTAAAAGTTCATGTTCGGCAAGAGGATTTTCTCTTAAAGGTGCGCAAAAGAGAGACCAATAGTCAACATAATGTAATTTGATTATGTCAGAAATGTGTGCGTGAGAATTTATAAATCTTATCTTCACTATTTTTCAGCCCAAGTACTTTGCAGTGTCTGATATAATCTGTGTGATTTATGATAATTGTACCTCAGATGCTTTAGTCAGTAAAATAAGTGAAAGCAGAAGTACCAGTTCCCTTTCTACTCCCAGCAATAGCTGACAATTTGAACTAGGTTGTGATTTATGCACCTACCACATTTCTGTAGTGGTGAGGAAGAATTACTGAAATTCTGCGAAACTGGCCAATCTGACTCCTCCATTAGCATTTGGTTTTCTTCATTTTTCTAGTCAAAGTCTAGTGTTCTTGATTGTCCATATAAATCTATCAATGAGAAGGTTTACATTGTTAAAGAAAGTAGGTGATAGTTGCATTGGGAACACTATTGTGAATTACTAAATAATGGAGGTGAAAATTATATTCATCGCCTCCATTCTGTCCTACCATATTAAACATTTAGGACGGGCAGGAGTTGACATGGCCTCTATTTTTCCAGGGACATTCTATATTAAGTTGAACAGACTCCTGTCTATTTTTTGAGAAAACAACCCAAGTTAAGTATTCTGGCATGACTGCCAAATGAGACTAATGTTCTTTTTCAAGGCTTTCATATTGTGAATGTTAACCGGCGTCAATTCTGATTTGGATTCACTGAGGCGCAATCCTGAACATTTTGACTGGGCCGTAATTATTTCTAATATTGTAGGAACTGAAATGTCACGTTGGGACACAAACCGAATGATGCAATCTACATAAACCGTCAATTTATATCAGCTTTTTTTTTCTATGTTGATGCTATCAGCGGTGGGTCAAGCACACTTAAGAAAAGAAGTGTGGAAAGAGGATAGTCCTGGCATGTGCCTCGTCTCAAGGGAAATAATTCAATGGCAATCCTATTTGCTTTAATGTTAATAAATGGTGATTTTTAGTGTCATAATTTTGGTCAAGAAATAATCCAAATTGTATACTTTTTCTAAGGAGGCATGTAAAAAACCCATGAAGACTGATTATAAGAGACAGCAGTCTGGTATTGTGACTGAACGGTGTTCTCTTATAAAACCACATCTGAGAGAAAAAATAATGACTGGACTAGGCAAAGTGTTTGCACATGTTTTCCTCCTTTGAGATCAGAATCAGTGCAGGTTCCAAAAGCAGGACCATTTGCAATAAAGTTTGAAAACTGTGGGAGGAGGAGGGGAGACAATTATTTCTAAATACTTTAAAGCAGAGGTTAGGAAGACTATCTGGGCCCAGAACCTTACTCTGGGGGGAGATAATCAATTGTCTCATTAATATGTTTCACATTCTGTGGGATTTAAACTTTCAGTTTGCTCTCTGATAAATGAAGGAAGGTTTAACACAAAGTAATCAGTTTATAGCTGAGATATCATCTGTTGCATGAGTAATAGGATGTGGAAGAATTATTTGCCATTGGTGGAAAACAGGTCATCTTTAGCAATAATTACATTTATTGATTTTGTAGTCATTATATAATTTGCTAGTAGCATATTAGCTGTTACCCTCAAATAGAAACAAATTGCTCTCCTACTCATCAGCCTGCTTCATTACTGGGGTTTTTTACTGGTTGCATTTTAGTATTTTTAGTTTATCGTATAAAGACAGGTCTTCATATTGACAATACGTTTGTTCTAGACTTTTGATCTTGTGTTCTAGCGTTTCCTGGAGTTTTCTAATTTAGCTAGCTCTAGCTGCAATAATGATAGTGATGCCTTGAATCATGGCTTTATTGCATTCCATTGTCAGATTTATTTCTGCTGATTTGTTATATTCAAAGTAAGGCTTAATCTAGCCATCTATCAGCTATTTTTGTTCTTTAGGTAAAAATGTCAGCGCTGAGTTGGTAACAGTACTTTGAAAGCTTTTAGAGGTGGGTATCTAAAATGTAATGGTCTATTGAATACTTGATTCATTACAAGACTGAAGTTGCCCCAAAACTGTAACTGATTATCCGCGGAGACCTGCATCAATGTTTGTTCCACTGCTTTCCAAGAATGTGGAAGTTTGAAGTAGGTCCTTATTTATCAATATCCCATTAATGTTCTCGGTCACTTGGAAGACGTGCTAAGACCCATATATCTTCAGTGTCACCATTAAAGGAGAAAGGTTTTAAAGTTTCAAGTTGTCTCTCAAGCCAAGAGGACCATCATCCCCTTTTACTAAGCAATCGCCTCAGAGAAACAAGGTCACTCACAGACCCAAATCTTACCTTTTTCCTGTCCCCTTTCCCATTATCCTTGTATCTTGCAGTTTCTTGCAGTAGAACCACATTCCCTTTGAGCTTATTGCAATAATGTAGAAATGTTTGTCTCTTTAGTAAATTATTCAATATATTACCTTTAAGGGATAATATTTTAAGATTACTCATGGACTAGTAAGGTCTTGAAGATATGTAGCAACAATTGTGATGTGCACAACTAAGCAAGGGTGTCTATAAATGCAGAGTACAGTTGCAATACGTACAAAGCACAGTGAATGATAGAATAAGAAAAAGAAAGAAAAGTGAAGTCAAAGAGGCAAATCAGAATAACTTGAAAAAAGAATAATAGGCACAAAATATGCCCACAGGAGACCCCCTCCCCCACCCCTGGCACCCCAAGGACAAGGCAGGATAGCAGACTAAAAGCCATGATGTGTAAACCTTCACTCCAAAAAACACCCTAGTTTGAGTCAGAGGGTTTCCGGTGCCCAGAGGAGATCCACTTTATATTAATCTTGCCATATTCATAACCAATATCACTATTCATTTTGGCTTTATGACTCACCATTGGAAAAATAAACATACAAAAACAAAATATAAACTAACATTATTTAGAATCATTTCCAAAACAATGGACAAGGGCTACTGAAGAGAGCCCCAGTGCAAAATATGTGCTTTGTGGGGGTGTTCACAAATGTAATTTAACGAGTGCAGGGCTCCTCTTGGAGATGGGTCAATTTAGAAAGAAGGCACCTATTTCTATGCCTACATGTTAGTACTTTGAACAAATATATGCTAGGGAAAGCATTGGTGTGCAGTATTTCATCCTCCTCTTTTGTTAAAGATAAAAATAAAATAAGTCATTTCTCTACATGAACCTCTTAAGACCTGCCCTGAGAAATACTCTTGCACACCCCTGTCCAGGTAAGCCAATGGCTCTTAAAGCCCCTTGATTTCGTTTTCAAGGTGAGCTAACCCCGGGTAGTCTTTTCAGCACTTTTGCTGTTGGCCTGGCCCTTTCAACATCATCTAGGCGCTCTTTGTGAATTGGGACCGGCTTGAAGAGAATTTATAAAGCTGCATTAACAAGCAGCTAAAAGCACTTGTGAATATGAAACTGCATTTGTTAAAACCAGGTTCTTTGCTTCCCAACATGTCCCAAAAACACAGCTGCATTCCTTTAAGTCCCTTTCTCCTCCAATCTGTAGAACACTACTCCATGAGTAACAGGAGTTTTTATTCAGCTGTGAAATTTTCCAAACTGGATTCAAAGCCCTTTTTCTACCCCAGAACTGGAGAATTAAAACACTAATAGACATTGCCTAAAAAGACCTACCCACGCTGTGATTCAAGGCTCTGAATTCCTTACACTTAAAAAATGGATGAAATTCTTAGGGTATAATAAATGGTTAAGACTGGAATGTAGCAACATAAGGCTGTTGTAGTTTGTAATGGCTTTTGGAAAGAAGTTGAGGAGTAAGAAAAGGACATACCAGTCAGTATAACAATACTTTGGTGCTCAAGATATGCTCTGCTTCCTTTAGTCATGATATCGAGAGATGTCGGAAGCTCACGAGTTTCCACAACAGCACGTCATATTCTACAGCTAAATAAAGGAAGATCACATACAAATTCATGATCAGAAATGGGATGGATCAAACGGGTCAAGGCTCACCACAAAAACAGTGATTATGAATTAAATGATAACAATGCCACCAAATACTGATTAGGAACCTGACGCTACCTCACACAAGGGATGGCGGCATGCATGCGACCTCAGTGCACACTGTTCATCCCGCACCATGAATTTTAACTTCCTGGGGGTGGGGGGAGTTGGGTTGAATAAGGGTGGGGGGGAAGTTGGGCGACCTCTTAAGGATCCAGCTTAGTAGCGGGCTCTGCAAGAATAGACTGAGCTAAGCCATTACGTTGAAAAATGTTTTATCTCACTAAGATTGTATGATCATTTAGTGACTACAAATATCAATAAAAATGTGTTTAAAAAAAAAAGAAAGAAAAAACAATGCCACCAAATGGAATTAACTGGGTCTTCCAATATCAGCAATTACAAAAACAAACTCACTGAGACAGTCCTTCCCCTGCTCAGCAGCTTGGCTAAGAGTATAAAGCTTCCTGGCCCTTCATCCAAACCTGCTACCCTTAACCATGCCATTTGTTGAAAAACTCCACGAAAGTGCTAAAAATAGGAAACAGTGCAATCATCATTTCAATCAACCAAATTCATCAACACTATATAACAAACATAGACAAAGCCAGTAGGCCATCATTGCATTTTTAGCCAGACCAGGCTGTAATGAATTTGTATTTCAGTAGTGGCCCCACAAAAGGAACATAAGAAGTGCTCAGCGTACTCAAAACTTTCAGTTGCCTTACATCTAAATGTGGCTTTTATGGATGCCAAAGGTCTGTGCCTCGGATGGTTTCCATTAAAGGGACGTGGTGTGGCTTCACTATTTATTCATTTGTTTTGCAGTAAGGTCAACCACTTAAAACAAATTACAAAAGGGATTGTTTGTATAAAATACATGCATGAGGTAAAGAACGGATTGTGGCAAAGTGTGGCATTTCAGTGTACTTTTCACATGTAAATAGTCCCTAATGCATTCCGGTGGAAGTACTTTCTAGGAGCTGAAGTTTACACACAAACAGCATAATGGTAAGATTAAAATTCTTCTAAGGGCCAATCTAAGATATGATTCGCAATGGGTGAAGACAATGAATAAAAAGGGTTTCATCCAAGCAAATCAATGGTTTGAAAATCACTCACCAAGGTCTACTCACGGAGTAATGAACACAAGTAGGTGTGTTCAACAAACTTAAAATTGACTACATACACAAAATATTATATTTCTAAAAACCACCATCACTTTGCTGCTGCACAAGGTCTCAATATCCCGAAGAAGTCCAGTGTCATCTCCTACTTAAGTCCTTAAGCCTTCCCTCACATATTCTGCCAACTGCTATCCTGTCCAAACATATGACTCAAAGCCACGTTGATTTAAAAATTATATGCCACTACAGTAGGCACACCCCTCGGGTGATGCTTGCTGGATGGCCACCAGGCTGGGCTTTACACAGAAAGTAGAATAAACTCGGTCCAAAACAACACCAGACAAAACTATTCTAAATTGCTGCTATGGGAGTGCTCAGCCATCCTAGCCATCTTACTTGACGTTTTCAGCAGAATGAGCCCAATATCCTAATCAAAGACATTCCCAAAACATACTGAAGCCCACTGAATGGCGCTACGGTCAATAGAAGGCTTTCTCTACGACAGGCCAAGACAAGTGTGAATTGAATCCTTATTTCACAAACCAAGGCAAATAGCCATTTAAAATGACCAAAAACCATCAAGATGACTCCATGAGAGAAACGTTTCCTGATGACTTCACAGTGACCCGCAGGCCACAAGGTAAATAACAAGGGAAAGTTGGCCTTCCAGGCTTCTGAAATTGATAAAGTATATACGTTTGATTATTAAGAGCACTTAC
The DNA here is from genome assembly GCF_031143425.1 of Pleurodeles waltl. Lineage (NCBI taxonomy): Eukaryota > Metazoa > Chordata > Amphibia > Caudata > Salamandridae > Pleurodeles > Pleurodeles waltl. The sequence continues at coordinate 1,685,854,311 of NC_090444.1, read as the reverse complement.
ATAAGCAGAAGTGAGGTATAACACCACACGATGAAAATGTCAACAACATATGTTTAAATAAACCATAGAGATAGCGCAGCTTTGGCTGACAGAGCTATCCAATTAAAATAGACCATCAACCTAAAACAAAAAGTTAAGAAAGGAAATAGACGTATTAACTGATAAACAGAAGAGTGATCTAAATACATACACACTATTTTAAAGATTAAACTTGTGCTAAGCACGTCCTTGAAATTGATGGAAAAAAAAGCTATGAAACTGCCCAGCTTCAGAGAAGACGTTAAGCATTTTAACTAAGTTAAGGAGAATGTTTCTTAAAGAGATACCCAGAGGTGGAAGAAGGAAATGCAATTACAGTAATAAAAATGTGTATGGGATGAACAAATAAACGAGGATGTTTCAATGAGAAGCGAGACTACAGTGAGGCTAATGAGATTACAACCTGCGCCAGCGGCATTTGCAACAGAGATCGTAAAATACAGCATACTGGATGCAAGAGGTGATGGGAAAGTATTTTCAAGTGGCAAGAATGTATGTTAAGACTGCAAAATAAAAATAAGATTTTCTTTACTCGTATGCTCAACTTTAGGTTTAGGAATCAAACCGAGTTTATTTTTTAACGATTTTTCTACAATAGTTCATATCAAAAGACAACTATATTTGCGTGGATATAAATTACTAGGCCATGTTTGTGCAAAGTCATCTCAACAGGGAAATTATATTACAACTCTAAAGTGGGAGATTGTAGTAAATACCTTATCATCCCCTGAAGCATATAGTAAGACACCGAAAGCCGATTCACACCTCAGACCAGTCTTACAGACGCTTCCTTAACCCCTTCGCTGCCAGGCCTTTTCCCCCTCAGGTGCCAAGCTATTTGGGGCAGTTCGCGCTTACGCCCTCATAACTTTTGTCCACATAAGCTACCTACGCTAAATTTGCTTCCTTTTTTTCCAACATCCTAGGGATTCTAGAGGTACCCACTTAGTGGGTTCCCCTGAAGGAGACCAAGAAATTATCCAAAACGCAGCAAAAATTTCGTTTAAAAAAAAAAATGGGAAAAGGGGCTGCAGAAGAAGGCTTGTCTTTTTTTTTTCCCTGAAAATGGCACCAACAAAGGGTTTGCAGTACTAAAATCACCATCTTCCCAGCTTTCAGGAACAGGCAGGACTTGAATCAGAAAAACAAATTTTTCAACACAATTTTGGTATTTTACTGGGACATACCCCATTTTGACTATTCTTTGTGCTTTTAGCCTCATTCCAGTTAGTGACAGAAATGGGTGTGAAACCAATGCTGGATCCCAGAAAGCTAAACATTTCTGAAAAGTAGACAACATTCTGAATTCAGAAAGGGGTAATTTGTGTAGATCCTACAAAGGTTTCCTACAGAAAATAACAGCTGAAATAAAAAAATCTTTTAAATTGAGGTGAAAAAAACCAGCCATTTTTCTCCACGTTTTACTCTGTAACTTTTTCCTGTGCTGTCAGATTTTTTAAAGAAATATACCGTTACGTCTGCTGGACTCTTCTGGTTGTGGGATATATAGGGCTTGTAGGTTCATCAAGAATCCTAGGTACCCAAAGCCAATAAATGAGCTGCACCTTGCAATGGATTTTCATTGTATACCAGATATAAAGCAATTAATTTGCTGAAATATAAAGAATGAAACATAGGTATCAAGAAAACCTTTGTATTTCCAAAATGGGCACAAGACAGGGTGTTGAAAAGCAGTGGTGGTTTGCATATCTCTGAATTCCAGGGTGCCCATACTGGCATGTGAATTACAGAGCATATCTCAAATAGAAGTCTTTTTTACACACTGTCTTACATTTGGAAGGACAAAATGTAGAGAAAGACAAGGGGCAATAACATTTGTTTTGCTATTCTGTGTTCCTCCAAGTCTCCCGATAAAAATGGTACCTCACTTTTGTGGGTAGGCCTAATGCTCACGACACGAAACGCAACATGGACACATCACATTTCTACATTGAAATCTGTTGTGCTTTTTGCAAAGTCCCAAGCTGTAGATTTTGGCCTCTAGCCCAGCCAGCACATAGGGAAACCTACCACACCTGTGCATTTTTTAAAACTAGACAAAGGGTAATCCAGGATGGGGTGACTTGTGGGGATCTCACCAGGTTCTGTTACGCAGAATTCTTTGCAAACCTCAAAATGTGGCCAAAAAACACTTTTACCTCACATTCTGGTGACAGAAAGTTCTGGAATCTGAAAGAAGCCACAAATTTCCTTCCACTCAGCGTTCCCCCAAGTCACCTGATAAAAATGGTACCTCACTTATGTGGTAGGCCTAGCGCCCGCGACATGAAATGCCCCAAAACACAACCTGGACACATCACATTTTCCCAAAGGAAACAGAGCTGTTTTTGGAAAGTGCCTAGCTGTGGATTTTGGCCTCTAATTTAGCCGGCACATAAGGAAACCTACCAAACAGGTGCATTTTTTTAAACTAGACACCTAGGGGAATCCAAGATGGGGTTCTCACCAGGTTCTGTTACCCAGAATCCTTTCCAATTCTCAAGATTTGGTCAAAAAACACTTTTTCCTCACACTTTGGTGAGAGAAAGTTCTGGAATCTGAGAGGAGCCACAAATTTCCTTCCACTCAGCTTTGCCCCAAATCTCCTGATAAAAAACTGTACCTTACTTGTGTGGGTAGGCCTAGTGCCCGCGACAGGAAATGCCCCAAAACACAACATGGACACATCAAAATGATCAATTATAAAACTACCTGTTTTTGCGGGGGGACAGGGGGCACCTGCGTTTTTGGTCTTGGGCTCAGCAGCCATACAGGGAAACCTACCAAACCCAGACATTTCTGAAAACTAGACACCTGAGGGAGTCCAGGTAGGTGTGACTTGCATGGATCCTAGTGTTTTTTTACCCAGAATCCTCAGCAAACCTCAAATTTAGCTGACACATCACATTTTTCCCACATTTCTTTGTGGGATCACCTCACCGGGACAAATTTCCTACCACCTAACATTCTCCTCAGTCTCCCGGTAAAAATGATACCTCACTCGTGTAGCTGGGCCAAGGTCCTGTAACAGGGAAGAGCCAAAAACACTTCGAAATTGAGGGGGAACTAAAGCGGGTCCAAAAGGGCAGTTTGAAAAAATACATTTTTAGGATGACAAGTGGCAGAATTATTATCAGTATAGAGGGGACAATGCTGGGTGGTAGGAATTTTGTGGATTCCTAGAGATTCCGGGAGGTTCCATGACAAAAATGTGGAATAAATGTGTGATTTCCAGCAAAGTTGGAGGTTTGCAGGGCATTGTGGGTAAGAAAAGGTGCGGGGTGCATGTGAAGCACACCACCCTGGACTCACCAACATTTTTACCTTTCAGATGTGTCTAGGTCTTGTGGATTTTTCTACACTGCAGCATCCCAAAGTCCAAAAAGTGCAGCCCTCACCATTAGAAGTGGAACGATTTTGAGAGTTAGCCAAGCTCTCATAGCCCAAATGTAAAACCAAAATCTAAAATAATCACATGTCCTCTTGCTTGCCATGGGATAAGATGTTTTAGTGTGCGGGGAGAGAACTGAAAGACTGTTACCCCCTTCAGTTCCCACCACCACATTTTTTATTTCCCTGCATCTAGTAGACTTTCTGCACATCCCCGGGGTGTGGATCGGGGGTAATTGCCCCATCTGCCCACTAGTGGGCAGAACAACTTTGGCCTCATTTATTTGGGGTGGAGGTATGGCCATGCCCCCACCCTCTTATTTTGGAAAAAAAATATCTTCCCTGGTCTCTGATGGGATTTCTGCCCCCTTTTGGGGGCAGATGAGCCTTCCATAAATAAGCAGATCTTACCCCAAGGGGGCAGATATGGCCAACAGTAATGTGCCCCCAGGGGGAGCGACCCTTGCCCAAGGGGGTGGCCCCCCCAAACAAAACACACATATATACACACACACACACCAATCGCTGGTGCCTAAGTGGTTTCTGCCCCCCCCGGGGGCAGATCGGCCTTATAGAAATAGGCCGATCTGCCTCCAAGGGGAGCAGAAATGGCCTAAAATGAGTTTGACCCCGCAGGGGAGCAACTCTCACCTAAGGGGTCACTCCCCTTGCATGAAATTGGCGCAAAATACAAAAATCCTGGTGCCTTGTGGTTTCTGCCCCTCTTCAGGCAGATCGGCCTAATAAAAATAGGCCTGATCTGCCCCCAAGGGGAGCAGAAATGGCCTAAGAGTAGTTTTGCCCCCCCGGGGAGCGACCCTTGCCTAAGGGGTCGTTCCCCACATATATATATAAAAAAAAAAATATATATATATATATCCTTGGTGTCTAGGGGTTTCTGCCTCCCTGGGGCTGATTGGCCTTAATTATGATTGGCCGATCTGCCCCCAGGGGGCAGAAAAGACCTAAAAATATTTTGCCCCCCCTGGAGAGCGGCCCTTCCCCTTATGCATACAAATTTAAAAAACTCCCTGGTGTCTAGTGGGCATTTCTGCTGCTGTAGTGAATCCTAGTTTGTTTTAATGGGATAACAGGAGTTAGCTTAGCCCTTGGCTTGCAGACTCGTGCCCCCGTCACCTGGTGACTTTTAACCTACTTAGCTTGCTCTGTCTTAGCCCATTTATTTAATTAATTCTTTTAAGATGGCGGCCTTGTTTATAATTGGGCCCTTTGTTTAAGTTTATGTTATGAGTGCCACCGCGCAAAGGCGTCAAATCAAGCGACAAAGACAAACTGAAGGTGTTGACATTAGGGACTTTCCCTCTTCACGCCTTTGAGGGAATTGTTTATATTAATTGCCGTCCCAAGCATGCTGTGTTATCTATTGTTTGGGAACAACCTACTTCAGGGATCCAAGTAGATCTGTATAAATACACCTCACTTTAAACAGATAATCAGAGGGATTCCGACCAGATACCATTGCTGCTATCGATGCTGCATGTCGCCTTGACACTGACCCAGACTTCGTGTTCCTACGGAGTCTGAGCTAGAGATCTCATTCCAAGGTAACAAGGGTTGGGGGCTCTTCTCAGGGACATGGCATTGTCAGATTATGTTTAAGATGCCCAGCTCTCCTTTAGGTAGAAGGTTAGGCCTATCAGAATAGGACATATTATATACTTTATGTCTTTCTATGTTACTGCAAGATGATGGGAGTCTTTATAATCATGACTCTTGTCTTAACAATCTTGCACTGTTCATCATCCTAATCATTGCAGCCCATGCAAATTACCGCAGATTGTAGACATGATGTATCTGTGAGAAAGGGGTAATCTCCTTTTAACCACGACACTCCCTGAACTGTCATATTCTTGAGTCCATGCATAAAGGCTGCCACAATTCACCTTTAACTGTTTGGGTTTTTGGTGAGGTACTGCTAGTGAGCCGGAAGGGTTGGGACTACAGTTGCGACTTGTTGTAGGATAGGCATAGTCACCTACAAACATACGTACTGTCATCCTTAAACCAGCAGTCTTGGCCAGAGCAAGACTCCAACTACGACACTGCCCGATCGCATCGCGATCGGGCAGCAGAAATGCTGAGAAAGACATCAAAGGAAAGGAAAGACCTTTCCTTTCTCGGCCCCTCCACGTGAGCGGAGGAGAAATGCAGAAGCATTTCTCCTCCGATCAGCGCTGGAAGCTGAGAGGGGCATGCCTCTGATGACGTCATCAGATGCCCAGGGGAGGGGGTGCGTGGCCCCAGGGGAAGCGCTAGCGCTTCCTCCAAGGGCCCCTACTTGGAGGTAACTGTTACGTCCTGGGCACCCGAGCGGTGCTGCCCAGGACGTAATCATTACATCCAGGGCTCCCAAGGGGTTAATGTATGCAAGTACAAACAATTTTAAATGCAAAAAGGATACATTGAATTTATGTGGTTAAGAAGTGTGAAACTGATCGTTTACACATGCACAATAATCACACCAAATAAAGTACTCAGCTGTAATTTTCAGACGTTCACAGAACTGTCAGAATAAACAAACATTGGCAAAGCCAATTCGTTTCACCTCTACAAAATCTATTGGATTTTTCATTGTGTTTTAGACGTGTCACGCAGCAGCGCTAGCTGCTGTGCAGCATATCTTAAAGGTTTTTTTACAAAGCACTATAAGGTGGCCACCACTGACCGCATTAAAGTTTAGGGGTGACCACATCATAGTGTTTTTCTTCAAACTTTAAGACATGCTGCGCAGCAGCTAGCACTGCTGTCCGGCATGTCTTAAAAAAAAAAAACCTGACAAAACCAATAAAGTTTGTAGACGCTACTGTGACAAGAGGGCCTTTATCTATTGCTATAAAGTTACAATGCAAGTAGTTTTCGCGGAATGAGTCATATGTAATTAAGAGCAGTAAAAGATTAGCACCCAGATGCATTAAGCGATCCTGGTCGGCCTTCTAAAACCAAATCTGCCAAATTTTCATGAACATGCACTCATTTGGGCATGCATTTGAATGAGAGACAAGCACTTCGGTGGTTACCACGGAAGCCTGGTTGGGGCATCCTCTACCATCGGAGGTATCCAGGTGAAAACCATCCCCTTTGTGCCCAAGGGCCGCATGCAAAGGTCCTCGCCAAGACAGACTATTGTAACATTTTTCTTGATATCCCAAAACTGCGCTGTAGCGTCATCCTGCAATCAAAACTTTGCTTTTCAAAACGCAGCTGATCTGGGAAAATGTGACTGCTAACGTACACAAGCAAGACTTCCCTCACACAGCCTACTTTACTGTAGGCACAATATTGTGGCAAAGACAACTTGTGCTTTGAAATTCAGGTGGTGCTTCACTGGGAGAGTCTTACAAACCTATAATATCTAGCTCCGGCTGGTTCACCAGTTTAAGCTAACACATCCGGGGTGGGGACTTTCAGATATTTGGGGTCTCAGTCTTGGGATTTACTGCACATACAACTGCTCAAGAGCCAAAACTGTCCTAACAATGGCTTTAAGAAATGTATCTCCATGCATTGGTGTCTGTGTTCCTGTGATATATGTAGATTAGTAATGGAAGAGCTACACATTCAAGAACAACGCTGCTACCCGTATTTAATGTTTCCATTTTAAGAATAAGACAACACCCTTAGCGTGTGCACTGACCATGAAGGAGGGTATGCGAATATACCTGTCAAAAACCGAGGTCCCACTATATGTGCAACAGACTGTGCATCTTGGGAAGCATGTGGTATGTGGAAGGACACTGCCAAGTAATCAATGGCAGTGACTGGAAGGAGTACTTTGTCTGGACTCCACACAGCATGGATGGCAAAGCAGCGAAGAGCAGGAAGTGTAAGCAGATGACATTTTACTTGCCGGGTCAGAAGCACATAAAGTAGAGCGACGTTGGATTAAGCCAATGTTAAGTTCTGGTAAGTAAAGGGTGGACCTGTTAATCCTTTTTTTTTTTTTTTTTTTTTTTTTTTTTAAATCACAAAAGATTTTGCAAGCACACACATGCAGGAGGAACCTAAAAAGGAGTAGAGTCAATAGAGTCATCACAAACAGTGAATGTGACTTTGGTATACACCCAGCGTGAAACAAACTTTTGCTAAACTCATTTTTCAAAGTTTGAAATGTATTTGATGCCCTTACAAGAATGCCAACATACAATATTAGGGGACCAGGTTGAAAATCAATTAACAGTGAAGTGAAGAGCATCAAATAATAAAGAAATCTAGCATATGGTGTAACTGCCAGAGATGCTGACTATGAAGCTGGGCTCAACATCTTGCGATTGTGGACAAATCACTTAATCTCCCAGTGCCTACAAAAAAAAAAATGAATGTGTCCTTGTGTAATGTAACTGGTGCTCATGTAAAGCGCTCCAATACCTTTAGGTTGTTCTTGTGCTATATAAAAACTGCAAAAAATAAACAAGCATTTGCAATGCAATAGGGTCTCGCATTTCTCCGAGTTACAGCTATTAGCAGTTGTAAACTCCCAACCGGACTTTTATTGCCACATTAAATGGAAAAAAACAGTGCAATTGCACTGCTACAGTTCACTCATAGTGAAACCTATCGGCAAAAAAGTTCAATGAACTATGTAACAGGGTCGATGTCATGCAAAGCGCTAGACTTTTGTCAAGCGAGATTGCGCTGCGAAAAAAGATAAAAAGTAGTCCACAAACCGGATGGAAAACAGCGAGCCTCACATGTTTGCATTACTTGGACGCTGCGCTCGAGGAGGGCTAACCACCGGAAAAGGCATGACGTATGCGTGCCTTCCACTAAGGAAAGTACACAGATTTTGAAAGGCAAGCCCACGAACAAATGAAAGACACTGATGTGACATGGACAGGGCTCTGAGCCCTTTTCTATCTACTAAAGCGTCTCGCAAGCGAAACACATGCGATGCAGGCACGACCCTAAAAAGGGGTGGGTAGCAGTATGACATATGGGAGCAGAGTGTTGTCAGGAAGAAAGAAGTAGCTAACATGAAGGGAGCAGGAAGGATTTTTGTAGTAAGCATGTGTAGTTTTACAAAGTCGAACTTGCAATGGTTTAGATAAATGAATAAAGATAATCCAGATTTCTTTCACAAATACAGACAAATCACTTCACCTGTCTACATAAGAACAGCTGATCTATATAACATTCTAGGCTGTGTTGCATTTCAAGACAGCAAAAGCTTCACTCATTGGCTATAAAGGCTGCTAGTGAATAACAATCTATTTGTCTACAGGTCATGATAGGAAAAATATACAAATATAATTTCTGCGTGGGTAATAATTAATTCAGACCAGTCAGTCTTTCCTCTCTCCAGTGTCGGCAATTACCTTCTTGTTGATGTGTGAAACACCTTTCTGGCAGAGGACAACATGCCGTAAACTGCTGGCAGGAAGGGTGGGTGAGAAATTACTTGCTTCTCATCTTGGAAAGTTGAAGTGAGTGGACAGGGAAAGCATATGGTCCTGGTAAAGTACTGCCTGGAACCTTGCTATTTACAGAAAACATTTTAGCATCAGAGGCATTAAATACTGCTGCGTTCACAGCCAATGCATCTCTGGTACAAGAGAAGAGAGCCTTGCCTCAAATCCAACCAGGGGTGGTTTTCATGGGGAATTGCCTCAACCCAAGTAGAACAGCCCCTGGATTGGAATTCTCAGATCCAAACACTTGCCCTGTGTTTCTGTCATTTTGAAAGACCACAAAAGCAAGGTTTCTTCACATAATTTATCAGAAGATATGAAATGATTGAAAAGTATTTTTGTATGAGGCTGTGAATTGTGTTAAAGTTGGATATGTTGTCATTAAGCACTAGCAATTGTGTACTGTAAGAAAATCTTCCCATCACCAGCTCATTAACACACACACTTCAAAAGGTGGACTTTTTTTTTTTTACCCATGGGGACTGCACAAAGTGCCAAACCTTTCTGAAATAAGGCAACCTTGCAAGCCAAAATCTTCTCATTTGTTCCTCTTGGAGCTTTTTGATGCCCTACTGCCTGTTGTTTTGCACTGAAGGAGCTTGAGCTCCAAAACAGCGACTAAGCCCAAAGCTAAAACTTGAGGTTGGGATAAGACAGAGTTATCCAGCAGGTTTCAAGTCTGGCTCACTCAGAGGTTTTGGAGACACAACTAAAGGCTTCCAATGGACTCCAGATCCATAGTATCAGGGTTTCAGTGACACTTATGGGCAACAACACCCTGCCTTGTCAAACTGGAGGATTTTGGCTTCAATAAAAATGACTAAGGGTCTGATTTAGAGTTCGGCAGATGAGTACTCCACCACAAATGTGACAGATATCCAGTCAGCTTTGTTACTAGTGAGTTATATCCTATGGCATTAGTAATGAGGTGGACTTGATAGCCATCATATTTGTGACAGAGTATCCAACTGTAGGAAAGTACCCTCTTTTGCCATGGTTACCCCCACTTTTTGCTTGCTATCAGTGTGCTTAGACTGTTTTCACTGGAATCCTGCTAACTAGGACCCCAGTGATTGTGCTCTCTCCCTCCAAATCTGGTTACCTTGGACCTTTGTGCACTCCACAATTGGCATACTGGTGTCCCCATATACATCCCTAGTATATGGTACTTAGGTACCCAAGGTATTGGAATACCAGGCGTCCCCCATCGGCTGCAGCATGTTTTATGCCACCCATGGGAGCCAATGCAAAATGTGTCTGCAGGCCTGCCGTTGCAGTCTATGTGAAAAGGTCCATGCACCCTTTCACCACAGGTCACTACACTAGGTCACTGTAAGTCACCCCTATGGTAGGCCCTTCCAGCCCAAAGGGCAGGGTACAGGTTCCTGTCTGTGGGGGCACCCATGTATGAGCAGAAGTGCCCCTACAAACTCCAGTTCCAATGCAATGGACTTTGTAAGTACAGGGAAGCCATTTTACCTGTGTACTGGCCACAGGTCACACTACCTGTGGTCCAACTACATAATGTTTTCTCCGAACCTGGGCATGTTTGGTGTCAAACATGTTAGAATCATACCCCAATACTAATGCCAGAATAGGTGGTATGATTCCATGCACTCTGGGGGCTCCTTTGGGACCCCCAGTATTGTTCCTACCGGTCTTCACATGGTTTTAGAGGTAGCCCACACTGCTGCCACCCCTCAGACAGGTTTCTGCCCTCCTGCTGCTTGGCCAGCTCAGGCAGGGGGAGGCAGAACAAAGGATTTCCTGTGGGAGAAGGAGGTAACACCCTCTCCCTTGGAAATAGGTGTTACAAGGCTGGGGATGGGTAGCCCCCCCAAGCCACCTGTTTGCTTTGAAGGCCACATTTGGTGCCATCCTTGCATAAACCGGTTGTTAGAAATTGGGTTTTTGGTTGGCAGTCAGGTTACCCTCTGTCCAAGCAAGAACCCTCACTCTAGTCAGGGCAAGTCACACACAATCCAAAATTAGCCTGTGCCCACCCTCTGGTAGCTTGGCACGAGCAGTCAGGCTTAACTTAGAAGGCAATGTGTAAAGTATTTGTGCAATAAATCATACAATACCACCATATAGCACCAAAAAAATACACCACACAGTGTTTAGAAAAATATATACTATGTATCAGGATACTTGCAGGTCAAAACGAATAAAGATGCAATGTGAAATTGTAGAGATATCACTGGAAAGTGATATAAAGTGTCTTAAGTCTTTAAAAAGCACACAAAGTCTCTTTCAAGCACAAAGTACCTGGTTTGGAGTGGAAAATCTCCGCAAAGGGCCGCAGAAGAAGAGATACGTGAAAAAATGGTTTGTGCGTCGATTTCTCCCCAGCACACACAGACTTGCGTCGTTATTTTTCACGCGGGGAAGTAGTGCGTCGTTTTCCGGCGCGCGGACAGTCTCTTTCTGTGGATCGCCGGGATTACCAGATGTCCCGGGTCTGTGCGTGGATTCTCCTGCTGGTTTTTCCGGCTGCGCGTCGTTCCGCGGGGCTGTGCGTTGAAGTTTCGCTCTCACAGCAGGCGTCACGTCGATTTCCCATCTGGAAGTCGGGCGGCGTTGTCCTTGCGAGGCCGTGCATCGAAGTTCCGGTCGCCCCGAAGGCATCGCGTCGATCAGCGTCGGTGTGCGGCGTTTTTCTCGCCGCGGAACAAGCTGTGCGCCGAAATTTTCAGCGCACGAAGAGTCCAAATGAAAAAGAGAAGTCTTTTTGGTCCTGAGACTTCAGGGAACAGGAGGCAAGCTCTATCCAAGCCCTTGGAAAGCACTTTAACAGCCAGACAAGAGTTCAGCAAGGCAGCAGGGTAACAGCAAGGCAGCAGTCCTTTGTAGAAAGCAGTCAGGTGAGTCCTTTAGGCAGCCAGTCAGTTCTTCTTGGCAGGATGCAGGTTCTGGTTCAGGTTTCTTCTCTATCAAGTGTCTGATGAGGTAGGGCAGAGGCCCTGTTTTATACCCAAATGTGCCTTTGAAGTGGGGGAGACTTCAAAGAGTGGCTAAGAAGTGCACCAGGTCCCCTTTCAGTTCAATCCTGTCTGCCAGGGTCCCAGTAGGGGGTGTGGCAGTCCTTTGTGTGAGAGCAGGCCCTCCACCCTCCCAGCCCAGGAAGACCCATTCAAAATGCAGATGTATGCAAGTGAGGCTGAGTACCCTGTGTTTGGGGTGTGTCTGAGTGAATGCACAAGGAGCTGTCAACTAAGCCCAGCCAGACGTGGATTGTAAGGCACAGAAAGATTTAAGTGCAAAGAAATGCTCACTTTCTAAAAGTGGCATTTCTAGAATAGTAATATTAAATCCAACTTCACCAGTCAGCAGGATTTGGTATTACCATTCTGGCCATACTAAATGTGCCCTTCCTACTCCTTTCAGATCAGCAGCTACCACTCCAATACTGCCCCAATGTTAGCCTATGAAGGGAGCAGGCCTCACAGTAGTGCAAAAACGAATTTAGGAGTTTTACACTACCAGGACATGTAAACTACACAGGTACATGTCCTGCCTTTCACCCACACAGCACCCTGCTCTAGGGGTTACCTAGGGCACACATTAGAGGTGACTTATATGTGGAGAAAGGGGAGGTTTAGGCTTGGCAAGTACTTTTAAATGCCAAGTCGAGGTGACAGTGAAACTGCACCCACAGGCCTTGCAATGGCAGGCCTGAGACAAGGTAAAGGGGCTACTTAAGTGGGTGGCACAACCAGTGCTGCAGGCCCACTAGTAGCATTTAATCTACAGGCCCTAGGCACATATAGTTTGCATTACTAGGGACTTATAAGTAAATTAAATAGTCCAATCAGGTATGATCCAAGGTTACCATGTTTAAAGGGAGAGAGCATATGCACTTTAGCACTGGTTAGCAGTGATAAAGTGCGCAGAGTCTAAAAGCCAGCAAAAGTGTGTCCAAAAAGAGGAGGGAGGCAGGCAAAAAGTTAGGGGTGACCACCCTAAGGCTTTCAGGTCTAACACCGGTTTGCACCCGTCCAGGTACCCCCAGCCCCTGCTCTTGTACGAAACTGGATAAAGGAAAGGGGGAGTGACCACTACCCTGTCCATCACTACCACAGGGGTGGTGCCCAGAGCTCCTTCCGGTGGCCACTCAATTCTGCCATCTTGAAAACAAGATGTGCAGAGGCCCCTGGGAGCATCTGAATGACCACGTCAGGCAGGTGAAGTCAGTGATAGGTGGTCACTGTGCAAAGTGACAAAACTCATTCTTAGGGCTATTCAGGGACTCTTTTGTGGGTGGGTCCCCAGATCTGGCATGCTAGACTCAAGCAGGACTCCTCTGCCTCAACCTCTTCTGCTCCCGACACTTCAGGAACCAAGAAGACTGCAGCTTCTGAGACGACCTCACCTTGCAACATCGTCCCCAGCTCCTTGCAGCAACTGCAACATTTTCACAGCTGTGAATCCTTTGGGGTCGGCAAGACGTCAGCTGCACCAGAAAGCAAGAAGGAATCTCCCTTAGTGTCACTCCCCTGCATCTGCAGGCACCTACAGCAACGACATCCGGCTGTGTGGATCGACCCTCCTCTGGAACTGCATGGACCCTTCAACACAGGTAGTGGTTCGGAGTAGTCCCTTGATCATCCTTGCCGTCTGTACATTTTGGGAGATAGTGAGCCATTGCCTCCACTTGCAAGACATTTTCCCTGTGCACCGCGACTCTTGCAGCAACCAAGGCTTGTTGACTCCTGCTCCAGGGGATTTTTCAGGCTCCAAGTAGCCACGGCCTCTAGCACTTCATTCTTCCAAGGACAGTCTCCTCTCTGCTGCTCCAACGATGTGGGACTCCTCTCCAGGTGTGCTGATTGGAACTCACTGCAACTTACTAAGCCTGCTGCCAGTGGTTGCCTGTGGGGCTGCAAATGCCTCTGCTGGATCTCCCGACTGCCGAGAGTGAGCCCGGACTCCTTTCCAAGGGTTGAGTCCCCTAGACCTTGCTGATCGTCCTCAGCCTTGCAACTCTTCTTGCCTGACCACTGACAGACTGCAATCGGCTGACCGACGTGGGACATTATCTGCATGGCTCCATGGACTTCCCTGCAGCTCCTGGGCTCCACAAATGATCTTCTACTTCCCCTGTTGACCTGGATTTTCATCAATAGAAGGGTGGGTAGTGGCTCCTGCCACATCTGGACACTCCACTGTGAACTGGACTCGGTCCCCTTCTTTTACAGGTCCTCTTCTTCCAGAATCCACCTTTGGGTTCCTCTGGTCTGGTCCTGTTCTTGCAAAGTTCCTTTTCTAAGTCCTCTTTTTAGTCTATGGGAAGTATCACAGTGTCCTTTCCTCGGGATCTGCACGCCGCCAAACAACAGGCCCACCTTCCGGCATCACCAACTCAGAAAGCTATTATAGCAGAGAGTTATGGTGAAGCCTGTCGGGGGGGGAAGGGAATTAGGGTAGGGAACAGCAAGGAGAGAGATCTGAAAAGGAAAAATGGTTAAGCATGTATGTATATACTTGTTCATAACAGCATTAACATTCAATTATACATTTAGACAAAAGCGTCTCAGTGAATGCAAGTGTTGAGACCCTTATGGAATAAACAAAGGTGTCTTAGGATGCAAGAGTTGAGACCCTTAGGGAATAGACAAAGGCGTCTCCCTGAATGCAAGAGTTGAGACCCTTATGGAATAGACAAAGTTGTCTTCATGGATGCAAATGTTGGTAGAATCATGATACTTCAGGATGTCATAAGCATTAGACAAAACTGGGTGTGGCCCTTCTCTGAATCATGGAACGAGAACAATTGGTAGAATCATGATACTTCAGGCTGTCGTGAGCATTAAACAAAACTGGGCGTGGCCCTTCTCTGAATCATGGAACAAGAACGAACTGAGACCTCTGAACCTTGAGAAGGCAAGAGCTTGGACCTTGGGCATACTCTGAACATCAAAAATGCAACTACTATGCATTCATAAACGTAAAACTTTTGGTCTCAGTCTAGAAATTCGCAAAGACTTAAATATGTATCTCACATATCATCAAAGACTTAAATGTGTCTCTCACATATTATGCTTCCAAAAACAATGAAACTATGATTTGCTTATCTTTGAGATGTTTTCACATTTGCCACCTAGGCCTGAAAGTTTTACTCATGTAAACTGAAGCGCCTTGATTATTGGACCAAGGGCGCTTTACTCATATGAACTGAAGCGCTTTGACTGCTGTGCGAAGGGCGCTTTACTTCCAATGAACTGAAGCGCTTTGAATGTCGTGCCAAGTGCGCTTTACTCCTGTGAACTGAAGCGCTTTGAATACCATGCCAAGTGCGCTTTACTCCTGTGAACTGGAGCGCTTTAAATGTCGTGCCCGGGGCGCTTTACCAGTGTGGTCTGAAACGCTTTGCTCGTTATGCTAAGGGGGCGCTTTACCGTTTGGAATTAACAACTTCCTTCAAACTTGGATTCAGCAAGGCCTTACCGCTACAAGTATGACCTACTCATTTTTTAATTCACCATGAAAACAAGGATACTTCGGTTGGATGACACTCTGCTATTCAGGAACTCAGCTCTTCTCCAGAGAAATCCCCACGAGGTCTGGCTGCATCGAAGTCTTCAAAATAGTGAGCAACGTGCTTGGGTGTGGCTGGGCTTTATAGGCCTGTCACACCCCAAGATGGCTGCTGCCTCTAAAAACATGGGAATTGTAGTCCCTTCATGGAATAGCACTGATAAGTGCATCTTGTCCACCAATGATCTGAACCTGCATCTCTATGAGCTTTGCCACAGGGCAGACGACGTTGATGGCCACCTTTGGAGCAAGAGGGGATGACAAGTGGTGCGCAGAAAGCACATCAGAGCCGCGCAGCAGAGTTTAGGGTGGGACCTGGACAGCGCATGGTTCTATTCCTGACAGGAAGGCCAGGTGCTCACGTCTGCTTTCCTGGTCGCCACTGGGGGTCACTTAGGTACTCACCCTTTGGGGTCCTGTGTTCTCCCAGCTCCCCTCTAATGACTCCATATCCTTCGGTGGAGACTTCACCTCACATTCCACTATTTTAGTGTGTGGTTTGGCCCTCTCCTATTTTTCATAGATTCTTGCCAATGTGTGTTGTTTTGTTGCTAATTCCTAATTATTAGAGTGAGTGTGTGTGTGTTCGTGTGTGTGTGTATATATATATGTATATATATACATATATACATACATATATATGGTGTGTATACTTACCTCCAGTTCCAGTTGGGGGACTGCCTATAAGTAATCTAGTTCAGTGCTACTGCAATAAATTAACTTTATTTTTTGTAGTACTGTGTGGTTCCTTTCAGGTGTGATAAGTTACTGTGTGACTGCTGTGGTATTGCAAGTGCTTTACACTATTCCTAGATAAGTCTTGGCTGCTCATCCACAGCTACTTCTAGAGAGCCCTGGCTTCCTAGACACTGTCTTCATTCATTAATGGGGGTTGTCTGGACCTGGTATAAGGTGCCAACATCATAGGTGTCCACCACACACCAGGCCAGCTTCCTATATCAATCACCACACTCTGAATCAGGCCATAAGCCCTAAAGGTAAAACCCTTGACCTGTGCAACCTACAAGGCCTACCAACCCTCATTCCTTGGTAGTTGACCTCCAATCAAGCCTAGGTTCTGGTCCACTACAATCAGAAGTGTTCTGTGATGTTTTCTGGCACATTTTAATTCAAAACTTTTGAAAATTTATATACATGGCTCCCTTTATCCAATTTTACAGACATGTCCTGCGTCATTGCGCTTATTAAACGTGTCTCCTTTCTCTTAAATTGGTTAGGAGACTGTACTGATTTGTTTCTTGACTTCAATGTTGTTTTTTGCTGCATAAATATATAATATGCATTTGTCTGAGGTAAGACATTCCTTTGTGCCACATCTGATCATACCCAGGCTTTCTCATTAAAAAGTTTTTTGACCTAGCAAGAGATTAGATGGGACTAACTCCAAAATAACAATCCAGAATCTCACACTTAAGTAGAGCATGAACTCATTACAAAATTAATAAGAGTTATACATTTCAGCTTACATATATCAATTAGAGTAAAGCATTAGGAATGAGCCACTAGGAGACATCCCAGCTCCTGGATTGGGGATCTGGAAGGGCCATGAAGATGAATGGGGTTGGCTAGTGTTTCACAGTTGTCTGAGACCAGGCTCTAGGCATGCTAGATGGTTTATCAGTTTTACTCTGTATTTCTGGAGCTTTGTACTTAGGCACTTTATCTCTCTACTTCCTCTGCCTCACCCTCCTTTGTCTCTGCTTTACCCTCCACACTCTGCTTCTTCCTACTTCTCCCTCTTCTCTCTTCACCTCACCCTCCTCTCTAGCCACCTCATACTCCTCTCTCCCTTCTGCAGCGTCCACCCTCACCTCATTTTTCCTTCATTTCCATTTCACCCTCCTTTCTTTTTCCACCTCGGCATCCTCTCAGTTTGCAGCCTCCCTCAACCTCACCCTACTGTCTCCACCTCAAGGTTGACACTTACCATCCTCCTTTTCTGCCTCGCCACTTCTGTCTTTCCAACTTATCCTTCTTCTCTCCATCTCACTGTCCTCCTTCTCTTCCTCACTATCTTCCCTCTCTCTGCTTCTCCCTCCTCCTCCCCCCTAGTTCTCTTACATGTATCCCTGCACTCACTCTCTGCATCACATCTGCTCACCACCTTACACTTCTCTCCCTCCAACTCACCCTTTTCTCTCCACCTCACCACTCTTCTCTCTGCCTCACCATCCTCTGCCTCCACCTCATTCTCCTCTCTCCCCTCCCTACGTCCCTTTCTCACCCTCACTCATTTTTCTCCTTTTTCCTCCATCTCACCATCCTTTCACTGTCATCCTCCTCTGTCACCATCTCAATCTTCTGTCTCCAAGTCACCCAGCTCTCTCTAGCTCACCCTACTCTCTCCACCTCACGTCTCTCCCTCTCTGCCTCACCCTCTGTCTTTCTGACTTATGATCCTTCTCATCACCTCATCATCTGCCTTCTCTTCCTCCCTCTCGCTGCCTAACCCTCCTCCCTCTCGCTCTTCTGCCTATTTAAGCTGCCCTTTCTCTGCTTCACTTTCTCCTCTGTCCACCTCTCCCTCCTCTCTCTGCACCTCTTTCTCAACTCTCAAAACCTCTCCCCACTTCTGTAAGACTCACCTTTACTGCTCCTGAATATAGAGTAATAAGTTTGTGTACGCTGTGGATGTGCCTGCTGCTGTACGTTTACTCCAAGAAGGCGTGGAAACAACTGAAACAGTTAAATAGTAAATATAGTTGGTAACCTGAGCAGAAATGACAAGACATCAAATGTGGACTGTTGGACCTGGCCCTTTTACAGGGTCATTCCCCAGACTTTTTGCTTTTGCCTCCTTATTTTTCAGACCTTTGTTGGCTGACGTTTTGACTCTGAGCACTTTTTCACTGCTAACCAGTGCTAAAGTGCATGTGCTCTCTCTAACAAATTTGGTATGATTGGATTATACCCGATTGGCATATTTAATTTACCTATAAGTCCCTTGTAAAGTGGTATCCCTATACCCAGGGCCTGTAAATTAAATGCTACTAGTGGGCCTGCAGCGCTGCTTGCGCCACCCATCTGAAGTAGTCTGTCAAACCTATCTAAGGCCTGCTAGCGCAGAGCCTGTGTGCACAGTTTCCTGCCACAGGGACCTGGCATCTAAATTTACTTGCCAGGCCCAGGACTCCCCTTCTACTACATGTAAGTCACCCCTAAGGTACGCCCTAGCTAGCCCTTTGGGCAGGGTGCCATGTATGTAGAAGGCAGGACATGTGCCATGTTGCGTGGCCTGTCCTGGTAGTGACAAACAGCCTAACTTGGTGTCTCACTACTGTGAGTGCTGCCCTCTCATAGGATTGCATTGGAAATGCCCTGCCTTATGTGTAAGGGGTATTGTCTGATTTATGAGGGGTAGCGTAGGCATGTTTGGTATGGTTGTGACAGTGGTAAGAAATGCTGCTTACTGGTGTAGGTGTATTTTTTATTACTATCACAGAAATGCCACTTCTAGAAAGTGAGCATTTATCTGTGCTTATAACTTTGGTGTTTGGCAGCTTGTCTCCAAACAACATCTGGGCAGACTGACAGTTGGGGCTTTGTGCAAACTTCTCAGACAGCCTGAACACAGGGAGGGTGGAGGTGACACCGAGGTGCATCTACATATTGTAAAGCCTTCCTGGGCTGAGGGAAGGGAGAGGCGGGGCACACCTGCATTTGTAAAGACTGTGCCCTGGCCTCACACAATAGGGTCGTTAACCCCCCACTGATGTTTGGAGCCTGTACTGAAAGAAGAGAGGGGGCACTCCCAGAACCAGTTGTAACTGGCTGGAACCTCCTCTCCCTACCATTGAAAAACACTGTAAGAACTGACTATAAGTACAGGGGAATTTTCCCCACAATTTGAACATTCTTGGAACTTGAAACTACACAGAACGCTGATGAATGGACTCACCAGGAAACCACCTTGGACTGCTGCTGTTGTGCTGACCTGTGACCTGCCTGGTCACTAGGAGGAACTGCCACCATCTGCACCCCTTGTGCTGGCCTGTAGCTGGGCCCACCAGCCCTGTGCACCTTCTTGTTGTGGTTTGCTCCCAGGGGCAGGGTGCTGTGGCCCCTCACCCCTGCAAACCCTCTCTACAACTTTACCCACAGTATTTTTCCAAAGTTGCTGCTTTTATTTCTAAAGAAAATTCACCGCCGCAGCCCAGGCTGCTGATTCACACTAGAGCTGGGTGACGCGCTTTATTAGGAGCCCCTAGCGCTCCCCCCGGAGTCTCTGCCTCTGAAAATCACCGCCGCAGCTCGGGCGCCCCATTTGGATGGAGGCGCGAGGATTGCGCTGCCTCCAGTGCCCCGGGGCACTTCCTGAATGCAAGGCCGGAGCGAGTACCCTCCAATCGTGCCCCCGGGGAGAAGCGGGCTTTTTGACGTGCCCCCGGGGCACAGGCAGGCACCATCCTTGGTGCCTGCCCCATGGAGCAGCCCAGGTCGGGCTTGAACGCGGCGCGGGCACCAGATTGGGTGCAGCCGCATCAAGGAGCAGGACGGAAGCCTCATCGGAGGCCCCTGCTCCTCTCCCTTCTGTTTGGCAGCCGCGCCACGGACAAGGGCGGCTGCCTCCCCCCTGAGTAGGACGCGGGGAGGGAAGGGAGTTCCCTTCCCCCCGGTCACTGCACTAGGGGCGCGAACGCCCCAACTACATTAGATTCTTGGCTTTTGGCCCTCCCTCCCTCTCGGAAAGGGTCATTGGAGACCCGGGGGGCCCCCAAAGATCACGGGTCCCCAGATGGGCCCGTAGAGGGTGCTGATCACCCCTCTCCCCCACAGACACCGCGTGGCCCCCGTGTTGCGCACAGAAGCGCCGGGGGCCCCCTGTGTTCGTTTCTAGGCACTGGAAGTGCCTTTTCCACCAGCTAACAGGTACTTTGTAGGAAATCCAGGCTTTAGGAGCCTGATACAGATTATAATGGTTTAGGTTTCCTCCCAGTTTACTGGTAATACATATGTGTACTAATGTTACTTTTATGGGCATGTCTAGTTAATATGTATTTATATGACTTGTGATATATTCTCTAATGTTCCTTGGGTGGGTATTTAGGAATTGTTCATGACAAGTGCATATATCTTTTACTATACTTCCTGACTACTGCTTCTGTTGCAGAATTCTGAGTACTTACATGTTCTAATGTGACAACTGTATATTCCTGCAGAGTATTAGTAACTTGTGTAACAGTCTGACAACTGCTAAAGTAGCAGGGTATTATTTACGTGTAATGTTGGTCTAATTATATTTTGTGCAATACAGATTATTTTTACATAGCTCAGTGTTGTGTTTACTTTGTGGTGTACATTTTGCATCATGTGTGTTGTGTGTTGTGCAGACGCTTTACACATTGCCTCCAGGTTAAGCCTGACTGCTCGTGCCAAGCTACCAAGGGGGTGAGCAGGGATTATCTTGGACGTGTAACTCCCAAGCCCTGACTAGAGTTGGTAGGTTCTGCCTGGCTGAGGTGCATACCCTAGCCAACCAGAAACCCCATTTCTAACATGGACCTATTTGTACCCATATCTTCCCCCTGTGCAATGAGTACTGCTTCCAAGGTTGACAACTGGACTTCTCATTAGGTGACTAGTTTCCTAACCAATATTGGGTTGTCAGGTTCTTGAGCAGAAGATATTTTAAGGGGAACAAAGAAGAAATGCACAGCTCATGTGATTGTCTCAAAACTGAACTACCTCCCCTAAATTGCGATTGCCATGTTCCTGCCTCTTTCCCGCTCTCATTCTCTCTCCTATCCCTATTACACGTGCTCTCTCTGACTTTCATGCTCCTCTACCTCTTGCTCTACCGCCCACCCCCAGTCTCTTCACCCTCCTTCTCTGGGCCCTCCCCATCACTTCTCATTTGCTCTTCACCCTTTTCTCTGATCACCTTCCTTTCTCCTCACCCTCATCCTTCAACAATCTTGTACTTTCACATTCACACACATTCAAGTTCCTCTTGGTCTACTCACCTCTCATTTCCCCCTCTTAGTACATGCCTACCCATCACCCTATTCCCATCACATTAGCCACTTTGCTCATCATTCTCCAATTTTTTCCTGCTCCATCATCCCACTTTCTCTGATTTCTCTTTCATCCTCCTTCATCTGTCTCTCCCACCAGCTTCATTGCCTTTTCCGCTATATAAGACTCATCACTGTCCTACTTTTCTCTAATCAATCCTTTCTATCATATTTCTAATCATCTCTTCAACTCAGTTATTTACTCTTATTCCATCAGCTATGTTCCTTACTATTCTTTGGTCTTATCCCTTCTTTTCAATAAATGGGTTTACCCAGATCAGGGGCAGCTAGCAGCTCAGAACTGTCATATCACTGGCAGGACCTAAAAGCCTTCTTTACAGCGCATGTGCTAGAAAAGAAAGGCTGTGCAGTAATTTTTGAACTTGTAAAGGCCACATGTTCTAGGAACATCCCAGCCGCACTATATTATCAGTTTAGGACCCAAAGAGTTACAGCAGTGCTATAATTTCAGTCTACTCATGCAGCCTAAAGAGAGAATCCATTGGGAGATAATAAATACAGTCACTAGTGCCCCAAAGTCTGGTCTTTGCCTTAAGTTTCTTCCTTCTAATTACATTAGCAGGCTCAACCTTCTGCAAGTGCCTCAGGAGATCGAAAATAGGTAGGACAGCGGCAGCATGCACTACCAGTACTGCCACAAGAGAGCCGCCAGTTCTGTTCTTTATATATTAGAATATTTCACTGATCCTGCCTATGCTATTTCACTGTGGTGTGTTGGTGAAACATGGCCAAAGTCCTTTAAAAAAAATCAAAACCTTTTGCAAAGGGAGTGTCTTTTTTTTTTTTTATAACACTGTGTTAGAAATGGGGTCTTCGGTTGGCAGTCAGGTTACCCCCTGTCCAAGCAAGGACCCTCACTCTAGTCAGGGTAAAAGAGAATCACCCTCAGCTAACCCCCGCTCACCCCCTTGGTAGCTTGGCACAAGCAGTAGGCTTAACTTCAGAGTGCTAGGTGTAAAGTATGTTTACCAACACATACAGTAACTTAATGAAAACACTACAAAATGACACAACACAGGTTTAGAAAAATAGGAAATATTTATCTAAACAAAACAAGACCAAAACAACAAAAATCCACAATACACAAGTCAAGTTATCAATTAAAATGTAAAAAGAGCCTTCATGTAGTTTTAAACACAATGCTAGCGCTGCTAGCGTGAAAATTTACCTAGTGGGCGTCAAAAATAACCCCACACGGGCGAGTGTGCGTCAAAAAGGGCTTGCGGTGCGTTGATATCACTCATTAGTGAGACCTTGCGTTGTTTCTCCTTTAGTCGAGTCCTCGTGCATCGTTTCTTCTCTCCGCAGGATAGTGATGCGTCAATTCGGTCAGCACACCGGTCCAGGCAGGCCTTGTGTCATTTTTGCATGCCCAGCGATGATTGGTGTCAGAAATTCAGCCGCACGATGGTCGGGTTGCGATCTCACCAGTCTCCATCAGCGATGCTCCGTGTTGTTTCCTCAACCGCGGGCATTGATCTTCCGGTCGTGTTGCAGGTGAGCGTCGATTTTCAGCCGCGAAGCCGGTGGCGCATCGATTTTTCCGCCGCAACTCGGAGTTTCGCCGATCTTTTCCCTGCACGGCGCTCTGTGTGTGGATTTCTCACTCTTGGGCTGCCAGCTTCTCTTCTCAGGGTCCCAGGAACTGGATGGGCACCACTTGGCAGAGTAGGAGTCTCTCCAGAGACTCACGGTGCTGGCAGAAAGAAGTCTTTGCTGTCCCTGAGACTTCAAACAACAGGAGGCAAGCTCTAAATCAAGCCCTTGGAGATCTTCACAAAAAGGAAGGCAACACAAATTCCAGTGTTTGTCCTCTAGCACAGGCAGAAGCAGCCACTGCAAGATAGCTCCACAAAGCACAGTCACAGGCAGGGCATCTCTTCTTCTTCAGCTCTTCTCCAGGGAGAGGTTCCTCTTGGTTTCCAGAAGTGTTCTAAAGTCTGTGGTTTTGGGTGCCCTTCTTATACCCATTTTCTCCTTTGAAGTAGGCTTGCTTCAAAGAAAAGTCTCTCTTGTTTGTGAAATCCTGCCTTGTCCAGGCCATGCCCCAGACATACACCAGGGGGTTGGAGACTGCATTGTGTGAGGGCAGGCATTGCCCTTTCAGGTGTAAGTGACCACTTCTCCCCTCCCTCCTAGCACAGATGGCTCATCAGGAAATGCAGACTACACCCCAGCTCCCTTTGTGTCACTGTCTACTGTGAGGTCCAACCAGCCCAACTGTCAAACTGACCCAGACAGGGAATCCACAAGTAGGCAGAGTCACAGAAATGGTATAAGCAAAGAAATGCTCACTTTCTAAAAGTGGCATCTTCAAACACAATATCTTAAAATCAACTTCAGTAAAAGATATATTTTTAACTTGTGAGCTCAGAGACCCCAAACTCCACATGCCCATCCGCTCCCAAAGGGAATCTACACCTTAATCATATTTAAAGGTAGCCCCCATGTTAACCTACGAGGGACAGGCCTTGCAACAGTGAGAAATGAATTTAGCAATATTTCACTGTCAGGACATATAAAACACATTACTATATGTCCTACCTTAACCATACACTGCACCCTGCCCTTGGGGCTACCTAGGGCCTACCTTATGGGTGTCTTACATGCAAGAAAAGGGAAGGTTTAGGCCTGGTAAGTGGGTACACTTGCCAAGTCGAATTTACAGTTTAAAACTACACACACAGACACTGCAGTGGCTGGTCTGAGACATGCTCACATAGCTACTTATGTGGGTGGCACAACCAGTGCTGCAGGCCCACTGGTAGCATTTGATTTACAGGCCCTGAGCACCTCTAGTGCATTGTACCAGTAAATCAAATATGCCAATCACTGATAAACCAATCAACAATACAATTTACACAGTGAGCATATGCACTTTAGCACTGGTTAGCACTGGTAAAGTGCTAAGAGTTCAAAAACCAACAACAACAGGTCAGAAAAAATAGGAGGCAGGAGGCAAAAAGATTGGGGATGACCCTGCAAAAGTCCAACACACTGCAAGTTAAGAATAGCACCAGATCCGGATACTTGTATGATAAACATTGCAAGTTACTAGTTTTGGGATTAGATCGCTTCTACTATATTGTGTCTTAAGTTCTCTGTTGTTGTGAGAGTGCCACATGTACCCTTCTGTTCTTGTTTGCATACTAACAGTCACCAACACCGCTGACCCAAATGCTTCAAATAGGTCAAAGTATTAAGTTTAACAATTAAGCTGTGAAAAGGAGGCTGAAGCCGCACGTGATTCATTACACAAAAACCCAAAATATGTTTTTATAATTGTAAATGGAACTTGGGTGGTTCATGGTACTAGCTTGGAAGGGCCTGACCCACCTGACCCACCCTTTGGAACCGGGCCTGACAAGGCGATAAATCAAGTGTCTAGAATATCCTTGGTATGATCAAAAGATCCTTTACACATACTCACACGCTGCACCATGCATACAATCTGGGATATGGAACATGTGTGCCTTGTGGCGCTTCTTTATGCACAGATCAACAACACCTCACATTTCCGCAATGGGACAGGGCTTCTTACTTCCATTTTGCAACTTTTTAAGTCTATCAAAACTACCACCCAGATACAATGGCGTAACAAAGCCCTCGGCAGCCCACGTGGTGTGAGCGAGCCCCCTAGATCTGGGGGGGTGGAGGGGGGCCTCAGCACAGTACACTGTGCACGGGCGGTGGAACCCTGACTGGGTCCAGAGGAGAGGGGGCCCCCTCCAGGGACTTTTCAGGGGGGCCCTCATGCTTCGTTATGCCACTGCCCAGATCCAATGTCACATCTTCTGGTGATTCCATTTCTGACTGGCCTCCGCATCTCATGCACCATCTCGTAGCGATGCTCAATTTAACTAAACTGACCCCCTGAGCAACCCTAATCTGAACAACATCCAGCTAACCCTGGCCTGCCTGAGTGGGAAACGGAAATACTGCTCAAATCTGCAGCACCACACTCTGCTTTGCAGATCATGCTCAACACTGTAGCAACTCATACATGCACCCCTCGGAATACACGCAAACTCGAAAAACCCAAGAAGTCATATGCCACTGACACAGACTCCTATCTCTGCGCAGAAGCTCCCCGCCCCAGACAAGGCAAGCAGCCCCTTCATGCATCTTGGTTAAAGG
This sequence comes from Pleurodeles waltl, assembly GCF_031143425.1. Classification (NCBI taxonomy): domain Eukaryota; kingdom Metazoa; phylum Chordata; class Amphibia; order Caudata; family Salamandridae; genus Pleurodeles; species Pleurodeles waltl. The sequence goes on along the minus strand of NC_090444.1, from coordinate 1,685,828,726 downwards.
ATGCTCACTTCAGGTTATTAAAAGGACTAAGCTACAGCACTGCAAGATCACTCTACTGATACCAAAACGCAATACCAAATGTCATCTAACAATCATTTCAGTGTGCATTTCACACAGTGTATACGTTACGTATGTGTAGACAACGTGTACAAGTGAGTAAGGTAAAAGTCACGAGTTGCATGTGTAAGTAAGCTTAACTTGCACACTGCAAAACTTGCTTGTGTCTGTTTTTTAACAACAATCTTTTTGTACAAGACGAAAGAAAATTGCTAGACAGGTGATTTCTCTGCGAATTTCTCTGCGAAAATAAGCTACATAAAACGTGTAACTGACTTGCTCACTTTTATGCTGTTAGTAATGTATTCCAAATTACACATTGCTTAAATTTAAATATCTAAATACGTAGGCGCGTACAATGCAAAGCCTACAGACATCTAAAGTCAGGTACAATTTTTCATCTTGCACGGTTCCAAACACAACATATGCCACAACTACCAGAAGCAGTCGCTTAGCTAAGGAGGTTTAGCAATATAGTCTTCGTGAAACAGTAAACACTGCAATTATTTCAAAACTATTACTCTAAAAACAATAACAAATGAGAAGGAATGCCAGAAATCCCAAGGAAGTTTAAAATATGCATTACATATTCTTATGGCGACTCTCAGCGCAGCATGCGGCGTTGTATTTATTATGTGATGTGTGCAATGTATAGTCTGTAAAGCTTGGGTACTGTACCCCATTATACAACGTGTTTCCTCTCGAACGAGGCAGCACTCGCACTTCAGTGCGCCCCATGGCTGTACTGAACATGGGCATCCGCCCCCGGGCCTGTAGCCCGGGGGGGGGGGAGGGGGCGCGTTTTTTTAAGGCCTTTTCCAAGTCCACGGGGTTCACGGCAGCAGGCAACATGCGAGAAAGATAGAGACGGGAAAGAAAGAGATAGCACACAGAGACAGAAAGAGAGGGGGGGACTAGTCGGAACATTTTTTGCTGCGAGAGCTTTTGGTTCTTCCCTCGCAATCCCATGCTCTCTCCTGTGGCCAGTATGCGGCGAGAGAGCGCCTGTGAGTTGTGGGCTTTGGATGGTCCAGACCTCACGTCTGTGCTCTTGTAGGCCATCCCTAATGAGGGCATTCTATTATGTATGCCTCACGGGTGGACCAATGCTTCCTCTAGTTCAAGTAGAAAATGGCACAGGCGGGTGTAAGGAAACCCACTTTATGGTCCACAAGTTTTACATCAAAAAAGGAGCCACACCGCCCCCTCCCCCGTAATACCTAACTTTTGAGTTAATATAATAGGCGCTGATGTTTACATACTGAATGTAATCCCATTCCAAGTATCCTGGTAAATAATCCTATTAACTTTCTCTTCTCTGCCAGTCACAAAATAATACTATTTCCCACTATTCAAGAATATAATTAGACCTTCAAGTGGATAATACCAGACCCGTGCTTAATTGGATTTTATGGCCAAGTTTTTATAAGCTGTTCGAAGCAGGTGTAATGTGTGCCAAACACGTACTTTACTATGGCTATGAAAAGGTCACCCCAGGTGGCATTTTCATGTAGCTGCCTGTCGTATTTATTCGTTGTGGTGGTTTAAATTTATATTGCACAACACACAACCTTTAAGGCATTTTGTAATGTCATTTACACTACTGGTTACACAGTTGTGGATCGAATAGACCGGGTGGTTACTCTGCCAAAGTCCATATTCAGGAGCACGTTGGATGGAGTTATATCGTTCCACAGAATAAAATAGTTGTAGGTTCTGTAGCTCTTCCCAAAGCTACAGGTGGTTCATGTCCCCCGCCCACATGAAGCCAGAGGAGTTTGCGTTTTCCAGGAAAGGTTCCCTTGAAGGTGGTCGCATGCTCAGGACAGAGGGTCAAAAAAGGGTAAAAAAAATATGAAGAAAACATTTCATCCATGTGGGGTTCTTTGTTGCAGTAGAAAATTAGGTGGCATCTATGATGCGACAATTCAGATGTACAGCCAGACACCATATATTATGGAAACACAACACCCTCCACAATGATTGGCTACATGATGTATGAGACTCAATAGCCGTACACCTCTTAGACAGTTGTTCCTGCACAGAAATAACAACGCCTACTATCTCATGCAATGACTATTCCTGGATGGTGCTGAGGCATGGCTAAATGACAATGTGAAAATACCAGGTCACAAATACGTCATGGACATGCGTAATAAGGGTCAAGTACATACAGTAGCATGCATTATAGCAAAGCGTGGGAAGGAGAAGGATGGTTATTGTGCTTCCCACCATACAAACTGTGTCATCTATGACCAAACCTTCTTTCCTTAAGCTTTTGTTTCATCTGAGTCCAAAATTAGCTTTCCAATATTCATAAAACATGATGGCTTTTCACTGTTTACGTCAACACAAGCCTTCTTGCAACACATCTACTGTTACACGTTCACTATTGCGCTTCCGTTTTCTCGGTGTAACTGTATACTCATGGTACTTTTATTGGACTTTCTCTAATACATCAATCTACCTCTTGTTTCAGCTCCCTTTCATCGCCCTCACATCAAATCATCCAACATTGCTCATCTGGCTTTCTTCTCAGCTGGGTTTGCTTTAATGCATCTATGTTTTGTAAATGTTTTCTTTCATGTTATCTGACAGCCTTAGCCCATTAGAGTTATCATACAGCCCTCCCTCTTCTCATCGTTCATAATATTCAAAGCTTCTGACTGCCAATCCTCTCTCTAATCCTACTTTTCTTCTAAATTTCTTAATGCTGCGTACATCAGAAATATGTTCCCATCTGTGGTCTGATTATGCCAACCCTCGCCTGTTTTTGTTCTATACTCAAACCCATCTTCTACTTGATGCCTAACCCTACTCTTACATTTCTATGTTCAGTTCATCATGATGCCCCTTGGTCACAGCTCCAATTACATTCCCATTGACTATATTCTACTCCTCAGTGGATTACAGATAAAATACTATAGTATAAATTAAGATATCTCCTGCTACCCAGGTAGCTTCCCATTGTACACCTTCACTCAACTTCCACTGTGAGTGCCTTCTAATGCCTAAGAGCAGAAAAGCAACACACAATGCCATTGAACCAGCAACTCAACAGAATACACAACTGAATTTTAAACCGAAGAAGGTGCAGTGCCTTGATCTCAAGAGCTACAGGATATAAAATGAGATAGCCAGACAGGGGGAACCCATGCCAAATAAAGAGGGCTTCAACCCACGGTTAAAACATGGGACATGCTCTGCTGAAGACTGATGCAGATGGTTCAATCGTAAAGGATGGAATCATCTGGAATTGTTTCTAAAGGCTGAAGCATAAAACATTGCTATCACCATAGAACAAAAATAGTGGATGTTTTTCCAACACACAATTGTTTGTTCATAAAATCCCTACATCACTGTCAATCACAATATTCTATTTTGCTTTTCACTAATGACAGAGCTGACAAAAATCTCTGGAATGCACTTCTTAATCCAAAGACAACATTTATTATTTCACTAAGCAGGGTTCTTAAAAGGAGATTAGCATGTTGAAAGCACACGTTTAAAAATAGTCACAACAATGAAATGAAAAAATACCAAAATGATTCTCCACTGCAATATACACAGCAAATATATGTATCCACATTATAATGCAAAGCAAATAATGAATAAAAAATGCATCACCGTAGGGCCTGTCAGGTACTTCATCTTTCTCATGCCAGCAAGCTGATGACCCCGTTCGACTGCGAAAGAGAAAGAGATCTCGACCTTCACGGGAAATATATCAGGCATCCGATGTCTAAAATCCTGATTGAGGTCTCTCCAACCCTCATTGTCGCACTAGGTCTTTTTATATCTTAAAAAAACAGAGGAGCTTTCTGGAAAAAACCCTCATTTTGAGATTCAAACATGGTGGCTAGTTTAGGTATGCTTTGAAAATAACACGTTGGGGTTTGGCCTTAATCCCAAGATGTCAAGTCAAAACAAGGTCGTTCCCTCCCGTCTGCGTACATCCTTATCAACCAAAGCCCTTGTTGAGAAAAAGCAAGAAACCAAGACAGAATGCACAGTTTCCAATGTAGAAAATTACGGGCAGCCTTTGAGATGGCAGTGTCTAATGCTACAATAAAGTCAATAGCCAGAATGAATCTAAGGCTAAACTGAATACAAAATTTAATCTGTAACTGGTGAACACTAGACAGCTAATCCAGGTGAAAAGTGGTGCAACACAAAGTCAGTGGTCAAACCACACATTTCACTACACATGCCCCTGGAACAATGCCCGTAATCACAGATTTATAGCTTCAACCTCAAAACACTGATGATTTATTTATGATTGACAGTACTATTATTTCCAGAGTGGATATGTCCAGGGGATATGGCCATGCTGCAGTCTGCACACTGAGGAGGAATTAGATAACAAGTTTACAGCACCAAGGAGCAGCAGTACAGTTACAGGCACAGAGTTTGGGACATCATTCTCTCCTGCTGTTTAAGGATCTTGGCCAAATAATCTAGAAACCAATCAACAGATTTTCCAATCTGAAGACTAAACATGAGATCCAGTCATATAAAATGGTGCTCTGAGCAGCAGAGAGCCCTTTCTAGAACCTGGATTCATCCTTTTTCCTTCCTTTTGAAGTTTCCTCATTTTTAAGCATCTGCTTGAGACCAGTCATGTGGACTGCTACCTGATCCTGAGCAGTAATGAAAAAGGTTGGCTAACTTTCCTTTGCGAGGGTGATGTGTGCCAACATCATGGCCACTGCAGTGGTGGCTGTTGAGTATTTCAACCTGAGAGAGAGAGACTACTTTTAACCTGTCTTGGTGTTGTCATTGACAATATCATCAGTGTCTGTACATGTTTATGTGCTATGGCGCATAGCATTCCCTCTGACTTCCTCTGGAATCAGATTCAGGACATCCCCTGGTTAGAGGTGCCAGAAGATTTCATCAGACATATCTTAAGCAATTGTTTTGCCTTGGGATTGTGGAGTTTAGGTATGACCTTCAGAGTCTGCTTGCTTGTGTTGGCAAGAAGCAATAGTTGCTGAGTTTTCCTTGTCAGTATCACTGACCGTAGACCATGTGTCATCACCAAAGCAGATGCAGAAATTACTGTGTGATGTGTGTATGTTGGCATGATGTTATGCAGTTCTTTCATATAGTAGTGTGTACAGCACTGAGGACATTTCCCAGACGACAAAGCCCCACTGGCCACCATGTCAGGTTGAGCACAAATAGGCCTTTTACTTCCATGGACCCAAGAACACTCGAGGTTTGAAGATACGTCCTGTTCCTAGACTCTCGAACAGTCACAAACAACAAGGTGGTGTATGCAGTGCTTAAATTAATCTTTCTGTAACAATCACTCTGGGTCGCTTTACAGTCCATCATTTTTCACCCACTAAGCCACGCTAGACAGACAGGCAACCCTGCTGCACTTAGGCATCATCTGCAACAGCCAGCACCTGTATACATCATCATGTACCCACCTTCTTTTGAGGATATTACAATGCCTAAAATACTCCATCTCAGGTCCATAACTTGCTATTACATGTATTTGATTGACAATGCCCTGCCACAGCGAACTGTGTATTATTTGGTCAGTAGGTTTTCAAAGATGTATGGCTCCTCATTAGCAAATACTATCAGCTTAACATCAGAGATTTAAATTTTTCATTGCCTGGGAGGGTCATACCAAACATTTCCTTCTGCTGCTGATACCAGAAAGTATTACAAGTAGGACTATGCTTGCTGACTCTACAGTGGTCTCAAAAAATCTTTTCTAGCCGTCATGATTTTCTTTTCCAGGAAGGATGTATCAACTCACAACTCCCTTAATGTGCCAACGACGGCACCTGGATACCAAATGTTTTTTTCTCTGCTTTTAATTTGATCTTTAAATTGGATAAGCCACAACAGTGTTAGATTATCTGTAAGACTTTCAAATCATGTTTTATACATTGTCGTGCACAAGCATACTTTTAGCACATTTGACAAACTCGTGTAAATCTAGATAACAAGGATCAATTATAGATTAATCAGTATAACAAGCTAAAGAAATGTTGATGACGCAGATTCACCTCTGAAGGAAAATAGGGAAACATCATTATCTTAGCAGGCAAAATAAGTGATAATACTGCCAGACTAAGTAAAAGCCTTATTTTATTTCCAAATGAAAGGATTTTAGGTTCTTCACTGCAGGCGTGGAGGCTGAACAAGTCCAATTCGATTGGGACTTCTGATTCAGTTCACGATTCCTCCAACTGGAAGCTGGGTCTGATGTTGTCTGATGAGAGGTGATATCTTTCAATCAATACTATTTCTATGGTTGACATATAATATATTTACATTTACGATTTCGTTCTTAGTTACGATAGCTGGTTAACTTTGACAGATTTTTTCTAAATTCAAACCACATTTTTGTAAAGATCCAATGACAAAGCAAGCAGACCTACATAGCACTAGACTAAGGCCCTCATTAGGACCTTTGCAGCAAATGTCACCTACCGCCACGGCGATGGCCGCCAGCATACAGTTGCTGTGGCTACCGACCGTCCATGGCATTATGACCGTAGACAGAATACCGTCAGAAGGCTGGCAGAATTCCATCTACGGTCAAGGCGGAGGATGGCGGTAAGGTGGCGCTGCTGCTAGCAGCAGTGCCACGCCAGCAAAACACCACCTACCGTATCATGTTCTATGATACGGCCTGGCGGTGTTTTGCTGGCGGACGCTGCTGCTGGCAGCAGCGCCGTGTCCAGTCTCCTGCCAGAGGTCCCCCTGCAAGCAGGTAAGTCAGGTTCTCCGACAGAAGAGGGGGCGGGGGAGTTGTGTGCGTGATTGGGGTGTGTCTGAATACATGCGTGCGTGTGTAATGCGTTTGTGCATGAATGGGTGTGAGTGTATGTAGGAAGTTGGCTCTGTATGTGCTATTTCAAAGTAAGGAATAGCATGCACAGAGTCCAAGGGTTCCCCTTAGAGGTAAAATAGTGGTAAAAAGAGATAATACTAATGCTCTATTTTGTGGTAGTGTGGTCGAGCAGTAGGCTTATCCAAGGAGTAGTGTTAAGCATTTGTTGTACATACACATAGACAATAAATGAGGTACACACACTCAGAGACAAATCCAGCCAATAGGTTTTTGTATAGAAAAATATCTTTTCTTAGTTTATTTTAAGAACCACAGGTTCAAATTCTACATGTAATATCTCATTCGAAAGGTATTGCAGGTAAGTACTTTAGGAACTTCAAATCATAAAAATTGCATGTATACTTTTCAAGTTATTGACAAATAGCTGTTTTAAAAGTGGACACAGTGCAATTTTCACAGTTCCTGGGGGAGGTAAGTTTTTGTTAGTTTTACCAGGTAAGTAAGACACTTACAGGGTTCAGTTCTTGGTCCAAGGTAGCCCACCGTTGGGGGTTCAGAGCAACCCCAAAGTTACCACACCAGCAGCTCAGGGCCGGTCAGGTGCAGAGTTCAAAGTGGTGCCCAAAACGCATAGGCTAGAATGGAGAGAAGGGGGTGCCCCGGTTCCGGTCTGCTTGCAGGTAAGTACCCGCGTCTTCGGAGGGCAGACCAGAGGGGTTTTGTAGGGCACCGGGGGGGACACAAGCCCACACAGAAATTTCACCCTCAGCAGCGCGGGGGCGGCCGGGTGCAGTGTAGAAACAGGCGTCGGGTTCGCAATGTTAGTCTATGAGAGATCTCGGGATCTCTTCAGCGCTGCAGGCAGGCAAGGGGGGGGTTCCTCGGGGAAACCTCCACTTGGGCAAGGGAGAGGGACTCCTGGGGGTCACTTCTCCAGTGAAAGTCCGGTCCTTCAGGTCCTGGGGGCTGCGGGTGCAGGGTCTCTCCCAGGCGTCGGGACTTTGGATTCAAAGAGTCGCGGTCAGGGGAAGCCCCGGGATTCCCTCTGCAGGCGGCGCTGTGGGGGCTCAGGGGGGACAGGTTTTGGTACTCACAGTATCAGAGTAGTCCTGGGGTCCCTCCTGAGGTGTTGGATCTCCACCAGCCGAGTCGGGGTCGCCGGGTGCAGTGTTGCAAGTCTCACGCTTCTTGCGGGGAGCTTGCAGGGTTCTTTCAAGGCTGCTGGAAACAAAGTTGCAGCCTTTCTTGGAGCAGGTCCGCTGTCCTCGGGAGTTTCTTGTCTTTTCGAAGCAGGGCCAGTCTTCAGGGGATGTCGAGGTCGCTGGTCCCTTTGGAAGGCGTCGCTGGAGCAGGATCTTTGGAAGGCAGGAGACAGGCCGGTGAGTTTCTGGAGCCAAGGCAGTTGTCGTCTTCTGGTCTTCCGCTGCAGGGGTTTTCAGCTAGGCAGTCCTTCTTCTTGTAGTTGCAGGAATCGAATTTTCTAGGGTTCAGGGTAGCCCTTAAATACTAAATTTAAGGGTGTGTTTAGGTCTGGGGGGTTAGTAGCCAATGGCTACTAGCCCTGAGGGTGAGTACACCCTCTTTGTGCCTCCTCCCAAGGGGAGGGGGTCACAATCCTAACCCTATTGGGGGAATCCTCCATCTGCAAGATGGAGGATTTCTAAAAGTTAGAGTCACTTCAGCTCAGGACACCTTAGGGGCTGTCCTGACTGGCCAGTGACTCCTCCTTGTTGCTTTCTTTGTTCCCTCCAGCCTTGCCGCCAAAAGTGGGGGTCGTGGCCGGAGGGGGCGGGCAACTCCACTAAGCTGGAGTGCCCTGCTGGGCTGTGACAAAGGGGTGAGCCTTTGAGGCTCACCGCCAGGTGTTACAGCTCCTGCCTGGGGGAGGTGTTAGCATCTCCACCCAGTGCAGGCTTTGTTACTGGCCTCAGAGTGACAAAGGCACTCTCCCCATGAGGCCAGCAACATGTCTCTAGTGTGGCAGGCTGCTGGAACCAGTCAGCCTACACAGATAGTTGGTTAAGTTTCAGGGGGCACCTCTAAGGTGCCCTCTGTGGTGCATTTTACAATAAAATGTACACTGGCATCAGTGTGCATTTATTGTGCTGAGAAGTTTGATACCAAACTTCCCAGTTTTCAGTGTAGCCATTATGGTGCTGTGGAGTTCGTGTAAAACAGACTCCCAGACCATATACTCTTATGGCTACCCTGCACTTACAATGTCTAAGGTTTTGTTTAGACACTGTAGGGGCACAGTGCTCATGCACTGGTACCCTCACCTATGGTATAGTGCACCCTGCCTTAGGGCTGTAAGGCCTGCTAGAGGGGTGTCTTACCTATACTGCATAGGCAGTGAGAGGCTGGCATGGCACCCTGAGGGGAGTGCCATGTCGACTTACTCATTTTGTTCTCACTAGCACACACAGGCCTGTAAGCAGTGTGTCTGTGCTGAGTGAGGGGTCTCTAGGGTGGCATAATACATGCTGCAGCCCTTAGAGACCTTCCCTGGCATCAGGGCCCTTGGTACCAGAGGTACCAGTTACAAGGGACTTATCTGGATGCCAGGGTGTGCCAATTGTGGAAACAATGGTACATTTTAGGTGAAAGAACACTGGTGCTGGGGCCTGGTTAGCAGGGTCCCAGCACTCTTCTCAGTCAAGTCAGCATCAGTATCAGGCAAAAAGTGGGGGGTAACTGCAACAGGGAGCCATTTCTTTACAGTGTACGTGCATGTTCTGTTGTGAGATTGTGGGTGTGCCTGGATGTATGTTCATGAGTGTTGCTGTGAATGTGTAAGAATGTATGAATGCGTGTACGCATGTGTGTATGGGTGTGAATGTATGTGCGTGTATGTGTTTAAATGTGCGGGGGGTCAGGAAGGAATTCCCTGGCACTGATAGTGCCTACCGCCATGGTTTCAGTGGCGGTACCGAAATCACAGAAACCATGGCGGTGGGTGGGGCCATAATGCCATGGGCGGCCTAGTGATGGCGCCAGATTGGAGACTCAGTACTCCAGCCCGGCAGTCGTTACCGCCGTGGCAGTCGGTGTGTACATTAGCGGTTTGGCTTTAGCCAAACTGCCAATGTCATAATAGTGGAGGTAGGTACCGCCAGCCTGTTGGCAGTAATACCTCCACTAAACCACCAACCTCCGGGGTTGTAATGACCCCCTAGGTCATGCTATCTTGCTTTTTATTGAAAAGACCCAATTGATCCGCCTAGGAGCCAGATGGTGCTGTCCTTATGACTTAGCCCTTTCTAGGATTCTTATAAGCATTTGTCAGCAAAGTGCAGAAAGTATTAATAAATCATCGGATGTATGTAAAAGGAACCTGGGCTTCACCACGGGTGAAAATATCACGCCTTTAAAGAAGGTTAGCAGGAATGTCACTGGCACAGCTTAATCCACTGCAGAACGGTGCCAGGGAAAAGATTTCCAAGAAATGAAAATCATGTATCGAATGATATATTTTGTCTACTCCAGAATCAGTTTATTCTTTCGTGGAGTTATATATTGAACAATCTTAGTGCTACAATATTTCATTAATGATCCATATGTAAATCCTGGTCACTTCTTAGGAGCTCATTTTTACGTCCCCTGGCGACCTGTTTGCTAATTATCACACACAATAAAATCTGACACAGAAGAGTTTTTTTTTTATCTGTGTGTGCTAATTGTCACCTACTACATGTTGTTTCCTGCAAAAACGTGCATTTTAGAGTTAATTGCACCAAAATCCACCTTACCTGTACACCCCAAGCACATTGTTTCCAATAAATTTCGAAAAAGTTGACCTGCTATGATTTATTCGGAGGTGTAGGTATTTTATAACACCTATAATATTTACTAGGAGCAATAAAATCCCCAAACCCATAATTCCTATATGTACTATAACTGGAGTAAACACACATATAGCAATTATACAGGGGACATGCAAAGCACGTGTGTGCATCCATAAGAGATGTTCAAAGAAGTGCCGAGGAATCGGTAGGCTGGTACTAAGTGTTCATTATATTGCACACAAAAGGTTCGCCCAGTCTATTCAAGCTGCGGAAGATGAATGAGGCCACACAGGCTCGGAGCTGTTATCTGGCAACCATTCACCATTTATAGAAAGCCAAACTGAACCTCTAAAAATAGAGCTGACTCTCAGTGAAATGAGAAGGGGGCGAATGCAGCATTATGGAACAGTCTCTAGACTCCCACATCATGCACAGGGGGTTTTCTTTATGTTTTTATTTCCAACAATCACATGTTTACCTGTGTTGCTCTTGTTGATTACAAAGTCATTTATCACGTTAAAAAAATATATTTTTGGTCTTCATTTAAAAGTTAATCATGTAAATATGTTTGGAGCCAATTTGAAGGTATCTGATAAATTAGGGTATTTTAATTGCATGGGAAAGCAGCAGAGATAGAAATGCCGAAGCCCTTTCAACATTGGTTTAAACGCTTAGGAGGTTTACATGTTTCTTTTTTACCGTGTGTGTGGGTTTAAGTCTATTCTGATCGTGTGCGTTTTTTAACTAGCGTATTTTTATTTCTTGGCTACTTGCGTGCGTCTCCCTTGATGACTTCACCGTGCTTTTGGTTCCTGGAATTTCGCTGGATTTCTAAAATGCCCAGCAGGTGGACTAGATGAGCCGCTTTTCAACAGCTCAACTTGTTTTGCTTCACTAGTAAGTATTAACGGCAGATGTGTGTGCTTTTGACCGTGAACATATAAAAAGTACATTTACATTGAAGTGGATGTACTTTCTCTATTCAGAAGTTTCTGCAAGATTTTATTGTATTCCCTGGCTATATTCGTATGTTTTCAACTCATCCAACAATGTCTTGAGCATTTAGTTTCAGGTTTACCACCATGAGGAATTGTTTCGGCCTGGGGACTTTCATTGGTTGAGATAATCACACACCACTGCCACACCCTCTCCTACTGAAACCTTTTCACTGGTTGAGATCACACCACTGCCACACCCTCTTTTTGAAACCTCGTAGAAATAAGCACTCTACGTCCAATGCAAAGGCAAATGGTAGGCCAAAAGGGATCTCACACCACTTAACCAATAGGTAAAAACACTCTCTCAACTCCGGCAGTAGGGTTAGTAACAGGAGCTCCTCACTCCATTAGGAAAACTGTATCCTGTCCAGGAGCACCACTGACTGAGCACTTTTCACCTGGAAACCGAAAGTTGTTGACTCTATTCTAGGCAAGTCAAGTACAGAGCCAGGACACCCTGATGAGGTTAGATGAGGTTAGCCGTGTGCCATATAAAATTCTTAATCAATTGCAATCAATCTCCAGGTGGAATACTGGGCACAAATATGCAGGAATCACTGAAAAAAACATTGTTTCTTGTGTATTAGTTCCCAGAGTCCCATAATCAGAAGTATTTCCCTGCCTCCAGACGTACTGACTTCTCACACATCCGTACATGGAGAGCACCAGGTAGAAGAGCACCAGAACTGTGAAAAGCACCTTATTTTATATTATGTTATGCAAATTTGTAGAGCGCACTATCACCTGGAAGGGTATCCTGGCGCTGAACAGGTGTGAGTCTAGCCACACACCTGGGACTGAGTGGGACAACTGGAAAATCCAGGTTTTCAGCTTTTTGAGGAATTCAAGAAGTGAGGAGGAGGCACTAATGTTAGAGGTAGGTCGTTCCACACGTTCATAGCAATGTAGGAGGTGGCTCGACCACCAGATCTGGTTTTGTGTATGTGTGGGATGTGTGTAACTAGGTGTCCGGATGAACGAAAGTATCTGGAAGGTTGGTGAAATCTGATACAATTGTTGAGGTATGCTGGGCCAGTGTTATTTAATCCTAGCCCTGTTGACCACCAAGTAGAGTCCTGCGGTGATGTGGTCTACTCAAAGATCACGATTTCAGCCTTGTTGGTGTTCAGCTTTAGACAGTTAGTCTTCATTCAGGAGGTGATTTCAGCCAGGCTGGCACTGAACTTTGTCTGTCTATCGAGTGTCTTGTCTGCAAGGGAGAGAATGGGTTGCGTGTCGTCGGCATAGGAGAGGACATTGATGTTGTGAGAGTAGATGACTGTTGCTAAAGAGACCATGTAAGCGTTGAAGAGGGTCGGGCTCAGGCAGCATCCTTGCAAAACGCTGCAGATGAGATCAAGAGGGTCAGAGGTGCACGGTGCCAGGCTGACTGACTGGGTCCTTCCAGTAGGGAAAGAGCAGACCCATCAGGGTCCTTGGATTCTGATGGGGTGGGAGATTATGTCAAATTCTGCAGAAAGATCCAGGTGGATGAGGACAGCAGTGTTTCCTTTGCCCAGAGTCATGCAGATGCCATCCCTGGCAGTGATGAAGGCAGTTTCCGTGCTATGGTTGGGTCTGAAACCAGACTGAGTGGTATCAAGAAGTTGGTGGCCACTAAGGCATTCAGTGAGGTGTCTGTTGATGACTTTATCTGATACCCTCTCTAAGAATGGTAGCAGGGAGATCATTCTGTAGTTGGCTAACACTGAAGGGTCCAAAGAGGTTTGCTTCAGAAATGGGAGGACAATTAGATGATGTCGCTGGGAATCTATCCGAGAAGGTCACGGAAGAGATGGAGGCATCCTGAATGGGTATGAGCATGGGTTGATGGGTTGTAGTCCACTGGAGTAGGTCAATGAGTGCATGGAATTCATGGTGGTGAAGGTTTTGTCTGGGGTGATGATGGGTAATGTGGCTAGCACTGGTTCTTTGGCTAAGATAGGAAGGCATTTTGCAAGGTCTGTAGGGTGCAGTTGTAGGTTGAATTTGTTGTAAACAGTGCTTATTTTGTTGCAGAAAAATTGAGAGAGACTGTTGCAGAGATCCTGCAAGGAGGGGATCCAGTTGGAGGTGGCCACTGATAAGGTGAAATCTTTCACAATGGCCTAGATTTATTTGCTTCTGTTATTGCTGGCATCGATGCGGTCTGCCAAAGCGGTGTGTTTGGTGGTCTGGATGATTTGGTGATCGCGTCTTAGGGTGGACTTGAACATGCTCCTGTATGCATTGTTCCAGCTGGAAGAGAACAGTAAACCAGTGTCAACTTGAAGATGCCATTGTTTTAAAAGAACACATGTACTATTTCATAGGATATTTTCACAGGCAACACTGCCGATTCTTCTGTTGCCACATTTTCCAGACAGCAACAATTATTTGACTGGCATATTACAAGACAGGGAAAGGGCTCTAACGAGTTGTACTAACATCTCAAAATCACAGTCTTACACCACTAGTGGAATCTATTTCTGGCCATGGAATTCGTAATGATTCAGGGATTTGAAAGCCTTCGCGATTAAAGAAAAGCATTTGTCTTTCTAGAACTCTACCTACACTGGGCAATTACAGCGTAGAGAAAGCCTTGCAGGAACGCCCTGTCTCGGCACAGTACCTGCGTGAAAAAAAAAACAATTCCCTCTAAATATTAACATATTTAACATAATGACAGATTTAAGTCCTTTGAGAGAACATTATTCATGAAGGCATGTTTGTGAAGAATCCGACTCCATGGTTCTTTCAGCAGATGGAATTTGAATAAATGAATTTAAACTACATTTATTTCACTGCGACTGAAGCACGGACTTTCAACCATTTAATTCTCTGGCATAGCTTATCTTTGTAAAGTCCTACAAAACCTAATAATTGTAAAGGGCCAAAAGACGAGCAACTTTGGATTAGTGATACAATAACTAGTTTCCCATTTTGTAAAATAAAACTAGAAATGCTGATACTTTGAAGAGACATAATCCCCAATAGAATCACAATTTACAGCAAAAGGAGACTTATCATTGACACTCTTGTACTTGCACTCTGCAAGAAAGAAAGCATAGGCTGTCCTAGGTTGTCTTTCTGCAGCAGACTGACTATTATGCTCAAGTGAAATGTTGAATTTGACAGATGCAGCTTACATTGCCCAATTACAGTGCCATGTTTGGAGGTCAAAAGGTCAAGTAGCCGGTGCAAAAGTGTCAGCAGCAAGCCCAACATCATCACTCGTCATCCTGCAGGAACTCCAGCGCGCTGCCATCACCCCAACATATAACTTGTCAATCAATTTATTAGTCCTAGGGCGAATGCACTGGGTTATTTGAGAATTTTATAAAGGTCCAGTCTTTGCCACTTTTCAGCATACAAAAGTCCTTAAGTTACACAGGGTACATTGTCATACCTCCTATTAGGCAAGGTGGGAACACATGTACACAAAACTATGGTTTGTTTCCTCAGACCCTCAGCTAGTGGTATTTTGGTGGCCAATACGTAATCCATGGGAGATGGGGTAGTTTCTTCTAAGAGGAAGGTGATCCAAACGCAGTCTTCATGCGGGAATCAAAAAAACAAAAAAACACTTCAGGGGTTGTGTTTCGGAAAGTGCTCCGGGGGCACAATTGGCCTTTCCTCCTACTTCTTGTATTTGTGGGGTGGTTGGGTATTATAGAAGGGACTCTGGATGCTTGTGTGGCTCCTTCTAGAATATGTAATGGCCCAGCAAAAATGCCCACCCCTGGGATATAGCTGTTTGCTGTGGCTTGGCTGCAGCTGTGCAGCTGCAGCCAAGCCACAGCAAACACTTTGAACAGGTCCCGCTGTCAAAAACCAAAGCTTTCATCTCTGTCCCCTGCACACTTGCAGGGAACAGAGGTGAAATGCTTCAGCAAGCAGGGAGCTGCTGTTAAAAGCAGCGTCTTGCTTGCTGGAGCAATGGCACCGCAAGGTAGGCCTTGAGGCTTACCCTGCAGTGCCAGATAGCTGTAAAGGGCATTTTGCTAAATTTAAAAATAAATAAATAAATATGTAGGGACTGCGGGGGAGCCCTTGAAGCTACCTCATGGTCCCAGAAAACCCTCATAAAGGGCTAAAAAAATGATGCCAAAAAAAGCAATAGCTAAGTGTGAACTAGTGCCCTAAGTTAACTATAACGCACGCCCTCGTCATGCACTGCTAATTACTCCGCAAATTACGTTACTCATGGCATCTTTGATAACATCATTGATAATATTAATGTAATATTTGCATTAACAATTTTGGTGAAGAAACTGTGCATGGCAGGGGTGCGAGTTATAGTTGCCTTAGGGCATGAGTTATAGTTATTTGAGGTAACTAACTATAACTGGTGAATTTCTCTGGTTTTGTACATTTAAAATGTAAGCCTAACTATACAGTCCCAGTAACGTTTGTTTTTTTAGGTGAATTTCATTGTTATTTTAATTCTATTTCCTAAATATAACGGCCCTGTCACCTTCTTTTTTTTAAAAAGAATTGTGTATATATATATATATATATGCACACACTTTTTAACCCTCATTGGACCACTGTATCTATGTGCTATATTAACTATTGCCCCTAAGCTACCCCAACCCTATTTATGATCTGTAATGTGCATGTTTGAATGTTACATCCTTCCTACTACATTGCCTACACTGCATCATGACTTAATATTTCGTTTTCGATGATATATCATTTTACGTTTGTGTTATCCTTTATGTTAATTAAATACCCCTTACCTTCTTTATTTCCTCCTTCTATGTGCTTGTTCTGGTACGCATCATGTTTATTATAGTGCCGAGTGTCGTTGAACTTAGTCAAAGTGTTTTAAGGTCTTAGAATGAGGGTTCTTTTGGAGGACATTGGGACTGTTTCACTTGCGTTCGTACATGCAAGGTCCCTATGATGGTGCTGCAAAATAAAAATGCGTTTGACACACCATTTATTCACACCTGTAAAATAAATGTGTTTCAATAACGAGACCAGGTATGTATGGAGGAAAACATTCTTTTTATTTAAGCACGATTGTGAATAATGCCATATTTTGCTGCACTGGCTATCAACATACTTAACGTCTGTTCTTGACAAAGTTTACTTTATTTATTGCTAAATCCTGACCGTTTTTGTGGTCGAACCAATAATTTCAGCTGAGGTCAGGACATCTTTTAAGGGTTTATGCAGTGGGGAATCCTATGTCCTGAAGTACACGGTAAGTGTGCCCTAATGCTGCAGGATTAGTAATGAAAAGGCAGGGGCCAGCACTCAAACTTTGTGACTTCCTAATGGACAAGAACGGAGTGCAAAATCACTATTTTTTAATGAAATTGGACGAGGGTTATGTGAAATTATGCAGAGTTTCTTGAAATTCGCTTGCCAACATCTCGAATGAAAATTGAACTTGAAGTCATAGCTAGCGTTCCGAAGTCATGGTAAAAAACTGTCTCCATGGATTTTTGCATGAACCAGTGTTCCACAATATTATTATTATATATATATATATATATATATATATATATATATATATATATATCAACCCTGAATTTCTATGCCTCGTCAGCGGTAGTAAGTAGCGCTATATACATTTTGCCCAGCCCTAGAAAAAAATGCACACGTCTTTTGTTTCATGGCTCCTCTCAGGTCTACGAGTTCTTGAGCACCTCTCAGGGTTGTCACTCTCAATCAGTTTCACATCACCTGTATTATAAGATTGTTGTTTAAACTTGGTACATTTCGGATCTCTCCCAGTGGCGCGTGGATACAATTAACCCGCTCACAGATTTGAATTGGTTTCCACCATCGCTTAGCTGGTAGAGGCAGGTTTCCATAGCAAGATAAAATGCTAATGTCATTGAAGAGGGCAGCTTCAGATGGGTCCTTTCAAGTTCCAGTGGGTTTGATAATGAGACCTTCTGCTGGTTTGGATGGTTGCACATTGCGCCACGGCTCTGCTCTCTGTTATACTTCATCTGTTATATATTAGCATCACTTATGCAGAAGCTTCCTTTGTCACGTCCATATTAATGGGCGCATATATATATTAGCCGAACCCCAGTGCACACGCACTTGAGCAGTGTGCAGCCAGGCCAGGCAATGGGTTTAAGCTCATAAATGTGTTTATTACTATTTCCATTGGAGTCACTTCTTTTCTGTTTAGGTTAATTGAGGGTCAAAACGCTTCAGGTAGCTGTTGGATTCAGTGTAGTGAAATTGATTGCATCACTCTGAGTAAAAAAGAAAGGTGATGGGGTTGGGTGGAACAGTGAGGGGAGGTGCAGATGACAGAAGCAGAGCTGTTCTGGCTGAAGTACTTTCACTACTGCGTACCGTAAGAGGCCTAAACGTGCTGTGGGGTAACAAAGCTTGAGTGGCCACTCTGCAAAAGTACATGGAAGGGGCTCTCCTCCCATCCCACCATCAATCAATCAATCAATCTGTCAATCATTTGTGAAGCACGCTACTCACCCGATAGGGTCTCAAGGTGCTGGGATTGGGAGGGTGCTACTGCTCGAATAGCTAGGTCTTGAGACGCTTCCTGAAGATCAGGAGGTCCTGGGTCAGACGTAGGTTGACAGGGAGGGAGTTCCAGGTCTTGGACTTTCGCTGAGGGGGCCCCCTGAAGCTCAGGGCTCCCCCCGCACTGTAGGGGCTGCAGGGGTTTCTGTTACACCACTGTATGCATGAAAGATTGTGAAAGGATGGAGCGAATGTGCGTCCTAGACCTGCCCTAAGCCATTGTTGTCCTTTGTAATGAGATAATATGCACTCACACCTCTTAACTCATCCATTCACAACTTCACAGCCGCTGGAACGAAACTTCTCATGGCATTTTTCAACTGTAACCCAAAGAAGTGTGATGCCCCACAGAAACAATTCCTAATTCCCACCATGATCTATATATTTATTTGTTAAGTTCAACATTTCATTCCTGGATACTGATGATATCAAATGGGAGGAGTGCAGCCCAATAAGTCAAGGCCTATTCTATTACTATGGATTGAACCCTTTTATAAAGGGCCAAAACGTGGTCATTTCCTGACTCCTGTTGTTCTGGCTGTTGAAATGTTGCTTACTCTTCCCTGAAATCGTAACTGGGCAACAGGCCTTAAAATTGAATGATTTAGGCGAATTCTCTTGTGATAGTCAGTGGCGCTAGCAAGTGACAATGTGGTACTGCTAGCCGTGTCCTGTAATGTGACCAGTCATACAGCACCTGAATCTCAAATTTATTTTGATGTTGGGTGGTTTCATGTCTCTGTCACGAATGTGCTTTGTGCCACAGCTAACACGCCAGGGCTCATGAACACCATGCATACCTGCGCAGAGATAATGCAAAACAACGCGACAGTGCTAGCCATGGTGCTCCATCTCACCAGCATGTCAATTCCAGCAGATCCCAAATGCTACAAAATGTCTTCTTCAGGCCTGCACATATACAAACATGTTTCGCCACCACGAACTCATGTCCATTTCCTACCAATAATAAATTAACTCCCTTCTGTGCACCACTTACACTTTGGGTTTAATTCCAAGCCTTAGAACTTGCATGGAGGGGCCAAAGCTAAAGGCTTAGTCTTTAGAGTTCAAGGAGCAGAGCATGTATGTTTTACCAGTCAAATGACTGGCCACCCTGCCTTGTGTTCGAAGGGTGGCTAGCCTTTATTCAGAAATGCCCCATCCGCCCACACTGTGTTTTCCCAGCAGTAGCCAGCAGCAAAGCTTTGAGCAGGGATGGAAAGAACTGGTGTAACTTGGACTTCTACGTTGCTGGATCTGAAATAGTGATAACATGCAGCATAGTCTCATCCTTCAAGTATTTATTTATCTGTGAGTAAGCACACAACATATAACTAGAAAAGAGATGCCCATTGTATATTCCTGACAGGATCAAAGGAATTTATTGAAAGATTACAATGCTTATTTAATTGCTGCCTTCATCCTCACTCATCTTCAGACTGGAGTAGGGCAGCTCACTCAACAGTACCTGCCATTTAGTGCATGGCCCAATGGTGTTTATAGAGTAATCACTTTTGGGTTGGTCTTCAGCTCCTGTTATAGGTTGTAGCACAGTTGACTGTCATGCTCCAATTGATCCCTTCTGTACTGCTCAATGCTTTTTCAATTCCCCCCTACCTGAGTATGCACATTCACACACACACAGCATCCCCAAAATGATTTATTTAGGGAGATCATAGCCATATTTAATACTACTGCAAGAACACAAACTTCGCATAAAAAATGTAATCAGTGCTATTAGTACTCTACTCAAGCCTAGCATACTGTATGAAGTTCGCTGTGCTCTCTCTAGTGATGGCCAAACTAACTCGGTGTAGTCAAGCAACAACCCATTCTAAAACCACATTGAAGGAATGAGTTGGAGGATAAGTTCCCTAGCTGATACCCAATGTTGACCAATTAGTCTCTAGTTATCGCTGCCATAAACGCTGGCAAGCAACATACATCCACTCCTAAAAACGCTCCAGGTATACATTTTATTTTTTATTTTGATGAACTTAAAACCGTCTTTATGTTAAATGTTTCATACATCTTACAAGTTGTGTTTTTTCAAAAAACTGAACAAGGTGGCTGACTTGATACTGATGGAATTCTCAAAGTATGTGTTTAACTCGCTCTCTTTACCTCTGACTCATGAACACGGTGGAGGGTCATTTGATAAATATAGTTTCACGCTGTTGTAAGTTCTAATAATTTTAATGGATAAAAATAACCAGTGGTACCCGTGAACACTTGAGGAAGGGTATCTTGCTTGTCTGAAACAATGATGTTGATAGGGCGTGAATATATTTGTGCTGTCCTGAACAGCCAGTAGAGTAGACTAAACCTAATATGGAATGCTTGTGTATTGACTAGTGTCAAATTTAATGTGGACTGTTTGCCAACACATAGTTGAGGAATTATGACACTCATGAAATGGGTGTTTTATTATGAAATCACAGAATGTTTTACAGCCACATGTTTTTTGTATACATTTGTAAATAACACTGGTGTACTTTAAGTTCACTTATTCACTTTTCACTGCACAGTCACTTTGTAGGAGCACCTCATTCTCATTTTTAATAGATTTTTATCATAACTTGATTTAAGTTTGTTCTTGATGTGTAATATTTTACCTTGCAAATTAATTAGAAAGGAATTTGATTTTCATAATAAAAAGAAGAATTTTCCAAATAAAATCAATCTATAAAAACTTGACCTTCTGGGAGGGTGTACTCTTAAAAAATAGTTTTTGTTTTTTTAACTGTTCGCACTTTATTTATTTATTTGTAAATGCATCCCATTTTCATTTAAAGGAAGTGGGCTGCATTTAAAAAAAAATTAAAAAAAGATTGCTTCATTTAAAGGTGATCACAGACATGGTGGTCTGCTGACCCCAGTAGGCCACTATGCCTGCAATAGCAGCGAATTGTAGCGGGCCGCAATGTATGTACAACCTACCTATATAATATTTGTGAGGTAGATCAAATTGTACATGAGATAAATCGAATTGTGACCCTCAACGATTCGGTATTTTGTGAACTGACCTGTTAATACATCGGTCCGTTTGCAAGATACCATTGGATTCACTAAATTTTGGTGCGCAAATTGCAACCACTTTTAGTGGATCCGGTGTACGTACTTCTGGCCCAGGTGGCTAAAACTGCCTGAACCTAAAGAAATCCGAGTTCATCACCACTACTAGGAAAGGGGTCCACTAATAATCTGTGGAGCAAGTGATCTATTTCAAAATCAAGTGCACATTCTATACCATGTTTGAGAGGAATCAGCTAGAAGATATGAGATGTTATCAATGTTTACTCCTGGCTGAAAATCAGGCTCTGAAAGCTGAACCTCAAGTTCAGTCAGTATAGGCTGATGAGCAGAAACATCAGACAACTGCACTCAAACCTCTAAATACAATTGACCTCACAACTGAGGCATCATCTAGCCAAAATTGCCTATTAGGTGCACTCTCCGGTTTGCACCATGGCAAAGCCAAAGCCTTGAGTAGTTGTACCCTCTACCTGCTAGGAAATTGCAGTAAAAAATTCACTGTCCTCTGTACAGGTGCAAATTCTGACAGTTTGTGTCTGATCTGAGAATAGTGCATAAGTGAAAAAAAAGGACGTAATTTGAAGAATCAGCTCTCGCTCTCACTGGAGACGAACCGGCCTCACATTCCGGATGGAGGGAGAGCATTGATTTCCTCACAAACAGGTGCAGTGTGCTGCTGCACATGCCTGCAGGGGGTCCCCGGGACCCAAGTGAACCACTTCCAAGG
Source organism: Pleurodeles waltl (assembly GCF_031143425.1). Classification (NCBI taxonomy): domain Eukaryota; kingdom Metazoa; phylum Chordata; class Amphibia; order Caudata; family Salamandridae; genus Pleurodeles; species Pleurodeles waltl. The sequence goes on along the minus strand of NC_090444.1, from coordinate 1,685,806,808 downwards.
AGCACCTTCAGGTAGGGGTGCCCTAATAGTATGTGACCTATTGGTATGCTTCCTGCTGGCTTCTTTGCTACTGTGTCTTTGTACAACACAGTATGAGTTCAATGGCAATGGGTTATCAGGTGTCAGTCCCCAGGGCCAGGGACTTGGCAAGAGTTGTCAAAGCTCCCGCCAAGTCAGAACAAACAGCTATGTCCTGGGGTGGGCACCCCGGCACATAGCAGGAGCCAGCCCTGGGGGGGGGGGGGTGGCGGTCCCTAGGGTCATTATTAGCTTCACAAGGGGGGGGCACGTGGCCCCCCTCGATCCTTAAACAGCCCTGGGGCGGTGGCAGTCTTCATGGCATGAAGTCCGCAACAGACCCCCTTTCTCATATTATTTAGGCCCCGTGGAGGTAGCGGCCCCCGGGGGAGCTGTACGGGCATCCCCCCTTAATAAAAATAAACTCTTTTGCTCCAGGGACTTGGTGGTCCCTGGGGTGGGCCCCCTCTTGCATACCTGTTCAATAAAGCCTTGGGGTGGTCCCTGAGGCTCCAAGAGCCTGTGCACCCCCTTTTTTTTTTAAATAATGCCACTGGGACCTTGGCTACCCGAGGGCTTTTCCCAAAACAAACATGGGAGCCCGCGCTTGTTATTTTTTTGTTGTTTGTTTTTTGTTTTATATTTTGGCCAGATCCTCCATGACCCTCAGTGAAAATTAAAATAAAATAAAAAAATATATATTTTGCACCGGTGAGGTCCCTCTGGACCCCAGCAGCAGAACTAATGGGTTAGGGCGTCCCTGGCCCCTTTTCTTTTTTTTTTTTTTTTTCAGGGACTCAGCTGAAGCAGAGTCCCAAGATGGCTGCCAACACATCCTGGTTTATGTGTTGGCACCCAATCAGATCTCGGTACAAGATCAGGAGGGTTTGTGGAGCCTTGGCATCACTTGTTATCAAATTTGAATTTCCTTTAATCTATCAAAAACTACTGAACAGATTTTCACCAAGTAACAAAAACTGTACTTTCTGGACCAAGAGCTTTCTGCCAAATTTGGTGTAATTCTATTCAGCGGTTCGGCAGCTCAAGTGAGTGTCAAATGTATGGGGGAAATTTTGTGAAGATTCCTCAACCGGCACCAAAAATAGGCAAGTAAAAAACATTTTCTATAGAAACTAGGTCCTAACTATAATTACCTAGTTGTGACCGCCACTAGGTAGTGATATATATATATATATATATATATATATATATATATATATGTATGTGAAATTGGGTCTCTAGTTGGCAGTAGTATGTACCCTATTCAAGTAGGGACCCCAATCCTAGCCAGGGTAAGTCAGATACACAAGCTAGATTAACCTGGGCTCCTCCTCTGGTAGCTTTGCACCGAGCAGTCAGGCTTAACGGAAGAGGTAATGTGTAACATACTTGTGCAATGCTTAGTTACAGTAACACAGTAAAAAGACACCACAAAGACATCACAGGAGTATAGAAAAATGTATAGTCTTCATCTGTTTAAAATCAGACCAATATGATAAAAATTCAATCAGTATTTCAGCGTTATGTAAGTTAAAAAGGATTAGCTCGCTCTCTGGGGAAAGCCCAGTACTTGATAAAAGTTGAAGGCTCTCCTGCTTAGGGAGTTTTAGCAATGTCTTCTCTCTCAGAGGGAACCCCACAAAGTTGGTGTAGGTGCAGTCTTTGGACCGAAAGAAAGGAAAATCCACGGCGACTCAAACTCCCCTTGTCTATACAATTAAGGTCCCTTGAGACCAGTGCTGGGCAACAAAGCAACAAAACAACATTCCAAGATCTGGGCACAGCTTCACTAGTGGTATGGGCCTTCTGGGACTGAGCAGGCCGCACCACTCCTCCTAGCACGTACCTTGTTGGCATTGGGTGGTTGCGGACAGTAGTCCTCGACCCTGGTGCTGATCTAAGCACATGGAGGGGGGGAACTTAGGCTACCTCAGGCGGCTTGGACCGGGCTCGTGCAGGCAGGTTCTTTTTCAGTGGCAGGGCCCCTCCCACAGTCGGCTTCATGAAGGCTTTGGTGTTCCTAGGCAACACTCGGATCTAAAAACAGGGGTTTTGCTTAAGTCAGAAAAGGCAGGAGTGCTTCAACACGGGCTGAGGAGAATTGCCTGGGCAGCGCGCTGCATGTGCCGGGTGCACAAATCGAGTACTGCCCCGCAGTCCATGGGAAGATGAGACACTTGGGTCCTCGTCAAAGCGCACTGCTGCTGGGCTCACACAGGGCAGGATCACAGGGCAGTGGTGCACAGGTGAAATCTTTTGTGGCCCTAAGATGTCTAAACAGGAGGCAAGCTGGACAAGCCCTCAGAGTTCTTGGTAGCCAGAGATTATAGAGGGCATCTTCAGTTATCCCGCACTGCAGACGTAGTAGGCAGCAGGCCAACAAAGCTGAGCAAATTGGAAATTGGCTGTCCCTTCTGGCAGTACATCTCCTCTTTGTTGCAGTATCTCCTCAGGACTCCAAAGGGAACACGTTTGGTGGGATTCAGGGTCCAGTACTTATACCCAAAAAGGCCTTTGATGTAGGAGAGGCATCAAAGGAGTTCTCTGAAGTGCACTAGGGTCCCTTTCATGCTAGCCCTGTCTGCCAGGCTATCTGTATAGGGTAATCAGTCCTTTGTGTAATTACATGATACCACCTATTGAAATTTAAGTGTGAATCCCTTCCCTTCCTCTACCCACGAAGACTCATCAGTGTGCATATGAATGAAGATGCAGCTGATTGTCCAGTGTATGTGGCTGTCTAGAGGGAATTCACAAAATGTAGCTGTCACCCAGCCCAGACATGTTTTCAGAAACAGGCTAAGGCACAGAGTGGTTAAATGCCAATTTCCTAAAAGTGCCATTTTCAGACTTACAATTTAAAATTCAACTTCACCATAAGCTGTGATTTTAAATTGTGATTCCAGGGACATCAAACTCCTTATTTCTGTCTTCTCCCAAATGAAAATTACACTTAAAAGCTGTTTCAAGACAATCCCAATGTTAACCTATGGGAGAGATAGGCTTTGCAGCAACGGAAAACAAATTTAAGAGATTTCCACTACCTGGAAATGATAAACTAAAAAGTAAATGTCCACATTTTTAAATACACTGCACCCTGCCCTTCGGGCTAACCAGGGCCTACCTTAGGGGTGACCTATATGTAATAAAAAGGAGAAGGTTTGGGCCTGGCAAGTGTACACACTTGCCAGGTCGAAATGGCAGTTTAAAACAGCACACACAGGCTCTGCAGTGGCAGGCCTCAGACATGCTTGGAAGCTACTGCAGCGGGTGGCGCAATCAGTGCTGCAGGTCCACTAGTAGCATTTAATTTACAGGCCCTGGCACCCCTTATGCACTTTACTAGGGGCCTGATGGTAAATTAGGTATGCCAATGTTGCCATGTTTTAGGGTACAGAGCACCTGCACTTTAGCACTGGTCAGCAAAAATGAGTTACAAATACAGGAGATCAGGGGGCAAAAAGTTAAGTGATGGCAGGTTTAACAAGGTATATATATATGTATATATATATATATATATTAGGGAATTATTGGTTTTAGAGACTAGCAATAAAGAAATTCTAATATATATATATATATGTGTGTAATACGACATGGCAGAGGCTCATGTCAGAGGAGAGTGAGGGTGGTGGTGAAGACGTTCTAGTACTGAACAAGTGAGAAAATTGAGCATGAGAGTGGCAATAATGCTCCGGTATGACAGAAGTGACAGAGGCAGCTGCATGAGAGTGGTATTTAAGGACTCTCTGTCTGCTGGATTTGCTCCTTCCTAAAGGACAGATCATACGCTGTCAGCCCAGCACCTTAATCCTCAGAAGCCTGCAAACTCATCTGCAGAGTGCCTCAAGGGTCATCGCTCAGCCCCATCCACTTCAACACAAACATCATAAATCTGGCCATCTGGTTGTTTGCGCACACAACATCCTCTCCTATGCAAATGATACTCAAATCATACTCTTCCTCTCAGACAAGACCCCCAACACCAGAAGCAAGTTCACCGCCTGCAGGGCCAAAGGCGCTAACTGGATGAAAACCAACTGTCTCAAGCTTAACACCAACAGCACAGAAGTAGTGATTTTCTGCAAGAACACCTCACCATGGGACTCCAACTGGTGGCTGGCTTACCCCAGACCCATACCCCAAACACATTCCAGGAACCTCTGTATAATCAACAGCAAATCAGACATGACCACAAAAGTGAATGCTGTCACTGCATCCTGCCTGCACACCCTCAAATCGCTGAGGAAGATCTTCAAATGGCTCCCAGGCAAAACTATAAAAACTATCACTCGCGCCCTAGTCACCACCAAGTTGGAGTATGGAAAAACCATCTACGCCGGGTGCAAAACAACTCACTAGAAAACTACAGACCATCCAGAACTCAGCTGGCAGATTCATCTTCAACCTCCCACACAGAGCTCACATACCACCACACCTTAGGGAACAACACTTGCTCCTGGTGCACAGTCTCGCTCATTTCAAACTCCTCAAGAACACATTCAAGGCGGTAGGTAATTAAGGCCTCAGCTACTTGAGCAGTCACATCGCCTTCCGCCAACCACCTAGATACCTCAGGTCCACAGGAGTCTTACTTGCACATATCCACGCATACACAGAATCAGGTCAGGAGGCTGAGCGTTCTCGAACACTGCTCCAAAAGTGTGCAACGACCTTCCACTCCACTTCCTACTCTCTTCTTGACTTCCACAAGAAGCTGAATACCTAGCTTTTAAATTACCAACTTGCCATAGCCAGCGCTAGGCGCACACACCTGCTCAGTGCCAGGATAACCTCATGGGTGATAGTGCACTTTACAAATTCACATCCAGAGCTGGCCTACACAAGGCATGAAGCACACACGGCTAAGGTTATTCATCCTTGCATTATGTGCTCCAAAAGCAGATGCTTTTTTAGATTTCTCTTGAAGGGAAGGATGTGGCTCGCCTTCCTTAGATGGATGTGTTGTTGTTCCAGCCAATGTGAACTACTTTTTCCAGCGAAGATTTTCCAGGCACTGGGCACCCTGGCTGTGGAGAGTTCTCAACCCTACAGAGGGGTCTGATTTCAGTGCAAGTAAATGTTTGCCTTGTTTCGAGTCCGGTAGTATCCAGACTTCCTTGGCCACGCCGGCCATTGTCAGGCGCGCTTGTACTGATGGTCTGCGTGGGTCTGTAAAACTATTTACGGTAGGAATTTATCTCTAATTTCATTATGCTGGAGTTAGAGCACTGCGATGAAAGGCGCAGCTTCCTTTCGGGAAATCTCCGTAAGCAGATTCTTACACTAAGTGTGGGCAAAGAGGCCATGTGCGGAGAGCACTTTGCGAGAAATCCTGCTGCGAGGGGGTCGTGCTGCGCGCATTCCTGGAACAACAGGAATCCGCAGGATGGCTTTACAATGTTAAGCGTTCAAACCCTTCCCAGACAATAAAAAGAAAAATGAATGACATACCATAAGTCTTTGCAAACGGAAAGGTTTTACAGTTGTGAGCCACCCTCAGAGGAATATTACCCCCTCCAACACCCACCCCACCTCTTTAAGGGCCTTCCCATTTGGAGCCTGTCGTTTTCTCAGACGCTTCCGGGCTTTAAATTATTCTGTGCCTCTAAGGAACTATTTCCCAAAACAAAATGCTGCCATTAATCAGGAGGCGCGCACTTTGCAGCTTGAACAGTTTACTCGCCTCTCTCCCGCACGACTGGTGCTATGAAAATGCCAAGATGCTGCATGGTTGCAGCTGGGCCAGAGCCATGCCCTTGCTGGGCAGATGTCTGGAACTGATGCGGCTACGAGAGCTGCCTTAAGCCCTTCGGTGGGACCATCACATTCATGTGATGCTAATTGGTGCTACTAGTTTATAAAATTCATAGTGACCACAATATGGAAAATACTGGTCTTAAAGGGGAAACGCTCTAAAAAATGTCCCCCTGCGTGGGGTGTGTGAAGAGGCGCCCGCTAGGGAAGGCATGCCCATGGCAGACAGTGAGTCACGTGTGTTACTTCACTGCCCAGCAGGGCATGCCAGTGTGGATCTCCAACAAACCTCCAAAGGAAATAGAGACAAAATTATGACCGACTGAGACAATTTAATTGACCGATTGAGACAATTACATTTTCTGGAAACCACCTGCCAGGTCTATTGTTTATAATCATAAGATTTATCCAATCATGAGGAAAGGAGAGACAAGGGTTGTGTGTGAATATATTATTAAACATTGTACACACATTTTTTTTTTTTTTTTAGATATTTACGTGTGTGTACCTACATATATTTATAATTCTTGTCCGAAGGAGTAAAAAGGGAAACATACAATTTGTTTTGGATGACTGAAAATGGGATATGGCTAAGTAGTTTAAACATACACAAAGATGACAAAAATGGATCAACAATCGGAAAAAAGCATTGGTAAAGTACAGTCCCAGAAGCATTTTTTTTTTGGGGGGGGTGGGGGGGTTTGTACATGTGACCAAGCTAAAAGCCATCACTCACAGCGCACGAAAGACAATGGCTGAAGTGAGATAACCCTCCGCTCTTTGCAATATGTTGCAATGGCGAAAGCAAAATGTGAGTGATCACTTAACAGAAGAATGGATGCAGAGGGCTGACCGAAAGCACCTCTTTGTTTTTATAACAAGATACAAAAGACAATATCAATCCAGCTTCTAAATTTCACAATGTGTGGCCAGGAAACCTAGGTTCAAATCCTGCCTTTACTGTTCAGCTAAATTGTGTGACCTTTGCTGTCAAAGGAATTTATTTCACTCTCCTGCGTGATTGTAACATCTGTAAGCCCCATGAAGTAATTCAGTTCAGCATGTGCCCTATAAAAGAAACCCCCTAAAGTGCCCTATTTTGTAAACTATAATGTTGCTTTATCTATAATATTGGCCACACATTTTTTGTTGATGAATGTTTCTACATTTAGGTTTCAAAATGTTCCTTTCTACTAAATGTCAGTCGATGTAGAGATATACTTGCTCTAAATTGAAACACTTTAAAATCTTAAAGAAATCCACTTTTTCAATGTTACGGTCTTTATTTAAATGACATTTGCTCTGTAATTTACAACACAAATACGGTGATAGCGCGGCTCGTGCTTAGGCTGATCGCGCTAAACCAGGGCCATGCTCAGCTCCCCATCTCTTATTAAAATGAGTACAAAGGAATCCCTGTGCAAGCAGGAAATGCTGGGACGGTGCACTCTAACAAACAGAGAAGGCACCTGTAAAATTGCGCATAAACTATACCTTGCCTAAGAAACTCCAGCCATTTAAAGACATTAAACTCACCATGGAGGTTCAGACACCAGCTTCTCCCAGCACCACAATGGCTAAAGGTTAGGAGTTCCATGTATTATTCACAAAGAAATAGAAAAGGTTAGCTTGTAACCTTTACATCCTGCTACAAATAGAATCTAGCTATCCTGCCTTGGCCCTTTGTTACCTGACACGTGACATCTGCGGCAGTCTCTGTTAAACCTAAAGGCCGTTTCCTGGATCCATGTCCTCCCGAGTCAGTGAACGAGCAGGGCGATACTGGAGGCTAATGGGAAAGCACGGCGGCGAAGCAGGGAGGGGAAAGGGAGGACTCATCTCCAGCAGCATCAATATAGGCAAAAGTCTGTTTCCTCATGAACAGTTTGAAATTGTTTTTCATAAGACAAAAAAAAGGCTCAGCTATCTCTCCTACTCCAGGATGCACTCCACTGATTATAAATTTGCATCTTCAAGTGCTCAAGAGAAATGGGTATTAAGGCCCAGATACAGATATTCAAATGTATAAATAAACACCTCTATTGCCTCTGACAAATCACATGCAAACATCAGTAGTGTTTGTCTACTGGGTCAAGACTGTATCCGCTGTCAACCACTTGCATAAATGCCTGATCTATGAAGTTAGTTAAGGTGATGTAAGGGATTCAAAGCTAATGGTGATTGAGAGTTTGGTTCAAAATATAGCATCTGCAATACACCTAGTAGTGTATTTACTTTCTATATTTGTGGGCACTTACCTAAGTAACTGAGATTCATAGTATGTACCAAAGCCTCTTCCAAGCATTCAGTTTTCGCATCACCCAAATACATTTTGTCAAAGGCCGCATGACCACGGCATATGAATAAAAGATTCAGGAAGCATGCTTAACCCCTTCGCTGCTAAGCCTCCCCCCCATGCTAAGCTTGGCTATTTGGGATAGTTCGAATTTAGTCCCCTTTAAAGTTTTGTCCACATAAGCTATCCATGCCAAATGTGTAATTTTTTTCCGAGCATCCTGGGTATTCTAAAGGTAGCCAGGGTTTGTGGATTCTCCTGGTGTGGACCGGGAAAGTTGCCAAAATACAGCTAAAATGTGTTTTTTGGGGAAAAAAGTGCTGCAGAAGAAAATACAGCAGCTGTGGTTGTCCCAGCAAATGGCACCAGTGAAGGGTTTTCAGTGCTAAAATTACCATCTTCTCAGCTTTCAGGAACATGTAGCAAGAAAAGGGGTAAACCCTGTATTAGTTGGACCTGGATAAGTAAGTCTATGAGCAAAAATTGGTCAGTGCGGATGAAGTATTAGCCTCGACTTCCATAGCAAAAGTACACCCTCCCAGAAGGTAAGGTTTTTATAGATTGATTTCATTTGGAAAATTCTTCTTTTTATTATGAAAATCAAATTCCCTGGTAAATAATTTGCAACTTAAAATATTACACATCAAGAACAAACGTAAATCAGAACATCAAAAATTACGATAACAATCCATTGAAAATGAAAATGAGAATGAGGTGTTCCTACCATCTGGGAGGGCATACCTTTGCAGCTTTCAGGAACAGGCAGACTAGAATCAGAAAACCAACTTTTTCAACTCAGTTTTGGCATTTTACTGGGACATATCCCATTTTTCCTATTTTTTGTGCTTTCAAACTCCTTTCAGTTAGTGACTGAGATGGGTGTGAAACCAATTGTGAACCCTGGAAAACTATACATATCTGAAAAGAAGGCAAAATTCTGAATTCAGCAAGGGGGGTCATTTGTGTAGATCCTTCAAAGTTTTCCTATAAAAATTAACAGTTGAAATAAAAAAAAATGAAATTGAGTTGAAAAAACAGCCATTTCTGACTATGTCTTCATCTGTAACTTTTTACAGCTATGGCTGATTTTCAAAAGAAATATACCGTTACATCCACTGGAACCTTTTGATTGTGGGGATATATATGGCTTGTAGATTCACCAAGGACGCAAGGTACCCAGAGGCAATAAATGAGCTGCACCTGGCAATGGGTTTTCATTGTGTACCGGGTATAAATCAAATCAAATCAAATCAAATAAAAAAACATTTATAAAGCGCGCTACTCACCCGTGCGGGTCTCAAGGCGCTAGGGGGAGGGGGTTACTGCTGCTCGAAGAGCCAGGTCTTGAGTTGCCTCCGGAATGCAAGGTGGTCCTGAGTGGTCCTGAGGTTGGTGGGGAGGGAATTCCATGTCTTGGCCGCCAGGTAGGAGAAGGATTTCCCACCTGCCGTGGTGCGGCGGATGCGAGGGACGGGAGCGAGTGCGAGGTTGGCGGAGCGAAGTTGACGGGTGGGCGTGTAGAAGCTGAGGCGACGGTTGAGGTATTCAGGTCCCTTGTTGTGGAGGGCTTCGTGGGCGTTAACTTGTTTGGTCATGGTGAGAAGAGGGTCCAGGATGAATCCGAGGTTGCGTGCGTGGTCTGAGGGGGTTGGTGCGGTGCCAAGGGCCGTGGGCCACCAGGAGTCGTCCCAGGCGGACGGGGTGTTTCCGAGGATGAGGACTTCCGTTTTGTCTGAGTTCAGTTTCAGACGGCTGAGTTTCATCCATTCTGCGACGTCTTTCATTCCATCTTGCAGGTTGGTCTTGGCGCTGGTGGGGTCCTTGGTGAGGGAAAGTATCAGCTGAGTGTCGTCGGCGTAGGAGGTGATGTTGATGTTGTGTTTGCGTACGATGTCGGCGAGGGGGCTCATGTAGACATTGAAGAGAGTCGGGCTGAGCGAGGAGCCTTGAGGGACGCCGCAGATGATCTCGGTGGGGTCTGAGCGGAACGGTGGGAGATGGACTCTTTGGGAGCGGTTGGAGAGGAAGGAGGAGATCCAGTCCAGGGCCTGTCCTTGGATACCGGTGGAGCGGAGGCGGGATATTAGGGTTCGGTGGCAGACGGTGTCGAAGGCAGCCGAAAGGTCGAGGAGGATGAGGGCGACTGTTTCTCCGTTGTCCATCAGAGTTCTGATGTCGTCTGTGACTGAGATGAGGGCGGTTTCTGTGCTGTGATTGGCTCGGAATCCGGACTGAGAGGGGTCGAGTAGGTTGTTGTCTTCAAGGAAGTTGGTAAGTTGCTTGTTGACGGTCTTCTCTATGACTTTGGCAGGGAAGGGGAGGAGCGAGATGGGGCGGAAGTTCTTCAGGTCGCTGGGGTCTGCCGTAGGTTTCTTCAGTAGGGCGTTGACTTCTGCGTGTTTCCAGCTCTCGGGGAAGGTGGCAGAAGCAAACAAGCTGTTGATGATGGTCTGGAGATGCGGGGCGATGATGTCGTCGGCTTTGTTGAAGATGAAGTGTGGGCAGGGGTCCGAGGGGGCACCAGAGTGGATGGAGTTCATGGTAGCTTTGGTCTCTTCCGTGCTGATGTGAGTCCAGGCGTTGAGGGTGATGGCTGGGGTTGTAGGTTCTGTGGTGGTTGGCTGGGTCTGGTGTCCGAAGCTGTCGTGTAGGTCGGTGATCTTACTATGGAAGAAGGTGGCGAGGGAGTTGCAGAGGTCTTGTGAGGGCGTGATGGCGTTGGGATTGGAGAGCTCTTTGACAATGTTGAAGAGTTCTTTGCTGTTGTGAGTGTTCTTGTCCAGTCTGTCGGTGAAGGAAGTTCTTTTGGTGGCGCGGATCAGATGGTGGTGTTCGTGGGTGGCGTTTTTGAGGGCAGGCATGTTTTCTGCGGTGTGGTCCTTGCGCCAGGCTTTCTCGAGGGTGCGGCAGGTTTTTTTAGATTCTTTGAGGGTGTCTGTGAACTAAAGAGGTTTCCTGGTGTTGGTCTGTCTAGGGAGGCGTCTGAGGGGTGCGAGGTTGTCTGCGCAGTTGGTGATCCAATGCGTGAGGCGGAGGGCTGCGTCGTTGGGGTCGGTGGAGAGGGTGGGTTGGTTGTCGCTGAGAGTGGAGAGAAGCTGTTCCGCTGGGATTTTGTTCCAATGTCTGCGTGGGATGGATTGTGTGCGGAGGTGGCGAGTCTCGCGTCGGAAGGTGAAGTGGACACATCTGTGGTCGGTCCAGTGTATTACGGAGGAGTGGCTGAAGGATACGTGGTTGCTGGCGGAGAAGATGGGGTCGAGCGTGTGTCCGGCGATGTGGGTGGGGGTGTTCACCAGTTGCTTGAGACCGAGGTTGGCGAGGTTGTCGAGCAGGGCGGTGGTGTTGGGGTCGTTGTTCTGTTCCAGGTGGAAGTTGAGGTCACCGAGGAGGATGTAGTCCGGCGAGGCAAGGGCGTGCGGGGAGATGAAGTCAGTGATAGAGTCGCTGAAGAGGGCGCGTGGTCCAGGGGGTCTGTAGATGAGAGTTCCTCTGAGGGTGGTCCTGGGGACGGTGTGGATCTGGAAGTGCATGTGTTCGGCGGCGAGGGGGGTGTCTCCGGTGGAGGTGGTGATGTTGATGGAGTCCTTGAAAACGATGGCGATTCCTCCACCGACATGGTTGGTGCGTCTCTCCTGGAGATCTTGTAGCCGTCGGGGATGGCTATGGCGATGTTGGGGGCCGAAGAGGCGTTCATCCAGGTCTCAGTGATGAAGGCGACGTCCGGTGGAGTCCAGGAGGTCCCATAGTTCAATGGCATGCTTGTGGACGGATCGTGCGTTGATCAGGATGCATTTGAGGTGGTTGTTGGCGCGTGGGCTGGCGGGAGGGGTGGTTATGCGGTGGAAGGTGAGTTTGCAGGAGAGGCATGCGAAGGGTCCATGGGTGCGTTTAGGGTTGGCTTGGAAGCAGGTACGGGAGCGTCCCGGGTTGAGGGCGTGGAGGGTGTTGGGGTCGTAGCGGTGCTGAGGGGTTTGGGAGTGCTGGGGGCCAGGGGTCGTGGCGCAGCGGCCGCCATAAGAGGGAGGAGGGGGGGAGGAGGGATCAGCTGGGGGCGGGAGACGAATGGGAGCAGGGAGGGGGGCAACGAATGGGGGCAGGGGGGGCGGGGCCGAGCAGGAGGTGGTGGCGGTAAATTCAGGTAGAGGGGAGGGGAGAAAAGATAGGGGAGGGGGGATTACAGAGGGGGAGGGCAGTCAGGAAGAACAGAAGAGAGACGAGTCGAGAAGAAGAGTAAAGAAGAAGAGGAGAGAAGAGTCAAGAGAGAAGAGTCAAGAAGAAGAGGAGAAGAGTCAAGAAGAAGAGGAGAAGAGTCAAGTAGAAGAAGAGTAAAGAAGAAGAGGAGAGAAGAGTCAAGAGAGAAAAGAGAAGAGTCAAGAAGAAGAGTCAGGCAGAAGAGGAGAGACCTGAGAAGCAGAGGGGAAGCGTCCAGAAGATGAGGAGAGGCCACAGAGGAAGAAAAGGAACACACAGAGAAAAATACAGAAGAGGAGAAGAACACGCAGGTCGGGGTGCAGAAAAGAACACAGATGAAGAAAGAACACGCAGGTCGGGGTGCAGAGGAGAAAGAAGAACACAGATGAAGAACACAGATGAAGAAAGAAGAAAAGAACACGCAGGTCGGGGTGCAGAGGAGAAAGAAGAACACAGATGAAGAACACAGATGAAGAAAGAAGAAAAGAAACACGCAGGTCGGGATGCAGAGGAGAAAGAAGAACACAGATGTAGAACACAGATGAAGAAAGAAGAAAAGAACACGCAGGTCGGGGTGCAGAGGAGAAAGAAGAACACAGATGAAGAACACAGATGAAGAAACAAGAAAGAACACGCAGCAAGTGGGCTGCAGAAGAGGAGCAGAGAGCCAAGGGAAATGGACAGCAGAGGTGCGGAGAGAGGTTGGAGGAGAGAGCGGAAGGCAGAAGACAGAAGTCCAGGAAAAGGAGAGGTGAGTAGCGCGGGGCTGGGCGGGGGGAGTACTTACTGTTTTAGCAGGTCTTGCTGGGAGGTGTCAGGAGCCTGGGCTGGTGGAGCTGCAGCGGCAGGGGGAGCGACCTACCCTCGGGTCAAGGGTCGCTGACTCTGCCGCGCAGCGGCCGCCATAAGAGGGAGGAGGGGGGGAGGAGGGGTCAGCTGGGGGTGGGAGGGGGCGACGAATGGGAGCAGGGGGGGGGGTGGGGCCGAGCAGGAGGTGGCGGCGGGAAAGCGGAGGGTGGGGGGGTCAGGTAGAGGGGAGGGGAGAAAAGATAGGGGAAGGGGGATTACAGAGGGGGAGGGGAGTCAGGAAGAACAGAAGAGAGACGAGTCGAGAAGAAGAGTAAAGAAGAAGAAGAGAGAAGAGTCAAGAGAGAAGAGAGAAGAGTCAAGAAGAAGAGTCAGGCAGAAGAGGAGAGACCTGAGAAGCAGAGGGGAAGCGTCCAGAAGATGAGGAGAGGCCACAGAGGAAGAAAAGGAACATGCAGAGAAAAATACAGAAGAGGAGAAGAACACGCAGGTCGGGGTGCAGAGAAGAACACAGATGAAGAAAGAAGAAAGAACATGCAGGTCGGGGTGCAGAGGAGAAAGAAGGACACAGATGAAGAACACAGATGAAGAAAGAAGAAAGAACACGCAGGTCGGGGTGCAGAGGAGAAAGAAGAACACAGATGAAGAACACAGATGAAGAAAGAAGAAAAGAAACACGCAGGTCGGGGTGCAGAGGAGAAAGAAGAACACAGATGAAGAACACAGATGAAGAAAGAAGAAAGAACACGCAGCAAGTGGGCTGCAGAAGAGGAGCAGAGAGCGAAGGGAAATGGACAGCAGAGGTGCGGAGAGAGGTTGGAGGAGAGAGCGGAAGGCAGAAGACAGAAGTACAGGAAAAGGAGAGGTGAGTAGCGCGGGGCTGGGCGAGGGGCTGGACGTGGGGAGTACTTACTGTTTTAGCAGGTCTTGCTGGGAGGTGTCAGGAGCCTGGGCTGGTGGAGCTGCAGCGGCAGGGGGAGCGACCTACCCTCGGGTCAAGGGTAAAGCAATTTATTCGGTGAAATACAACAAGTGAAAAATAGGTATCAAGGAAACCTATGTATTTCCAAATTGGGCACAAGATATGGAGTTTAGAAGCAGTGGTTATTTCCACATCTCTGAATCTGGGTGTACCCATACTAGCATGTGAATTACAGGGCATTTCTCAAAATGACTTCTTTCTTACATACTATCTTACATTTGGAAGGTAGAAATGCAGACAAAAACAAACTGTAATAACTCGTTTTCTGCTATTCTGTGTCCCCAAAGTCTCCCAATAAAAATGGTACCTCACTTGTGTGGGTAGGCCTAGTGCCTGTAACAGGAAACGTCCCAAAAACATATTGCAGACATCAAAATTATCTATCACGAAACAACCTGGTTTTGCAAGGGAGTAACCTGTGCTTTTGGTCCCGGGTTCAGCGGCCATCTAGGAAAACCTACCAAATCCAGCCATTTCTGAAAAATCGACACCCGGGGGACTCCAGGGAGGCGGGCGCTTGCGTAAATCCTCCAACTATGTGATTTTGTTTTTTAGCTAAATGTGAGGTTTGCAATTGGGTAAAAAAACATAAGGGGATCCATGCAAACCACACCTCCCTGGACTCTCCAGGTGTCTAGTTTTGAGAAATGTCTGGGCTTGGTAGGTTTCCCTAGATGGCCGCCAAGACCAAAAATGCAGGTACCCCCTTTGCAAAAACAGGTTGTTTTGTTATATATAGTTGGCTACCTGCGTTTTTGGTCCAGGGCTCAGTGGGCAACTAGGGAAACCTACCAAATCCACGCATTTCTGAAAACTAGACACTTAGGAGAGTCTAGGGAGGTTTGGCTTGCTTTGATCCAACTTTTACTTACCCAAAATCTCCTGCAATCCCCTGCTAAAAAGTCATACTTTCCTCACATTTCTGTGTGGAAAAGTTGTGGGATCACTGCACAAGCGCAAATTTTCTACCACTCTGCATTTCCCTCAGTCTCCTGATTAAAAATGATACCTCAATTGTGTGGGTGCCCAAAGCAGCTTCAGTCTGAAAATGTGTAAAAGGGAAAACTGAGGGGGAACCAAAGTGCGTCCAAATGGGCAATCTACAGGTTTTTGGCACTTCCATGCTGCAGGCGCTTGGCCCGTCCACACTTGTGTGGGTTCCTAAAGCAGAGTCAACCTAAAAATGTATAAAAAGAAAAACTGAGGGGGAATCAAAGTGGGTCCAAAAGGGCAATCTACACTTTTTGTGCCCTTTCCAGTTGCAGGCACATGGCCCACCTACACAAGCATGGTCAGAGCAAAGCTATTCTGATTCTGTCCAGGTCCACGAGTGGTCTGAGGAGAGGTCTGTGGGGGCCACTTTCATGCCTAGTGCCAGCCTGTAGGTGGAGGGCAAACCTTTGTCCAATCCATAAACCTGCTTTCAACAGATCCTCCTCTCTCACTGGGTTTGGTGCCAGCCTGAATAGAAAGACAAAAGGAAGGCAGGCCTAGGTGTGAGTTTCATCCGTCAGTGACAAGGTAGGAATCCTTTGAGGATCAGAAAGGGGCTGGGCACAGCCAACAGGCCATTCTGTCTACGGCGGAGTTTCCTTTCCCACACCCAGAGTCCTCTGTCTACTGCATCTCACCAAAAGGGAGCCATTAGCAGTCATGTGACATTGGACACTGTCAGAATGCACCTTTTGCATTTAGACAGGACATTTCTAAAAGTGCCATTTCCAAAATGGAAATATAAAATCTGACTATGTTACTATATTAAGGACTAATTGAATCACTGATCATTATTCAATCTGCTCCCAAACTGAAATTAAGCACTATAAATTGTTATAGTGCAATGCCGTTTTTTCCTATGGGAAAGTCAGACTTGCCCCAGTGAAAAACGACATTAGAGATTTTCACTGCCAGTACATGTAAAACATTAAAAATGTACGACCTAGTTTTCAAATACCATGCACCGTGCCTCATGTGCTATTAAAGCCTACCTTAGGGGTGGCTTGTAAGTATTGAAAAGGATATTTGAGGCCTTGTGAAGGATTTACTTTGCCCGATTAAAATGGCACTATAAAAACTGCACACCCAGAATTCAGTGTCAGTCCTGGGAACATGTTTTACAGTGCTACTCTAGTGGGTGGACAATGAATGCTGCAGCCCACGGGTAGCACTTAATTTACAAGCCCTTTGTACATGTAGTGCCATATATTAGGGACTTATAAGTACATTAAGGGCCCGATAATGACTTTGGCGGAAGGAAAAGGCCGTCCTCCAAAGTGCCGATCGAGAGGTTGCCGCCAATGTGGCTGCCTCCCTGCCAGGCCATTATGAGTTTCCTGCTGGCCCAGCGAGAAACGGCCTACAACATTGTCTCTGGCTCGTAATCTAGCCGGCGGCAATGCTGTAGTGCTGCAAAACAGACACTGAACTTTGTGATGGGGTGTGTCTGAACTTTGTGATGGGGCTGGCCAGGGGGGCCCTTGCCCTGCCCATGCCAAGAGCATGGGCAGGTCAGGGGCCCTCCTGGGGCACCCTGCACCCTGTCTCCGCCAGCTGTTTCATGGCGGTGCTAACGCTGGCAGAGAAGGGAGTTGTAATCCCGAGGGCAGCACCACTTGCAGCGCTGCCCTTGCGGATTAGAACCGCCAGCACCGCCACATCGTCCTGTAGAGGAAAAGTGGGATGGTGCTGGTGGTCCAACAGCGGAGTTACCGCCGCAGTCGTAATGTGGTGGTCAGACCGCCCCATTGGCGATGGCCCGACCGCCACTACAATGAGGGCCTAAATGTGTTAATCAGGTATATATCAATTTTAGCATGCTTACCAGGGAGTTAATGAGCACTTTACCCCAGATTAGCTGGCGTACAATGCACAGAGTTCTGCAGCCAATAAAAATAGGGGTCAATATATAGGCAAAAGACCCTGGAAACCCCCTCAGGAAGGGCAAATTTCCACCATAATACATTCCACATAATTAAGATGCAATCAGCCACTGACATGTCCTAGTTAATGCACACAATCTATGAATCTTTAGTTCCAATAGCATCTTCATTAAATCATAACTTAGAGGCTTCCTATTACAATATAGTTTCATCCACAAACCTGAAGAACTGGCTCTTGCCCTTTTCAGCTATTTATAGCTTACTATGCACAGATTAGCAAGAGATAAACAATGGTCAGGAAAAGACTTTGGGCCTGATTTAGAGTTTGGCAGAGGCGGTTACTTTGTCACAAACGTGACTAATATATTGTTCGCTGTATTAAAGTTTCATTATAGCCTATGGAACTTGTGATGCAGCCGATGGGATATACATCACGTTTGTGGCGGAGTAACCCCTCCACCAAACTCTACATCAGGCCCTTTGTCTCTCTTGAAAAGTCATGTCATTGAATGTTCGCCAG
Source organism: Pleurodeles waltl (assembly GCF_031143425.1). Lineage (NCBI taxonomy): Eukaryota > Metazoa > Chordata > Amphibia > Caudata > Salamandridae > Pleurodeles > Pleurodeles waltl. The sequence goes on along the minus strand of NC_090444.1, from coordinate 1,685,789,364 downwards.
ATGTGCATATTTTTCTTTACGTAATCAGGGTAAAATGATATTTTGCTTCAATATTTAGTACCCCTAGCATCCTGGCTTTAATAACTCAGACTGTAATTTTGTATCACTGCATCACCGTCATAGGTGGAGCTGATCCATTGTGTTAATTTTACTTTGTTATTGTTCTGAGAGCTCTTCATCCTATGAAGTCATAAAGCCTCAAAATCATTAAACAAAGTTGGTTATAAAAAATATTCCAGGAATGATTAAACCGGTGCTTTTTGTGAAATCTCATGCACCTCCAAAAGGAGAAAATGACTAACGTGATCAGTCTACTAAGTCTCTCAGCTCGGCTGCCAGTTGATTAAATGTTGTTTATAGGGTGATAATGTGCATTTGAATTACTTCATATCTTTCTTTCACATTCACTTTCTCTGACTGAATGCTGTCACAACCAAGCTGAAGATTCTGTGCAATCAAATGCTACAAAGTTTGTCACAGCCTCCATTTGACCCACATGGTAATCATGTGAGAGATGTGAAAGTACTACACATCACCACTTCACCAGTAAGTCCTGATGATAGTTGACTAAACTGGGTATTTATGTCTGCAGATATTGGCAAAGTTAATTTATTAGTGATTGATTTTGGATCTGGATGACTACAGATGTCTCGGAGAGAAATTTGGGAGCTTGAATAGCTACTGATTTAAAAAACAGAAAAATAGCGATAACAGCTTAGAGTTTGTAAGAAGTGTTTTACTAGTTGGAGTACATCAGTGTCCACCAAAACTAATAAATTCGTTGTCCTGTTGGATCCATTGGAAGGTTGCAATAATTTGACCCTGAGCTCAACCTCTCATCACCTTGGCACAGAGCTAACAGGCTTAGCTTAAAGAAATTGTGTAAACCATTTAAAAGTGCTAAAAAGCCAAAAACACAACATAATAAAAAAATCGCACTCCAATTTATACAAAAAGAGACAAAAAGTAATAAGGAAAACGTCACCAAAATGACAAGAATCCAATAAGGGGAACCAGATACATGAATCTTTAAATATTTCAGTGAAAAGTAGCTGCAAAAAAGCAAAGTGCCACTGGTAGTTAATAATCATAGAAGACTGCTACCTAAATGTGATTTGAGGCCGGCCAAGATTGATCACAAGTCAGATACACCAAGTAGATTGGCCAGCAATGGCCTGAAAAGAGGGACGTTTGAAAAAGTTTGTAAGTCTTAATGAAAAGAGACTGTGTTTTTTCTCAGGAAAAGCACTTCTCTATGTGGGACAAACCTGAAATTCAATCAGATGTTGTAGAACTGCCGGTCAGTAATTTTTTTCTGGTTGGTCTCCTTGAGGCTCTGGAGCAACGTTTTTGAAAAAATCTCAATAATTTCCTTTCATTGCCCAACCAACCGCAGAAGTACACTTCCAAGGCCCCCAGAGGCAGCACTTAGAGATGCTCAGGAAGGCAGGTAGAAGGCAACAACGAAACCTAGTCGAGATCCAGTTGCCACTGGTTTGCTGGAATTCTTCACAGTCCTTTGCAGCAGTTTTATGCTCCTGGAGCCACCTACAGCATCAGCCTTACGATCCTTGAAAATCTTTATGTTGTTGAATTTGAAGTAGAAGGGGGTCCAACTTCCTCAGGACCTTCTCAGGTCACAGATGCCAAGGTTCAGGCCGCCTTTTATCCTTTCACAAAGCCAGCAGAGTTCTGAGGAAGGCTGGGTGAGGGTTCAGCTTTGCAGGGTTCATAAACCTGTGAGTGTGGATGGTGGGAAACCCTAAAATCCTTTAGTCCCTCTCTGACTAACGGAGTAACAGTTCTCAGGTTCAGGTCAGGCCTACCTACATTTTCAGTAGACCTTGTTTGCATTACTGCAAACAGGCACAAAATGTAATGTGCCAGGACAAATCAAAGGTGGCAAAAGTATATGACCAGACCAAAAAGGTGATGAAGGCTGGGAGTGTGTAGGGGAGTGGACTATGGTAATCACCAGTGTCCATCCACAGCTAACTAAAAATAGCTTTTAGGATCTTGTCACCACAGGGACATGGTAATATTAATTTTCCACATGTCTCACTTTTAAATGTGATGCACCCTACCTTGTAAACTACACGACATACAAAGGTGTGACTTACTAATATTCAATATGGAGATTTGTACCTGTTTTTAACAGGTTGCACTGCATGTTTTACAGTGCAACAGCCAGGCTACAATGGTAGGCCTGAATCCATGTTTTCCCTTGTCACACTAGTGGACAACAGAATAAGTGCTGCGGTCCACAGATGGCATTTAAAATTCTGTCCCAAGGGTGCAGTTTCATACATGATGGCCATATAGGAGAGTTAAATAGGCCAACCAAGGATTAGCCAATTTATACCTGTTGTAAGGGTTAGAGCACATACACTGACCACTGGACCAGAGTGCCCCAGTGTGCAGGGTCTAAAAAACAACAACAATATTTTTAGTCTACAATGGGGTGATCATGCAAAAAGTGGCGTATTCTGCCCGAGCTTCATAAGTATCTGCCAGTAACTCCCCTTCTTCCCTGGACCAAGGATGCCGGTCACACCAGGTGGGGCAACATCATCAGAATTTACGTATTGGAGCATAAGGTTCCCCATAAACTTGAGGTGCTCGGAAGTAAATCAGTAATTCTGTTCTTAAATCTGCTTGCCCCCACCACCTTCCCAACCTCCCACCACCCAGACCTGCCTTGCTTGTGGAACACATATTTTACTTATAAAATAAGCATACATTTAGTTCACAAGGGCCAGCCGAGCTCACAGGGCATTCTTTAAACACCAAGCAAAATCCTGCGTAGATGTAGTTAGGCAGCTAAAATGTCAATGGTGCAACCAAGAGACCTAAACTTCTAGTACCAGCTAACATATTTACCACACTGTGTGATCCAGAATAAATCATTGTAGTTAAGCAACTACACAGTGGCTAAAGTTCAACTAAGAGCTGGCCATTTTAATTTTAAATCAGACAAAGCTTGAAACATGAAGTCCACCAAGAAATGCATTTTCACAATCTCAAGCTGCTCTTTGCATTTCTTTTCTTAAACATAATGGCCTTGAGAGAAGCCGTCGAGTGTCTCCTTGACCAGCTGAGAAGCCTGTCTGCTGAGATTCATAGAAGTAGTCGTCTTGTCTTCATAAATCTCCTCAGAGCAGCCCTATTTAAACACCTCTCAGCTTCCCCTTGAAATATGAACTCCAGGCATCCCTTCTCCTGACACGAATACTGATTTACGTCCGCTGGATTTTTCTTTTGTTTTGCATGGAAATGCGGCTGGGTAGATTTTCGGAGTACAACGCTTTGGTGCCGTAAGGCTCTATTAACAAACAACATAACTTAAATATTTAAAGACACCAACATGAATCTTTGCATTCTTTAAAAGAGCCGCTACGCAGAGTGTAGAGAAAAGAAGGGTAAACGCCACTCTAACCATGCTTTAGAAAGTCAGTGTGGCGCAGAAAAGTAAACAACTAGCCTGGAGGGCCACTGAACAGGTCGACTTCACTTCAAAAGTTGTTTACAATGTCCTCATTCCTTCAAAGCCAATGTGCATGATTCCGAGTTATACTGAATCATGTACATTGCTAGCAGCCATTGTCTAAATGTAATAATGCACGTTTAAATGTAGGCTCGGAGATGAGGCGCTCTGACAGCCATGGCGTCTGGTTCGCGCTATGGAAAACTAATAAATAAATGCATACGTACTTGAACAAGCACGAACGTGTATTTTCAGGAACTCTGCATCTGCACCACTCTGTACATCACACAAACTGAATGCCACAGTCTCTCTGACTGCTTACCTCTCTCCTCCCTGCCTCCTTCTGGCGGATAACCAGCACCGTCTACGAGTGGAGTGGAGTGGAGTGAGCTGCCTCGGAAACATATGCAGACCCTTAAAAGCCTTTTGAAGGACTCGTTACTCAGGGGTTTTCCTCTAAACAGATGCTTCTGATAATTCACATCATCAGTAGGAAGCGAAGAGCAGCAAAGGTAATAATGTTGTGGATCCAAGGGCATCCCTCAGAAGGATGCACTCAAGCACCATATGTCCTCATCTGGCAGTGACGAGAAAGACCTTTTTATTCAAAGTGCAGGAAAGATTCATTTCTCCTCAATGAAGAGCCTCATCCACCCCTCAGCCAAAGACACTCTGCAACATCTCGAGTGCTTTATTTACAATGCACATACGGGTAGGGCAGCTGCTGCCCTATGTATCAACAACAAAAATGCCTGCACCCACCAACCCAGAGAATCTAGTCAGGAAAAAAAATCTTGCCAGGTAAGAAGGGTTGACACTAATAAGGTCACAGATGCTGCATGGAGTCAGGATAACTCTACTGCATCGGCATTGCCACAGTTCATGCATCGATCGCAGTCGACTCTATAACCGCATTTATCAGCACCATTTTTTTTTCCAAGATCCGGTCCCAATGACCCTGAAAACTCTCAGTGATCATCTTCTTCTCGAGAAAGACCTCAAGTGACCCATCACAGCTCAACAATCACCACTCCTTTGTAGGTGGCCACACAACTCCACCTTGAAAAGATGGTCACTGCCCAAATCCAGAGACACATGGAACTGTTCAACATTCTGGAAGTCTACCTGGCTTTCACCAAAGCCACACAACCATAAGAACACTACCCACAGTAGGGAACAGCCAGTGCCAGTCTGGGAACCGGAAGTAGCCTGGCACAAATGTTCAAACTAGCCCTGCTCCCTTCCTCCTTGCTTTCTCCTTCCTCTCTGTCTCTGGACCGAAGCCACCGGCCACCTGCTGTAATTACGTGGTAAAGATGGAGAAAGTGACAGAGGCACCAGTAGTCGCCCACCGGGGAAATGCTTAATGGAAAACCAGGCTGACCAGGCCTAGGTGTGGCATGGTAAAGACAGGAGACCACAAGTCACACACGCATGTCCCCACTAAAAAATGTCCAAGGTACTACTGGACAACTTATCACTCTCAAAATATCTTTGGCCATTTCATTCCATCACAGATTAATCCAGCTCCACGTGTACTCCAGGGTTAATATGAAAATACTCTGCTTCTCTGACAAAACCTAGAACTTCTGCCCCTACATTGCTTGAGGGATGGGTCAAGCAGTACTGCCCACCAAGGCCTACATCACTGCTCAAGCCAAACTAACTGCGGTGCACAGAACCATGTGGAAAAGTAGAAGAAATGAAGCATCGATCACCAGGACACTCAGCCTACAATTTGACAACTTTAATCCAATTTCATGCAATTCGGGCACAAAAACATTCAACTCGGATGGACTGTCCCAATTACCAATTGCCTCAGTGTGTCAACTTGCACAACAGGTGCATCACTGGCCCTTGACAGCACTTCATCTAAATAACACATCGCTACTACTGCAGCATGGCGCGCACAACGTGCCAGGCAATGAAACTGATTAATATTACTGCAGTGAAGTTGTCCCAGAGTAAGCAGAATATCTTCTAAGCATTGTCATCAATAAGCATCTGCGATTCTATCGAACACGTATTTTGTATGTTGTTGCTTTGGATAACACTTTTTTGTAGATGATCATGTTGATGAGTGCATAACTTAATGTATAGAGTGAGATATATCAGCAGCTTAACACGTGCCCTGTAACTCACAGGTTTAAATCCCGGCAGAGCATACGCAGTTTTTAAACTTCTTGGATTGCCATACTGGGTTAAACGGACTTCGTTGTCGGGTTCGCGTGTAGGTGCATTTGCCTCACGGTGATGGGGATCTAGACGATCTCCAGTATTAAACTGCCCGTCATTATACAATGCATTGCCTTTAACAACGTCTACTGGGGTTGACAATGCCTGTTTCCATCGGGGAGCACATTTTTTCTAATAATCTGTTATAACATGCCGTTGGTCAAGCGGAATTGTAAAGTGAAAAAAAATCCAAAATGTCGACAACCGAATCACAATGCATGCGTGCTCATGCACAACATGCTGCCTGCTAATGCATCATGGCGCATGCGCACACTGCAGTCATATAGGAAAAGTATTCAAAGATGGCCACTTTGAGAAATGTGCTGCAAGCATTATGACATGGCAACGGTATGTTTTTTACTTTACTTTTTTTTCTAACACAGCAACAGCAATGTTGAAAACCAAAATAAAAACAAAGTGCACCGAGCATTTAAAAGTGAAGCACAAGGCCTGGCAGCACTTTGTAAAAAATACACGGGAAGAGGATGGGATGAGCATGGGGACAAAGCGCATGGGGGAGTGTGAATGTAGGGGTGTTAAAGGAAACAAAGTGCACAGGAGCAACTGTCCTGCCAACAGACGAACAACTATTTTAAAATAAGCAAAGCATTAATGATGGTATGTGACCTACTTTTTTTTATATAGTACACATTTGTGAAATGATGCAGGCTGATACCAAAACTAATGGACGAACCTGGCAGAAAATGGCTAATGCCTGCTGAACCACTTTAGCCAATGGCTGAGCGGGGCTATCCAAAAGCCACTTTATTTGTATGTGTTTGTGTCTCTTGCTTGCTGCGTTTGCTGTGCTGTCTGTTACAGTGTCTTGAGCTGTAGCCAGCCTGCTAAAGCTGTCCTCATACAGGACTTAAAAATCAGTGTGTTGTGTTCAGGTTCGACGCGCGCTGCTGCGTGCCGAACCTGAGCTGCCTCGGTCGTGTCTGCGGCGGGGGGGGCTCGCGAGGAAAAACACGACGGTTGGTGGAAGACGGAGGAAAGCAGCCGGGCAGACGCGACCGCAGCGCTTTGAATCTTTATTGGATATTGAATAAAGAAAACAGAAAACGCTCACCTCGGTGTCTCCTGAACTGGATATAACATCACATTTGTGGCGACGAGCTGGTTTCAAACTACGCGTTTAATGTGTGGAGATCAACATCTTATGCCTTTGCACTGTCTTCGTGGGAAGTGTCCTCCACAGCGATTTTATGAAGCTAACAGGCGTATACTGGGCATTTCCTTCAGGAGGTTTGTGAATCTGCAAGTTATGTTGGGGATATAGAACGTATACTTACTTGTGCTGGAAATGGACATTTCAGGCGCCATCTTGGAAGTACTTCTTGTATGAATCTTTACTAAAATATATCTCCAGCAGTATTTTGTTGTTACGTTATTTACAGCACATTGACTTTGTACGTCACGTCTGGTCTTAAGTGATGCAGTCAGTCAATCCCCCACCACCGTTCTTGGAAACTCCTGGTGCTCCTCCCATTCCATGGAGACAGTGGTTTGATGGTTTTGAAACCTACCTGGGTGCCATAGGAGCTTCTCGTTTTCGCCCAGAAAGAAAGAAATGTTTGCTTTTACATTCATTGGGATATGAAGGGAGAGAGATTTTCAAACACTTACCTGAGCTACCGCAATTGGATGAAGAAGAACTGGATGAATATTTGAAGGTTACCAAAAAGTTGTCCACAAGATTTGAGGTTTTACCTAGTCTAGTAGTTTTGCGCACAAATTCTTCAAGCGTCAGCAACTTCAAAGTGAGGATGTTGATGCATTTGTCAGTGCTCTAAGACAACTGGCTTCCAAGTGTGAATTTCGGGATTTTCAAGACCAACTTATAAGGGACCAGTTCATTGGTCATTGTTCAAATAAACATATTCAGCAGAAATTACTCACCATGGGAAATCCAGCGTTGGACGAAACTATCAAAGTAGCCAAGAGTGTGGAGCTTGCCCAGATCTCGTTGATGGAACTTTCTTCTAGCTCTACTGTGAAGGACTCGGATCCTCTTCATGTCGGTGTTGTTGCAAAAAGAAGTGCGGCAAGGAATGCTGATATGAAGAAGAGTGACAATCCTTTTTTTAGATCTTCGAATATCTGTTTTAGATGTGGAAACTTGCCTCATTTCAAAGATGGCAAGTCCTGTCCTGCAAAGAACCTTACGTTTAGAAAATGTGGTAAAGTTGGTCACTTTGCTAGAGTCTGTCAATCCACTAGTAGTAAGCAAGCTAATGTCACGTGCATAGTGGAGGACGGGGAAGAAAATAGAGAAGAATCTTTTGTAAAAGCCTTCTAAGACATGATTGTTGTGGTCACAGATAAAGTATTAGGGGTCAAGGAACATAACCAATGCATAGATCCCATGGTGGATATTTGGGTTGCGGGATAAAATGCTTCATTTATTGGTGGATTCTGGTGCTCGCATTACTATGATTTCATCAGATCTGTTCCATAATACTTGGGGTGACAGAAAGTTATTCCCTCCCGACAAGTCTCCGGTCTCGTATGAAGGCAAGAAAATTGAGTTAGAAGGTTACATAGAAGACAGTTTAGAGTTCAAGGGTCGGAAGATTTTTGGTAAAATCTATGTGGCATACAAGGGTTTGAACATTTTGGGGTGGTATCATCAGGGTCTGTTTGGCATGGTGCTGAAACCGGGAACTAAAGAGCAAGTTTTGGTGGTGGAGAGTGCAGTTTCCAAGACACCGTTTGAGGATGAGTTTCCTGGTATTTTTGCCCAGTGTTTGGGGAAGATTACAGGATTCAAACATAGAATAAAGGTTAAGGATAGGGCTATTCCTGTAAGACATAAAGTCAGGTCAGTACCGTTTAGTTTGAGAGAAGATCTTAAATCTGAATTGAACAAGCTTCAACAGAATGGTGTAATGGAGCCAATTGAGTCCAGTTTGTGGCTTTCTCCTTTGGTTGTTGCCCGTAAACGCATTGGAGACCTGCGTTTATGTGTGGATCTCAGGAGTCTCAATAAGGAAATATGGGTAGACTCGTATCCTTTACCCAAGATCAGTGATCTACTTGATGGGCTCAGGGGCTCAGTATGGTTTTCACAGATTGATCTGGCGTCTGCATATCACCAGGTTGAACTGGATGAGGATTTGCGCCATTACACCGCTTTCAATTCACCATTTGGCACTTTCCAGTTTTGCAGGATGCCTTTCGGGTTTGGCTTCTGCTGCATCAGCTTTCCAACGCATCATGCACAAAATTTTGGGGGAAATCCAAGGTATTTTAATTTTTCAGGATGATGTGTTGATTCACACAAGGGGTTTAGAAGATCACAATGAAAAAATTAGATCAGTATTTAAAAATTTTCAATCCTTTGGCGTATGTGTAAAGAAGGAAAAATGTGAATTTTATAGAAAAAAAATAGAATTTTTGGGCCATTGTGTGTCTGGGGAAGGTATTACACCTCGTCCGGGGTTAGTAAAGGCGATTGTAGATTCCCCTAACCCTAAAGATAAAGAGGAGTTATGATCTTTTGTTGGCATGTGTGAATACTACTCAAAGTTCATTTCCAACTATGCTAGCAAAATGAAAGTTTTGTCCAATATGCTCAAAAGCAAAGTTCAGTTTAAATGGGACAGTGAATGCCAAACCATTTTCGAAAGGATGAAGCAAGAGTTGGTGGATGCCAGACCGCTGTGTCCTTATGACCCTAGCCAACTGTGTACCATTACAGTGGATGCTAGTAGGTATGGGTTGGGGGCTGTGTTGTCGCAAGGTCTAGGAGAAGAGGAGAAGGTTATTAGTTATGTTTCTAGAGTCTTACGTGATCCTGAACTGAATTATTCAGTGATTGAAAAAGAGTTGCTAGCATGCTATTGGGCTAGTGAGAAATTTAGGAGTTATGTATGGGGCAGAAAATATGTAATTCAAACAGATCATAAACCGTTGGTTTACATTTTAAATGGTGATAAAATTAACTATATGACCCCTCGTATCGCACGCCTCACCACAAAATTGTTGCAGTATGACTTTCAGGTCAAGTATATTCCGGGGAAAGATAATTTCACAGCAGATTTTCTATCTCGTTTACCTATAAGTGAAGGATGTAATCTTGATTTGGAGGATGATGTGGAAGATTGTTTTATAGCTGCAATTGATGCTGATGAATCCAAGGTGTGCACGGAGACTGTGTGGAAGGAGGCTGAAAGCAGTGATGAGGTATTGTCCATTGTTAAGCAGCATATAATCAATGGATGGCCTAAAGAAAGAAATGTGAATCCTGAAGTTCAGCCTTATGTCAAGCTGGGTGATGAGTTGTCAATTGAAAATGGTATCATTTTGAGGAATAATAAATGTGTTCCCCGTGTGAGATTCGTACAAGGTTGGTGGACCATGCTCATGAGGGTCATCTTGGTGCCACTATGACTAAGACGTATAAGAGCACACTATTGGTGACCTTCTATGGACAAGGATGTAGAAAGAGTGGTTGGTAGGTGTGTGGTGTGTAATGGTGCAGAAAAGGGGTTTAAGATTGCAAAACCTCCATTACAACCCATATCGTTACCGGACAAGGCTTGGGTCAAAGTTGGGGTCGATATGGTTGGACCTTTCAATTTTCTCCCCAGCCAGATGCGTTATGCTTTTTTTTTTAATGGATTATTTCAGTAAGTGGCCAGAAGTGCGTTTTTTTGCAAAGCCTACGGCTGGTAGTGCTATTCAGTTTCTCAAAGAGATTTTTTGGAGGGAAGGTTTTCCGGAAACCTTGATTTCGGATAATGGGGTGCAGTTTGTGGGTTATGACATGGAAATGTTTCTGAGAGAATCTGGTGTGAAACATTTGAAAAGTTCTCTATACCATCCTCAAACGAATGGTTTAGTAGAGAGAATGAATAGGGTGGTTGTGGAGTGTATCAAATGGGCTAAAGCAAGTAAACTGGATGTGGAAGAAGCAGTTAATTCGATGTTGTGGTTCTATCGCTCCACTCCACATTCTGTGACAAAAATTTCTCCTTTTGAACTACTTAAAGGAAGACGTAGCACCTCAAGACTGTTTCCAGCGTGGTTAGCCAGAGCAGTCTCTGATAAGATTCCTGATTCTGTGAACAAGGCGGGGTATGGGGTGAAGTAAAAAAAAAAATCAAGAAAAGGTAAAAGCTAGGTATGACCTGCAGATTTCTACAAAAAAACTCTCTTTTCAACCTGGAGATCTGGTGCGCGTCAAGTTACAGACATTTGTGAGGAAAGGAGAAGCCTGCTATGGTTCTCCTGTGAGGGTGAAGAAAGTATGTGGTAATGCCATCATGGTTGAGGGGGGTCAATGGTGGAATATAGGGAAGGTTGTTAAGGTTAAGGATGTCGGTCACCGTGGAGAGGAAGGAGGTGACTCCTCTGGGTCAGAGGGCATTCATCGGGAACGCAAGGTGTTAGACAATCATTTGTTAGAACCTGACACCTTGAGGAGGTCTGTCCGTGAGAAACGGGCACCAATCAAACGCAGGGAATATCATAGTATTTAGCAAGAATGAGTTAAGTTTTTTTTTTACCTCATGGACGCACTGTTGTAATTGTTAAATATTATGTAAAGCATAGGTTATCCAATGCTCTTATGTTTTTGTTCTTATTGTTGTAAGTTGTCTTTGGTTAAAAAAAAAAAAAAGAGAGATAATATGTTGTGTTCAGGTTCGGCGCGCGCTGCTGCGTGCCGAACCCGAGCTGCCTCGGTCGCGTCTGCGGGGGGGCTCGCGAGGAAAAACACGACGGTTGGTGGAAGACGGTGAAAAGCAGCCGGGTAGATGCGACCGCGGCGCTTTTAATCTTTATTGGATATTGAATAAAGAAAACCGAAAACGCTCACCTCGGTGTCTCCTGAACTGGATATAACACAGTGCCTCCACTTTGGATAGAGTAAATAGGAACTCAGATCCATACTTATCCTTCAAAATTGTAAGTTATTTTCAGATGAGGAAGAAATATACAATATTTTTATATTACAGGGGCCCTTCTCAAGAGAACTAAGCAAATTAAGCCAATATGGTAATAAATGTGACAAGGTTTCATTCAAATATCGGTGAATAATTCATCCCATGTTCTCAAGAATTTAGATGTTAGGGACTTCCACAGAAGAGGTTGCGGTGCATGTGTTCTGACCTCTACCAGGCAATTGTCCAGACAACCATTAACTATCTCTAGTAGAACAAACTAACTATAGAAGGTGGGCAACCCTAAATTCAGAGCCAGCTCATGGGCTATCGATCAGGTGCCAACAGGTAGCTTGGAAGTTTCTCTCAGTTATTCAAGGACAGGGGTTGTTCTAAACAGGACTGTTGTGACCCTCAGGTATTGATTTGTATACACAGTCCACCAATAAGTCAAGCTCCTGCGTAGAACCTACAATGTGGTGGCTACCCGGGTTACACTACTCACCACAGGGCTGCTAATCCTATGTGGTTGTTGAAGCATAATTACCTACTTTCTGCTTTTCTATTGAACTTCTTTTGCTCCATGTCAGCCACAGGTGTCCTTGCCATCCTCACTGACAGCCACTCACCAGGTAAGTAACTTCCCATGATTGATAGGTGCCTAATTCTCACAGTCAGAGAGCAAGTCCAAGCCCTAAGTGACCCCCTCCCAGTTAAAAGAGTCCCCCAGGGCACAAGCAGAGCAAAATCAGAAAAATTATAGAGAACCTCCACAAAGCCAGATGTGTGAGAAACACATGAGATTAAGACTAAAATCGTACACCTTCAATCTTGTATGAGGTGAATGATGGTTCTTGACTTTAACAGCTGCACTATCGTGGCCCAGGGCAATCTGAATTCTATTCATCTGCAAGATCTCAGCCATAAACCAGTGCTTTTACCATTGCCACAAACAGAGCTACAGTAATATGAAATACCAGATGCAGCTAGTTAACAGTGGCAAATTCTTCTGACTGTATCAACATACATAAAACAATTGTTCCAAAATCCAGATGGTAATTTTCATGTATCGGCAGTCTTTTTATTTAGTTTGATATATCATAGCTGCCATTATTAATAAAAAATATTAATCTACTTAATACAATTAAATGGAATGGCATTGCAGTTGATTAAAATTATTTTAGAGGGACACCAATGAGACAGAAATGCTATCCAAAGTACAGAAATATGGAGCAGTAGTGGTTATAAAACAACTGTGCATTGCATTTAGTTAATCTTAGGTCTTGAGACCCTCACAGGTGAGTAGCGCGCTCTACAAACATTTTTGATTGATTGTGCGGGTGCAGAGGTATCAACACGTATGCAAGGCACTATGCTGCTTAGAAGATTATAGGCTCTAGGTGCTTGGTGGTGGTTAAGGAGATTATGATCTAAAGACTAAACGATCCAAGCCTTGGCTGCTTCCGTTCAAGGACAAGGGGAAGCAAGGGGGAGCCCAAAGGGCTCACTGAGACTACCTCCTCATTCCGCTGGGGCTTTAGAGATAACAATGGCCTTCAGGCACACTGTATCCAAGGAGTGTAGGCACTTGTAGAACCCCAGGAAGTGTCCACAGAATAGTAGGTGGGGGTAACTAGATCACAAGTGATACATATCACTAAAGTATCACATCTGTTGCCTTAACCTGCCATTAAGTTGCAAGTTAACCCCTTAGCTGCTGGGCCTTTTCCCCCCCAGTGCTGAGCCCTTTTTTGGCTATTTGGGGTAGTTCGCGCTTAGGGCTTCATAACTTTTTGTCCACATAAGCTAACCACGCCAAATTTGCGTCATTTTTTTCCAACATCCTAGGGATTCTAATGGTACCCAGAGTTGGTGGTTTCCCCTGGAGGAGACCAAGAAAATAGCCAAAATACAGTGAAAATTTAGTTTTTTCCAAAAAAATGGGAAAAAAGGGCTGCCGAAGAAGGCTTGTGGTTTTTTCCCTGAAAACGCCATCAACAAAGGGTTTCTGGTGCTGAAATCACTATCTTCCCACCTTTCAGGAACGGGCAGACTTGAATCAGAAAACCAAATTTTTCAACACAAATTTGGCATTTTACTGGGACATACCCCATTTCTACTATATTTGGTGCTTTCAGCCTCCTTCCAGTTAGTGACAGGAATGGGTCTGAAACCAATGCTGGATCCCGGTATGCTAAACATTTATGAAAACTAGACAAAATTCTGAATTCAGCAAGGGGTCATTTGTGTAGATCCTACAAGGTTTTCCTACAGAAAATAACAGCTGAAATAAAAAAAAATTGAAATTGATCTGAAAACAACAGCCATTTTTCTTTATGTTTTACTCTGTAACTTTTTCCTGCGATGTCAGATTTCTGAAAGCAATATACCGTTTTGTCTGCTGGACTATTCTGGTTGCGGGGATATAAAGGGCTTGTAGGTTCATCAAGAACCCTAGGTACCCAGAGCCAATAAATTAGCTGCACCCTGCAGTTGGTTTTCATTCTATACTGGGTATACAGCAATTCATTTGCTGAAATATGAAGAGTGAAAAAGAGGTATCAAGAAAACCTTTGCATTTCCAAAATGGGATCAAGATAAGGTTTTGAGGAGCAGTGGTTATTTGCACATCGCTGAATTCCGAGGTGCCCATACTAGCATGTGAATTGCAGGGCATTTCTCAAATAGACGTCTTTTTTACACACTCTCTTATATTTGGAAGGAAAAAATGTAGAGAAAGATAAGGGGCAATAACACTTGTTTTGCTATTCTGTGTTCCCCCAAGTCTCCCGATAAAAATGATACCTCACTTGTGTGGGTAGGCCTAGTGCCCGCGACAGGAATTGCCCCAAAACACAACATGGACACATCCTATTTTTTTTTATAGAAAACACAGCTGTTTTTTCCAAAGTGCCTACCTGTAGATTTTGGCCTCTAGCTCAGCCGGCACATAGGGAAACCTACCAAACCTGTGCATTTCTGAAAACTAGAGACCTAGGGGAATCCAAGGAGGGGTGACTTGCGGGGCTCGGACCAGGTTCTGTTACCCAGAATCCTTTGCAAACCTCAAAAAGTGGCTAAAAAAACAAGTTTTCCTCACATTTCGGTGACAGAAAGTTCTGGAATCTGAGAGGAGCCACAAATTTCCTTCCACCCGGCGTTCCCCTAAGTCTCCCGATAAAAATGATACCTCACTTGTGTGGGTAGGCCTAGCGCCCGCGACAGGAAATGCCCCAAAACAGAACGTGGACACATCACATTTTTTCATAGAAAACAGTGCCTACCTGTGGAATTTGGCCTCTAGCTCAGCCGGCACCTGGGGAAACCTAGCAAACCAGCACATTTTTGAAAACTAGAAACCCAGGGGAATCCAAGATGAGGTGACTTGTGGGGCTCGGACCAGGTTCTGTTACCCAGAATCCTTTGCAAACCTCAAAATGTGGCTAAAATACCACGTTTTCCTCACATTTCGGTGACAGAAAGTTCTGGAATCTGAGAGGAGCCACAAATTTCCTTCCACCCAGCGTTCCCCCAAGTCTCCCGATAAATATGATACCTCACTTGTGTGGTTAGGCCTGGTGCCTGCGACAGGAATAGATCACACAACGGTCAATGTTGGTCCTTACGTGAGGCAGCTGTTGACCCTGGGGTGATCCATTCCTGACACAGGCACTAGGTGTAGGCACTCAAGTGGGGTAGTGTTTTTATCAGGACAGGTGAGGAGTCACTGGGTGGTAGGAATGTTGTGGATCCCAGCATATTCCTGTAGTTTGTGTGACAGAAATGCGAGAAAAATAGAGTTTTTTTTCAACATTTCAGCTTTGCAGGGTATTCTGGGTAAGAAAACTTTGGGAAATCCACACAAGTCACACCTCTGTGGACTCCCCCGAATGTCTAGTTTCCAGACATGTTTGGGTTTAGTGTGTTTCTCTATATGGCCGCCGAATCCAGGACCAAAAACACAGGTGCCTGCCTTACAAAACCAGTTTGTTTTGCCATAGACAATTTTGATGTCTCCACAATATGATTTGGGTGGTGGAATTTGGGGCTGAACTAAATTGGTGAGCTCCCAAGAGAGCACTCTCTCTCTGCTTGCCGCCGCATTCACCTGCTCTCTGGGTTGGCCTAACCCACTATTACCCAGTTGCACGAACAGCTTGCGAAGGGACAGCAGGACTGTCCTCATCACCTCCCTCATAATGTACTGGAAGAGGAGTTTTCGAATGGGACTCCTCTGACTGAAAAATCACTCCCAGAGTCTGCGCCATTGTCCTATCCCTCAGATGCTGTCTCAGTATCTGATGTCTCAGTCTCTGATCCTATGTCAGAGCGGTCCTCTATAACCCAAGTGCAGGCAGCAGTCATCCATCAAGATGCCATCTCTGCTATTGGCTAAACTGTTGCTCTAAAACACTAGCCTACGTAGACAGTCACAAAATCGATGGTGTGTGTGAGATACGTGCAACAGTAGAGGCCACCTTACCTGCGCTTCTTCCCTCAATCAGCACGTACTTTCAAGACACTCAAAAAACACCTTGTCACATACCATTCGTCACAGTCTTTAGCACCTCCTGCGCCCAGTCCAACAATCATTATTGGTGCTCCCACTCCCTCCTCCTCGGATTCCCTCATTACCACCCAGCAAAAGTGCCCTTCATCTCTCCATAGACTTTACTAATGTACTCAGCTATTTACATAAAATACAGATGTGCTCTTTGCAGTAGGCATATAAACCTTCTGCGCTTCTTTATGGCACTAAAACTGCCACTAGACAAGTCGGACCCTTTTCCCCCCAGGGAAACCACACATATTGACAAAAGTGATGTATATATGACAGCCAACCACCTGAAACTCAACTCAAGCAAAACCGAAATAATCCTCTTTGGCCCACACAAAAACACCTGGGACCCCCCATGGTGGCCCACCACGCTAGGCCCTGCACCCACCCCCGCCAACTACGCACGCAACCTCAGCATCATCCTAGACTTCTCCCTCTCTATGACCCAACAAATCAACGCTCTTACCTCCTCATGCTTCAACAAACTCCGTATACTGAAAAACATTCAAATGGATCCCCACAGAGACCAGAAAAACTGTCACTCACGCACTCATCAGCAGCAGGCTTGATTACGGAAACGCCCTCTACGCCGGCACCACTCTAAAACTCAAGTGCAAACTACACGCATCCAGAACTCCGCAGCACGACTCATCCTCGACCTCCGCCGACACGAACACATCTCTCCACACCTCAAATCCCTCCACTGGCTCCCCATTGACAAAAGGATCACCTTCAAGATCCTCATCCTCGCACACAAATCACTCCACAACACAGGCCCTGCCTACCTCAACGAGAGTCACCTTCCACACCCCCACACGAAACGTCCGCTCAGCTGACCTCTCTCTCGCCTCTGTCCCCCGCATCAAACACACCACCACCGGGGGCAGATCCTTCTCCTACATTGCACCCAAAACCTGGAACGCACTCACAACCCACATTCGCAAGACCCAAAACCTACTTCTTTTCAGGAAGGGCCTCAAAACCTGGCTTTTTGAACAGTGAACCTCCTAGCCCCTTTCCCTCCCCCTGTCCCCCCCCCCCCCGCAGCGCCTTGAGACCCTCACAGGTGAGTAGCACGCTTTATAAATCTCTTTGATACAGATCTACCTATATATATATATATATATATATATATATATATATATATATATATATATATATATATATATATATATATATATCTCTACATAGATATATCTATAGATATATCCATGTACCTAGATATATCTATCTACATAGATATATATATATATAGATATATACATATATATTTTTTTTAGTTGCTGTATGGTTTCCTTGGGGGCCAAAATGGCCCCCAGGGAAACCCTACAACATCTAAAAAAAAAAATTGCCCCCACGGGCGACCCCAGCTGTGCTGCGATCGGGGGCCAGGAAACACTTTCAGGAAGGCCTCGTAAGAAAGGGGAGACTCTCCCCTTTCTTACAAGGCCTTCCCGAACGTGTAAAAGGCCGTTTTCCCCATGAAAGCAGGAAGCGGCCGCAAGGCTGCTTCCTGCTTTCATGGGGAAAACACCTTTGCAACGTCAGCGCGCCTCGCGGCGCGCTGACGTCACAAAGGGGCGGGTGGGGGGCGGGGGAGACACGGTAGCTTCCGTGTCTCCCGGGGGTAGTAAAAAAAAAAAAAAAAAAAAATCCTCGGGCGCGACGCACCCGAGGATTTATTAATGCCCTTCCTGGTGTCGGCCACTGGTCGTGACCCGCACCAGGGAGGGTGTGTGGGCGTCGGCCAGTGGCCGACGCCCGCACTCAAGCGGTTAAGTATATAATTACTTTTCATAACTCACTTATGCATACCTGCCAGAATAAGCGTAGTAGTAGCCAAAAATATTACATTTGTATTTTCTTTCTGAGATACTGGTGGGTGAGGTAGTAGATGTGATATTATATGTTGATATTGCTGACCTTCGTGTAGTAACACAATCAGCAAGTACAGTGAAAATACTAACATTAGAATATGTCCCATGCACCCAGCTAACTCACCTTACACCGACTCTGAAGTGAACGCCCCTCAGGATGTTGAAATATTCAAAATGTCAGACCCATATATGCCCTAACTTCCACACTCTAACAAATGGTAGTGCCTACTTGGAGGGAGGAGGGTTGCAGTGAATCACAGACATACCACTTTCCTTTGAGCAATAAACTAAAAGCTAATCACTCAATGCACTCAACATTTCCTAACCAGGAAGTTCTTTCAGTTTGCAGTGATTGCACTATGCAAGTATTTTTTATTTATTCGCCCATTCACTACAACCAGCTGGACTAGACCCATCAATTTTTATGTGAAGGACTTGTAACTTGCATGACCATAAATACAGCACATGACCTCACATACCTCAGCTCTATGCATCTCTCACATGCATGTGTACACACACACACACAGAGAAGTCCAATTAATGAAGTAAGGGCCAGATGTATCAAACGTTTTTGCATTCGCAAACGGTGTGAATCGCAGAAATCGGCCGTTTGCGAATACAAAAACTGGTTTTGCGATGTATGAAAGGCATTCGCAGGCCAAAAACAAGGAATCGCAAAAATTGCGATTTTTAGCAAAGCAACATGGTTTTGCGTGTCGTAATCTGCGTATCGCAATTTGCGACATGAAAAACTGAATCGCAATTTGCATATCGCAAATAGCGAGCTCGAATAGCGAATCGCTAATTCAGATTCAGTATTTCTTGTCGCAAATTGCGATACGCAGATTGCGACATGCAAAACCATGTCGCTATGCGATGCATCAAAAAAAAAAACGCAAATTGCGAATATTCGCAGAATGGCCTTTTGCACATGCAATTTACCACGGATTGAAACCAGGTGGTAACCAGGTGCAACCTATATAAAGAGGCCCAGAATGCCTCAGCCTCTGTTCCACAATGGCTGCACTCTACGTCATGGTGAGGAGAATGAGGATCTTGGCAGGTTTGAGGAGAGTGAGGAGGAGACAGGAGCGCATTTTCAGAGTGCGCATTACCCTTTTTGACCAGACTGAGGAGGAGATTTATGAGAAGTACAGGTTGAGCTCAGCCATGATACTTGACCTGATAGCTGAGCTACAACCCATACTGCAGCGCACAACACACAGGACCAATAGCAAACCCACCCATGTGCAGGTATCATGCTCCCTGCACCTACTTGCCTCAGGGAGCTATCAAGGGGTCATAGCAGCAGCTGGAGGGGTATCACAGAGTGCCCTCTCTAGATTTTTCAATGCATTTCTAAATGCCATGCTGAGCAGGATACACCAGTACATCAGGTTCCCCCACACCCCACAGGAAATACAGCAGACAAAATCGATTTCTACCAGATAGCACAGTCCCCCCATGTCCTAGGTGCCATCGATGGGACACATTTTGCAATCTGTCCACCATCGACCACAGAGTATGTGTACAGCAACCGTAAAAACCAACATTTAATGAACATACAGGTGATATGCAATGCCTCCTACATCATAACTGATCTCGTGGCCAGGTACTCAGGGAGCACACATGATTCGTACATCTTTTGCCACAGCGGGATTCACACAAGACTGCTAACTGGGGAATTTGGTGAAGGATATCTATTAGGTCATTTCCAACTTTACAATGTTGCATTGATGGCAGTGTGATGTCACAGCTACTCATTATACCCTCTGTTCCTTCCAGGAGACAGTGCCTATGCAGTGCGCACCTACATGATGACGCCCTACCTAAATCCTGCAACACCAGCAGAGCGGAGATACAATTCAGCACACAGGGCAACCCGCAATGTGGTGGAGCGCAACTTTGGCCTACTGAAGAGTCACTTCCGGTGCATCCACAAAAGTGGAGGGGCACTACAGTACAGCCCGGACACGACCTGTAGAATAGTGACCACATGTGCGATTTTGCACAATATAGCTACCACCAGGGGCATACCTGTGGAAATATCGGAGCCAGACTCAGATGAGGATGATGATCCCATACCACCCCTACAGCCAGCAGACAGGACCAGTGCAGCAGAGGGCAGGCAAAGGCGTGCTGACATCATGCACAACCATTTCAGATTTAAGTAATGACAACACCACCTCACTGACATGTATTCCGGTAGTTAGCACCTTTATTACCTTGACTTCAGGTAACATATGTGTCACTAGGACAAAGCAATGCACAATAGGCAGACATGAGTCATTAACAGTGTCACACTATTATCATCATAGTTTAACTGTATTGCTACATGTGAAGGTAGTCCCCTGTAGCCCTCAATATCACTTCTTACGACCACGCATTCCACTTGAGTGCGCAGTGGCCTCACCGGCACCTCTTGTATCAGGCTAATAGGCAGTACTGTGCCTGGCACTGCGACGCCTAGGATCCATCACGGGGACTGCAAGACTGCTGAGGCTAGATGACTCCTCAGTATTCCCAACACCCAGTTCGCTGGGTGTAGCACTGCGTGCTGTCAGCATAGCATCCAGAATGTTGGTTATTTGCACCAATCCCTGTGCAACGTCCCTACTGCTATGTGCTGCCTCCACCTGTGCGGCCACAGCACGCCGTGATATCAGGGCAGTTGATGTAGCAAGACGATTTACGGATCTGCAAAAGCCATTGAACATTCCCATGAATTGCCGTTCGCGCCTGCGGTGGCTCACACGCTCTTGCTTGATCTCAGTACAGAGTTCCTTAATGGCATTTGTCAGTTCCTTGGTGTTATTTGCAGCTGTTTGATGTCGTCCCTCATGCAGCTTGCAGATGTTTGCATTCAGAGACTCCAACTGCTTGTGCAGTCCTCCCATATTGGCATTGTGTGACTGTAACTGCCTGTGCATTGCCCTCATGTTTTTGCATTGCAGGCGCTGCACTTTGAGCATGGATGCTTCAAGGCCACCAAAGATTGATGGGCCCTCGTCTTCATCTGTGTGCTGTATGCCTGCATCGTGAGGCCTCCTGCGGGGAGTTGAGTGACGCTGGTGCAGGGACTGCTGCCTTCCTGTGGATCTAGCTTATGGGGGTGGTGTGTTGCCTTCATCCGGCATTTCATCGGAGTCCAGGTTCAACTCGTGGAGAGGTAAAACCCTTGCCCTGCGTCTGATTGGTGCTATACACAATGACTCACTGGTGTTTGAGTCGGACAGTGGCTGAGTTTCTGCATCCCCCACATTGGCACATTCTGCTGCTGCTGGGCCTGAGCCATCTGCAACGACAATGTGCAGCATGTCATTTACGAATGTATCACTAAATGTTGCACAATGGTAATAAATGTACACTTACATCGTATCACTGTGAATTGTGTGTGTTGTTCTTCTGGTGTCTGTATACTTAATTGCTATCTATGTGCTATTTTCAGCTCAAGCTTGTGGACTACCACTCCCATAAGGCATTGTTGTGCCGCATGTAAGATGTGGAATGGACTACTTATCACAATGCTTTGCATTAATTGCTATTTCCTAAGGGGCATTTGTACATGCACATATGGGGATACACATCATTATTGGATTTACCTTTGCTGGGTGTGCCAGAAGTGTCAATGTCAGTGACCCCACTGACAGCTTCTGGAAGCAGTGTGGACTCCACCAGGGCTTCCCTAGGGGTGTAGGGTGTCTGGGTGGATGGTCCGCCTCCTGTACTCCTTGCCTCCTTTAGCCTGCTGGCCACCCTCTCCTTGGCACGGGAACGCAGGTCGTACCACCTCTTGCGTATCTCTTCCACCGAGCGCTGCGCAACCCCCACTGTGCAGATTTTGGTCTGGATGTCAGCCCAAAGTTTCCGCTTCTCACTCTCTGGTACCTGGAGTGAGCTCTTCCCAAAGAGCTGGTCATGGCTCCTGACCACCTCCAATTCCTGCTCACTGAATTTCAGCTTCCTCTTCCTCTCTCCCTTCCCCTTCCCATTGCCAGCATTGGCCATGTTGGTGTTAGGTCCTGGCTTGCTCCCACACTTGCTCCCTGGGGCTGGTCTGTGACTTTCTGACAGCTCCTGTGGGTGTGGTACCTGGAAACAGCATGGGCTGAGTCACTTCCTGCTTGTGATGTCATCAGGCTGTGCCGGGTAACCGTTTTCGCAATTTGCGATTTTCAAATACCGAATCGCAATTCTGTTTTTGATACATCACATTTTGATACATCACATTTTGCATGCCGGAAATAGCGATTTCTTAAAATTCGCTTTTTGAGACGTGCAAAGCAAAATCTTGATACATCTGGCCATAAATGTTTACATCCAAATTTACCGAAAATGTCCTAAATAATTTTTAGAGAGTCATGATGAAGCAGTAAAAATAATTACATAGATTGAACTTGTGTACTTACCTTTCGATATTATACCTTTCTATGCTGCGAGTACAACATGCTTCAACACATGCAATACTTGCCAAGTGAAAACATTTGAAACCCCAAATAACCAATGTAAAATAACTTTATGCTAGTTCTCAAAAGTAATGGCAATGCAACATGCTCTTGTAAGGGTTCTTATGCATTCAGGCACCAAGCCATCAAGTTACAAAATCAGATTGCAGCCATAGTATAATTCACCTACGATGGAAGACCGGAAACTCTATTGATTGATGGTGATCCAATTTTTGCCACAAACATAGATGCCTCTGGGCAAATTTCTTTTTATGCATGGCATAAGTCAGGACATGGTTTCAAAATATAAATATCATATGCAGACATAGTAGCCTGAATATGCTATCTGGCATGTGTTACCAGCAGGAGGCCATGAAGCCCAGCAGCCTCAGAGTCATTTTCACCAAAATCCAAGATAGAGGCTGAAACATTGGTATCATGGCCTGAATATCCTGGACTTGCCCCTCGGGAGGATAGCCTAAAACTGAACTGTGTCCAGAACAGCTCCGATGAAAGGGAGCATCTGAGAGCGAGTCTGTGTGACTTCAACACGTTTATAGTGAACCCCATTGAATGCAAGAGGTCTGCCGCAATCTGGAGGTGGGAGACGACAGCCTTCCACAACCAGTCATCGAGATATAGAAAGCCTGAATTCCCTGATCTCTGCAGATGAGCTGCAACCACCGGCATCACCTTGGTGAACACCCGAGGGGCACTGGTAAAGCCAAAGGGGAGCACAGTGAACTGAAAGTGCTTGTGGCCTACAGTGAACCGAAAGTAACGTCTGTGGGCAGGCAGGACAGGGATGTGAAAATAAGTGCCCTGCAAGTTCAGCGCTACCATCTAGTCTCCTGGGTATATAGGAGCATCTTGAACTTCTCCTTCTTGAGGATAATATTGAGTGACCAAAGTTCTAAGATAGGGTGGAGACCCTTGTCCTTTTTGGGGACCAGAAAGTAGCGAGGATAACAACCAAAGCCTTCTTCTGGCACATGAACCCTCTCTATGGATCCCTTGGCTAAGAGCAAGTAACTTTCTCGCGGAGAAGGGACAAATGATCCTCCTTCATCCAATCATTGGATGGTGGCACAGATGGAGGGTTTGTCTTGAAGGGGAGGGAGTAGCCCCTTCAGACTGCCTGCAAAACCCACCTGTCTGACGTAAGAGATTGCCAGCGGGGCAGGTGATGGCGAATCCTGCCACCAAATGGCCCATGGTGGTGAGAGAGTCAGACTAGTAAGGCTTAGCGGCTGCTGCAGGAGAGGGTGGCAAACTGAACAGATGGCTGGCCACCTGACCCATGAGGTCAGTGTGTCTCATGCCCTCAGCCATGCAAGGCTGGGCAGCATCTGCAACACAGTGGCTGACCTGGAATGGGGGTGGTTGGAGACCCCTTCTATATCCACAAAAGGGGCGACAGGCAGACTGAGATGGACAAGTGGCTGCAGCGAGGCCCAACAACCTGGCTGTAGCCCGAGAATCTTTGAAGCGCTCGAGTGCCAAGTCTGCCTTTTTTCGCTGAAGAGATGGGTGCCATCAAAGGGCAGGTCCATCAAAGATGTCTGGACATCCCCCGAAAAGCCAGACATCCTCAGCCAGGCATAGCACATCACAGCCACTGTCGAAGAAACCGCTCTACCTAGCGACTTAGTTGTGTCAAGCCCACAACAAATTGTGAACTTTGCCATGTGTCTCCCATCGGCAACAGTCTGAAAGAGTACAGCCCAGGCCTCATCCGGGACCTGTGGCAGCATTTGCTCAACTGTATCCCATGGCGTGTCGGAATAATGGCCCAAAAGGCATGAGGTGTTCACGGATCGCAATGCAAGGTTGATGGAGAAAACATCTTCTTCCCAAGTGGGTCCAACCTTTGGATTCCCTTTCTGAGGAGCAGAAAGGAACACGCCATGGTAGATAGAGGCTTGGACCTCCAACCTCTCAGGAGTGGGGTGTGTGTCAAGAAAGTTGGGCCCCCAGCTGCAGGACAATGGCGGCAGGTAATCGTCCTGTTCACAGAAGACCCTGTGCTGGGTTTGGACCAGGTTCCTAGTAGATCGTCAGTGAGGGCATCACTGAACAGGAGCAGGAGCAGGTGTTCTGAGGAGAAAGCTCCAGTTGCAGTACCTCTGTCAAAGGCAGCTGAAGGTCCAGGACCTCAGCTGCCCTCCTCACCAACATAGCATAAGAAGCTACCTCCTCCTTAGCCATTGTAGGGGGAGAAAACATGCCAGTATCTGAAGAATTGTCCAGTCCGCTGGCCCCACTCAAGTCTTCAAGCCAGTTTATTTCTCCCTCCCATTCATCCCTGGAGCCTAGCCCATGGGAAAAGGGCTCAAGATCCGAATGAGGAGGCAAGGCTCCTGCAAGCGCCAGAGTCAGCGTCATGCGACACCGATCCAGCTCAGTGTCAGAGTTAGAAATTACAATGGGGATGGCACCCTCCATGGGTGCAGACAATGTCAGGACAGCCGGTGGGGGAAGGTTGAGGTGGCATGACTGGTGCCAGTCGGGATCCAGGACTGGACCCCTGGGAGCCGTGGCCAGAGCCTCCATGGTGGAACCCACGGTTGGCCCCCCTCTGACCCTGTGGGTGTCCAAAGGTGCTCCAACAGGGTTGGTCGGCACATAAATGAGTCACATGGCCTCATAAAACTCCCAAAGTTGAGCAGGAGCTGCTTCAGCTCCCAGAAATTCGGGGTGGTGCGTAGTCGGCACAGGTTCTGCAGAACGTGGCCTTGAGCATCAACACTCCCTCTTCTTGTCGGCCAAAGGATGAGGAGAAGTCGAAGAGTGCTTCGACTTCTTGGATTCTTTTCTTGTGCCTCAACCTATTTGATCATCCTGAGGACTTGGGGTGAGATGAGAATGACTTTGGACTCTGTGACTGATCCTGGGACGTTCCTCTTGACCGGGACCTCAACTTGTGTAGAGTTGAGCACTGGGCCGCCATCAGCTTTCGGACCGCTACTTCAAAGCCTTCAGATGCATGGCCCAGCATTAGGAGCAAGATTTCCAGACATGGTTGCGCTCCTGACACCAACTATACATGAGGTGCAGATTCATCATAGACATCGCTCGATGACCGGATCTGGAGGGCTTGGCACCTGTCTTCCTCAGACATCCTTGACACACCAGGAGTGAAACTAAAAAAAATAACTTAACAAAAAGTTGAAAAAAGCCAGTCAAAAAGTGACTGAGGGGTAGCTGTCTTCAGATAAGCGCTTAGATGGCATGGAAAGAAAAGAACGGACATCAGGAAGCTTGGGTGGCACCTATATAGGATCTGCAATGTCATATCCCGTGCAGACGATGCTGATGATGGATGAGGAGCTGATAGACTCCACTTACTGGTATGCAGTGGTACTGCTCACGAAAATCTTCTGGATCCAGTCTGATGCCTGGGGAGGATATCAGAGGTATGATTTTCAAAGCCCCTGTTTGTGAGGTAAGCTGTACGGTTCTAGAATATGACGTGCAGTGCATGAACCTTCATGCTACAGAGCCACAGTCTGGTCTCCGTGCTCCTCAGAAAGACATCTCTTCTGCTGATTAATACCAAGGACGTCTTTGCACTCAGCCTGGGATCGAGCCTTTCAGTTCCCATCTTCAGCACTCTGCTGGGGTCATGAAGAGGCGGCATGCTTCTTTCAGCCACTCGGAGGACTGAATGAGAACATGCAGGGCTTATCTTTCATATAAACTGTGAAAAATACCTCCCCATAGATATCTGCTGCATCAGAAATGCACGTGGCAGTGCTGCCTGCGGGTTCCCATTCCTAGGTATTCCTTGGTTTAAATTGTACAAGAAACACCACACAAATAAAAAACATAATGATAAAGGATTTCAAGCTCACTGCAGTTTTGACAGAAAACAAATCAAGTCTCCAGCACCGAATGATGTGATCCCTGAAATGTATATAAGCCACAGAACTGCATGAAAGGGTAAGGCTCCTTTCTTAGAACACGGGATTTTTCAGAGGGACAAATATTTGTACGATATTGTATTCTCACCTTATATTTTGTACTTTGTGTTGATTGTAGTCTGGCTGGCTCTTCAACACACAGCTATCTACCATTAAATGTCACAAAAGAACAAGGAAAGCGAGCCAAGACTATGTGATATCCGATAAACACACATAATTATTGCTCAAAAGTTTACATTCTTATTGTACGACTAAAGTTCAGAAATCATTCTGTCATTTGACCATTTATCCCTTAATGTAGTTAACGCAGTCGTCTCTTTAAGCATCATATTCCCATTTGATACCTTATATTTAGGTCTAGTTACAGACACCGTGACTGTTACAACGCAACTGTTTGTGCACTTCTTGCACTAAAGCGCCACTGCATTTTTTGAACACTTATCTTAAAACTGCAGAGTTCTGCAACTGACGACACTAGGAACTCCATCTAGAAAACTGTGTCACAATTTCAAAATGTGCCAAAAGCTCATCTGTACAGGGCTTGCTTTAGAAGAACGGGGACTTGTAGCATCGGTGCAGCGCATACGGTAGACTTAACTGGTGTATCTGACATCGTCCTGCTGTTCATGCTTTTTAGTGTTTAATTGCACGTGGCGTTTTACCATTATTTCATGCTTTTTAGTGTTTTTATCGTTTTGCAATGGTGTTAATTAACCGCGCAATAGTACACTTGAATATCACCACAACGCGCAAAAGAGCACACAAAAAGGCTTTGGTTAACACTCTTTAACCACTGGCTTAAGTGAGTCACTTCTATTCATTGGTTAGCTGTGCTGTCAGTCATGCTTTTGGACCAGCCCATGGCATTCCACAGTTGTGTACATGGTTTGTTGTAGCTGTAGTAACAAAATAACACCACACTACAACACCAGAATACGGAAACACAATACAACCTAACACAGCTGCAAATCTGTGTTGTATTGTGTTCATGTATTGAATTATCGTTTTAGGTTGAAGTGTTATATTGCATTTGTGTGTTATATAGCTGTGTTATGTCAGTGTTGTTTTGCACTTTGTTGTTATATTGTGCCTTATATTTGGTGTTGTGTTATTGCTGGTTTGGAATCTTAAACTGTTTTGCTGCTACTGTTTTCTGTTCCTCAACTACAGTCAGTCTGCTTCAATATACATTTTTTTTTTCAATTTTATACAGCGCGAACTCGACCTGAGGGTATTGAAGTGCTTTACATTAGCACCAGTTACGTTACACAAGGACACATTCATTTTTTGGTAGGCACAGGGAGATTAAGTGATTTGCCCAGAATCACAGGCTGTTTGTTGAGCCCTTGTCTAAACTCAAACCTGGTTCTCCAGCTCCAAAGTCTGCAGCTCTGGCCGTTACGCCACAACCTCTCCCCTACATATTTTCTTGTCACACACTACCACCTCCAAACATCTGCTTTTATGATAAATATGTTGATAAAAGATGTCTGCACCAAGCACCAATGGCATGTAATGTCTTCTAGACGGGACCCATTATCTTCAGCTACACCATAAAAATAGAGCAGCATCTCAATTACATCCACTTCTAAACACTATTCATGAAGAAAAGCAAAACAAAGGAAAGGACTATTCGAAACACTAGTAGTCAGTAAAAGAGACAATGACCTCTGAGATAAAGTAAGTCCTTTACTAACAAAGTACTCTAAACCCAAGGTAGTGATAAGGCGTTCACGTGGCTCCCTTTAATATATCTTGCTTCTACTGACATCTAACAACCACATGTAATATTAGCAACAAATAGACATCCAAACATTACAAGAAGTATAAAAATACAAAAACACATTAATGGAAGGCGGACTGAGGGGGAGAGGGAGTCATTATGGAACCTGCATGGTGCACAGTCTACTTCTTTGCCCAGTCATATGGTGTATACCACCTTCAGAAACCCAGAACACTTAGTATCTCACCAAGTCTGATTTTCACATATCAGGTAGGGTTAATCATAAAAGTGCAGCAACTAAAGGGGTAGCCTTTCATTTCCCTAAGAAATCTGCAAGAGTTTGTAGAAATTGTGTTGAAATGTAGAGTGAGTAATAATTTGTGATAGAACTGTGGACTTCTCACTATATTCCCACATGCACTGCGCAACACCACGTGAAGCACAAATCAGTTACCACGTGTGGAGACATCCACAAGGAATGAAAGAGCCCTATCAGGGCTCAAGTCCTAAAAATAAAAGTGGGGTGACTACCAAAATAGGCATTATGCAAATGGCATCATGGTGGTGACATCGCACATGGCATTACAGGAAGTGACATCACAGGAAGTGGCATCACAACCCATGACTTTACAGGAAGTGACATCATAAGAAGAGACATTTGATCTAAAGACTTCACACACATGTTGAGTATGTCAATCATGGGTACATTGCATTATGAGTATACATAGCATCACGCCTCGCATGTAACGCCTAACTGACGCAAGGTAACGCAATACAGGGCAGTGTTTGTGTGTTTTTTTAACAAATCAACTCAACCAGGATTTGTGTGGCACTATAAATCCCAAAATAGTTTTTGCATCAGGGTGCATTGGCAACAAATCTGTTCTGCCTAATTGGTTGCAAACTCTGAATTTTAAAATATCTTATAGGTTTAAAGCACCTGCTGCAGAGATCTTTGGGTTTCTAGTAAATCTGAAATAATAATAATAATGGTAAGATAACGTTGGTGGTTAACTCCTTTGCAGGAAAGATCTGTGTTTTGTCGAGTGCCCCTTTCAACTCAAAGTAATATAGATGGTTAAAGCACATCATGTAACTTGCAGATGACATTTTTATTTTATGCGGACAGATAAGTGAGTTACAGCTTTTAACACAGAGATAATGTTGTCGCTTGCAGTTCATAAATGTATTCCTTCTAATATAGGGCAGTGAGCTACGAAGGACAATATGTGACACCTTGACCTTGTAACCCTCACTGTCTTATGTAACATATCCTGAACATTGATGTACAAACTTGTGCAACTAAATGTCAATATAATGAGTGTGTTTGATTTAAAGAACTCTGACACCCTGCATATTGATGAGTAGCGCTGTAAGAGAATTAAAAAAAGCGGTATTTAAATTGTTATTTTGTAGAAATACGAGGACAGACCAACACATCTGTCATTCTTGCAGAAGTGCATGCATATCCCTCATATACAGTGACTGCACAAAGTCAAAGTCTGCCTCTTGTAAGTACTTGAGAGCATGTTTCACCTCCACTATATTTGCATCTAGATGTTAGGCTCCAGATAGGTGCAAGGCAGGATATTCCAACAAAAGGAGACCTGAAGACCCCTTAAATTAGGCCTCTGTTAGTCAGCTGGAGCTTAATTTATGAAAGACCCCTGCAGTTGTTGCTCGGAGACAATGTGCATGCACTGCTGAATGTGTCCTGGTGTATGAAAATTACACCGAGACACGGTCAGCTTTTTACAGTAGGGCCCAGCTTCTTCCTGGCAGGGTGAACGGCATCCACCCTGTGAAAATAGAGGGTGGACGCCATCCACCTACATGTACCCCCGACTTGTGCCATGAGCCCTACAGACTCGGAGCAGAACTGATTTGCCTTGGGAAAAGGGAAGATGGTAAAATCAATAAAGGTTTAGTCGCAAGACTGAAAACTACAGAAGTGGGGCGCAAAAAGATGCAAAAGTTTAAAAAGACTAACACTTCTGAAGAGCAGTAAGAGCTGAGACACCTCCATGACAAAACTAATGAGCAGTCCATTTGTGACACTATTGTAGATGAAGTTCTTAATTGTTAAACGTTTTCTCAGGTGTCCACTGCTGGATACCAGCACTGCCTACTCTTCATTCCACCTCACGCCTCTCTCCTCCTCCACCATACACGGTTTGTTTATCTCACTGTTGCATGTTCGTTTTCACGCCCTGTATTTCTCTTTGACTCTTTCCTTATCTTTCTCTCCTTCCTTCCTTCTTTCTTTGCGGCTTTTGTCTCCCACTTGCTCTGGGTCAAACTCTGATGATAAAAAAATAATCTTGGTGCCCAAATGTGAGCACTGATACCCGCCAACCACCGGCACAAATTAAGCAACAGTTAGAATAATGAGCAGGCTGTGAAGGCCAGGTAACTTTTTCAGATGTCACTTTCTACAATTGCATATCAGCTTCGGTGTGCGAAAGGTTCTTCTATCCAAATGTCAACTCAGTCTAAACTGATGCCCAAAGCTGTTATTGCCTATGGGGCGGCTGTGTTAGGCAACCTATGACATCAGACAACCTGTCATAAAAGTAACAAGAGTCCCTCTTGCCAGGTGTACTATTACCCCCCTTCCACTAGTTCGCACTACAGTTAGGCGAACACGTCCTTCCATCATTTTCAACTCCGTCAACTGAGCACTACTGATGTGGGATTCAAGAAACACTTGTAGTGAACAGCTCGGAAATGGGAGAAGTGATGCAGCGTGGTATAAAAAGAAATAATTATTCTTAACAACACCTCTGTTCTATGCGGGTAGAGTATTATTTTTCAAGATAAAAGTTTTGCATGCGACTTCATCTCAGGCAGCAAATAAACACAAAGAGATCTGATGCAATGGTTTGATCTATTCACAGCTCAAGGGCACCGCAAAACAGGCAGTACTTTGCATCGCACTGGATGGACAAGAGGCTCCCACAGCTGCTCAGACCAGTAAGCCACTTCTGGAACCTACCTTTGTAACAAATAGCGTGCTTCGGATAGATGGAACAGTATGAATGCAGGAATTCAGTGAAAGCCAAATCTTTCTGGAATATTCCAGTGTCTGAATATGAAATCCGATAACAGCTACGTTTGAAAAGGCCCAATTAACATCAAACTTAATTTCACTAGGCATAACCGTAAGACACATATCCTATTATCTCACAGGCTTAATTTACTGACTTTTTCTTAATAAGGGAATACAATATAGTACTTGTTAAAATAGAGCTTTCCTAAAATAGTGGCATAAGGTAACCGCTTTATGCCTCGACAGTCCTAAAGGCGTCTGGTTAATATATACATATATATTTTAAGAAACTCGGCGAGAGGCTACCGTAAGATCATGCGTCCATTTAATCAAGACCGTGGTGACAAGCGTCCTCGCCAATACTGCAGACTGCCCAGTATGTATGAAACGCAATCCTCTGACCAAATTCAGCGCTTCCGGCCGGCTCGCGCAGTCCACGCCACTTTGTAAAATGATGCAGTCCCACGGCATGCGCTCCCCAGCGCGAGAAGGCTGCTTGACAGGTGGTAAAGGGAGCTTTCCGTGACTGAGGGCAGAGACGGGCAGCCCCGGTAAACGGGTTCTACATTCGAGCGGGGCTCTCTCTCCACGGCAATGTCGAGAAGTCGGGAAAAACATACCCGCTCTTACTTGGTAAATGGGATAGTGCACTGACTTAAAAGGGCAAGGTGTGACGGTGCAATAAGCCTACATTTCTAAGACAACCAAGTGGACTCAAAATCTTTCTCAGGACCTTTCCTCCGAATATCGAGGTTCTCAAATAGCAGGACGCTTTATCACACTCCCAATTGTTTGTAAAACCCTGAATTCTCTTTGTCCAGTTTCCTCATCTTTATCTTCCTCCACCTTCTTTTCTTGCTATGTCTCATTCTCAAGTACTGGGTCAAAGTCTGATGATGAAAAATAAAGAATGCGGGTGCCTACTGCCCGTAACCAAGCGCTCCACTACAAGCAGACAGAGATGTACTAGCCTCGAGGGTGACAGGAAAAATCCTGGTATGTGGAATGGTTCTACCAGTAGCACCAGGTACTCTCTGTCTCAAAATAAAAAAAGCACTGACTGTTTGCAAACACAGGTATGCGGCCTGCCAGGCACCACTTCCAGGCGCTTATATGGTTTCCAAACACAGGCATACAACCTGCCAAACACCACTTACAGATGTTCGTACTGTTCCCCAAAACAAGCATGCGCCTGCGAGGCGCCACTTCCAGACGTTCATATTGTTTCCAAACACAGGCATGCACCTGCCAGGCACCACTTCCAGACATTCGTATTGTTTCCAAACACAGGCATGCACCTGCCAGGCACCACTTCCAGACGTTCATATTGTTTCCAAACACAGGCATGCAATCTGCCAGGCGCCACATCCAGACATTCATATTGTTTCCAAACACAGGCAGGCGGCCTGCCAGACACCACATCCAGACGTTCGTATTGTTTTCAAACACAGGCATGCGTCTGCCAGGCACCACTTCCAGACGTTCATATTGTTTGCCAGGCACCACTTCTAGACGTTCATATTGTTTCCAAACACAGGCATGCGTCTGCCAGGCACCACTTCCAGATGTTCATATTGTTTCCAAACACAGGCATGCGGCCTGCCAGGCACCACTTCCAGATGTTCATATTGTTTCCAAACACAGGCAGGCGGCCTGCCTTGCACCACTTCCAGATGCTATACTGTTTCTAAACACAGGCATGCAGCCTTCCAGGCGACACTTCCGGGTGGGTGTTCATATTGTTTCCAAACAGAGGTTTGAGGCCTGCCAGGAACCACTTCCAGATGTTGGTACTGTTCTGAAAAACAGGCATGCCGTCTGCCAGGCACCACTTCCAGACTACGTACAAGGCTTCCATTGGAAACAGCATAGATTCTTTCTCTCTCCAGAATTTCAAGGCTTGCATAGTACAACCCACCCCATCTATTTAACTCTTTGGTGTCCCATGCATAGTTACCTGTAAAGTGAAACCAGAAATCAAAGAGCAATGCTGTAATTTGTAGTGGAAAAACAAAAAAGGCAAAAGTGAAACAGAGGTACATGCATAACTGTGCTCGTTTATGCCTCTTAAAGCGGCAGAAAGAATCCTCATGGATCTACTTATGTTCAATTGTCCAACTCCATCTCCCCCATCCTTCCATGAGCTGCCAGACAGTGGAGCATAGCATTTTTTACTTGCTCTTCACTCCCCATAACAGCCAAGATATTTGATATCTTGTGACGGTGAGGCTCCTGCTACCATATCAAACAATAAACAAGTGCAAACTTCTATTCTCACAGAAGAACGGATGAGAGGCATAACTTGGAGTGTGCGGTTTCCCTGCAGAAGACCTTTGCAGAGCCACTGGGTCAGCGCATGTCAATGATGCTGTTTGATTTCACATGGGTTGGGGCGGTTAGGAGGGGGAGCGATTCACGTCCACGTCCCAGGGCAGTCGCGCATGCGTGTGCCACAAGAGCTGGTGAATCACAACACAGACACTGCTGAACCCATCTGAGATTTGTCAGGCGTGCCTACCAAACTGAGAATGCATGACTATGGTGGTTTGAAGGGTTAGGGGGGCAACCCAACTCCCCCAAAGATACGTCCATGGCTTCGATGAAGTTTTCAAATACATTATATTTTTTACTCCAATACAAGAAACAGAGCATCCTTCACTCCAAAACAAACCTACATAAACAGGAGGAAAACAATGAGATGTGGGAGCTTGAGAAAGCGGTCGCCCAACCAATCACCTGGCACTGCCACTTCAACGGGAAGCCAATGTGTGGATGTAAAACATCAACGTTAACCACACTAGTGAAAACAGCAGCTCGCCACTGGGCTGTGAACACTGCATTCATGTTACCTCTGACAAATAATACGAGCGAATCAATAGCAACGTACAGCGGATGCTTTACAAGCAAATGCATTTCTCCTGATCTGTAATGAAGATGTACTGTAAAGCCACGCAAAAGCCTTACTGGTGTTTCATGTCAGCGGAGGCCCATTCTCACCATGACAAATCGATGCATGTGGTGCTGCAAGAGGAGTCCTTCCCGGATTCCACAGGGCGTGATGTTTCTTGGCTAGTACTGGTACAGCTGCAAAACCTTTAAAAGAAAACGATAATAAGCTTTGTTTATTATCATTTTCTTTTAAAGGGGTGGGGTCACGGGGGTGATGAGAAGTGAGGGGGAGTGCTCAGCACTCCCCCCTCACTGCGCATGTATGTTTGGCCGGCCAAGCACACATGTGCAGTGTGGCTCTCTCCAGCCCGGCAACACACATATGCATATGAATTTCCCTGTAGGGAGAACATATTTCTACATAGAGAGATCCTTCTTCCTACACTCCCACCATGCATTAATTCTCCTATTCAATGTTGAAGGGGAGTTAATAGCCCATGGCTACTGTAAATCTTTGACCACTTCCAGTGTCCAGTTGAAAGGAGTGAGACAGGAGGAGTTTAGGAGTGCTGCCAACTGTAGTTTGTGGTGTTCTGGTGCAAACCACGTCTGGGACCACCAACTTCCAACACCTTGAGTGGGATTTACTATTGTCGATTTTTTTTTTTTTACTAGTGGTGGGGAAATCCATATTTGCAAATGCATTTATGCCTGGTGAGAATCTATTAATGGTAAAAGGTAAGGGTATGCTTATTGCATAGTTGCTGAAAACCACTGCACATCACAAATGATCATATAATACCAATGTATATCATAATACCAGCTAAAAAGTTAAAAACAAATTTCATATAAAAACCTTGACAAACTAGAGGCATCTGACCCAACTGCATTTGTTAAGGCTGGCGCCCGCACCTAAACAAGCTGCCTTGAAGGCCTAAAATGCAAAAAATAGCGTGGGTACCGACCAACCAGAGTTCTAAGATGCCAGAGCAAAAAATGTAAGGTGACTTGTGCAAATCCTTTATGGCGGGGGCTCCAGCAGCCTAGGCCAAGGTACTACGCATGTATATTGCAATAGCAGTGAAAGAGCAGGCGGATATAGTTTGCAACTGTGGGAAGCTGGAGATCTCAAAACTCTAGGTCAGGGCACCCCGGTGTCCACCCTCTGCATTTGCTTCAAGACCCGAGCAAGAAATTTTACAAGTTGGCAGATCAGTTGGGGGTCACTGGGGGCGAAACAAGCCATCACTGTCTGCCTCCAGGAACAGGTCATCCTTTGATCAAAGAGGATTTTTAGCAAGAGTCGTCTTTCCTCCAACAGACCCCCACAGCTAAACAGTATGTGTGGCAAGACTTCCATGACCATGCCGCATAATCTGCAGGCCATTGTCATATTAACTTTCTGCCATTGTGGAAGATGCTGGGAGCAGGGCAGCAAACCCAAACAATGTTTACAAAACTTTCTCAGCATCACTCTTGAGAAACCTAAACCTAAATATTTCTTAGATGCTAACTTGATGTAAGTGTGAAGGACCATCCAGGCATGAGCACTGGAAGAGATGGCAGCCTTGTCGCCTACTAGTGATTGGAGCCTAATGGTCTTCCACA
The DNA here is from genome assembly GCF_031143425.1 of Pleurodeles waltl. Lineage (NCBI taxonomy): Eukaryota > Metazoa > Chordata > Amphibia > Caudata > Salamandridae > Pleurodeles > Pleurodeles waltl. Next base: position 1,685,753,685 of record NC_090444.1, on the reverse strand, counting down.
CTACTTTTGTTTATTTTAGCACGGCATGACTGGTTGGGGCTTCCGAAAGCTCAGTTAGCCTGGACATGAACAAGGAGTCATCGAGGTGGGATCCAGATGGGGATGTTTCCCACTGTTGTAACTCCCACCATAAATAGTGATTAAGTGAACTGGACAGTGCCTTCCTTGCTTTATGCCAGAAGACGATGAAAGCTCCTTGCCTTGCCAGGGACTGTTTCGTCAGACCGAACTCCAGCCTGATCTGCGACAGAGAGGTGTGCTTTGGCAGATTGAAGATTATTCTGTAGGCTTTTCTTAGTGTGCTGTCCAGGATTTTTGCATCCCTGCCTCTTTGGGGTTCACTGCCGTAAGTTAGTGTGGGTAAGAGTTTGGCTTGCAGTACCTGGAGAAGCAGAGACAGCACTGGCCCATTCACCTTGGCCTCCAGAGTCCTTAATGACACTGCCAGTGACAGCCGTTTCAGTTCTGTAACTTCCCTCTGGCATATAAAGTTACCTTCTTTGTCGACTAATACACCTAGGTACTTGTATGCCATTGCTGACACAATGGCTGTGTTCCCCCAGTGCCAGGTCGGCATCTTTTTCTGGGTGTAGTTTAATGCCAGGATACGTGTTTTGTCAAAGGTGACAAGTAAGTCATCTTGGTGTAGTCTTAAGTAGTTTTCATCAGAATAATTCTGGGCTGTGTGAAGAAGGTGTTGCAGATGCACTGGGGTGTGGCTAACTAAGACTATGTCATCAGCATACAGGAGGCTCGACAGCGGCAGACCACCCAACCTCTGGGCATGAGAGTTGCAGTTGTCAAGTGCCAAGGTCAAATCTGCCAAAAATAGGTTAAAGAGTGTGGGAGCCAGGACGCCTGCTTTAACCCTTTGGTTGTGGGTATATGCCTTGAGAGGTGCGTTCCTCTGCCAAGCTTTACCTCCAACCATGTGTCAGTGTGCAGAACAATTAAATGTGTGTTAGACCTAGCATCCTTGGTGTAGTCTCCCCTATCTTTTTTGCCTCTGCTTCCTATGTTTTTATTGTGTGCTGGGCTTTGTTTTTGCTGGTTTTGTTACTCTGAGCACTTTACCACTGCTTACCAGGCTAAAGTGCTAGTGCTCCCTGTGTAAAATGTATGTGTAATTGTAATTTCCATGACTGGAACACTTTGATTTACTAGTAAGTTCCTAGTAAAGTGTACTAGAGGTGACCAGGGCCTGTAAATCAAATGCTACCAGTGGGCCTGCAGCACTGGTTGTGCCACCCACGAGTAGCCCTGTGAACATGGCTCAGACCTGCCACTGCAGTGTCTGTGTGTGCAGTTTCAACCTGCCAATTCGACCTGGCAAGTGTACCCACTTGCCAGACCTAAACCTTCCTTTTTTGTACATGTAAGGCACCCCTAAGGTAGGCCCTAGGTAGCCCCATGGGCGGGGTACGAGGGTATGTTAAAGCTGGGACATGTACTGATGTGTTTTACATGTCCTAACAGTGAAATACTGCCAAATTCGGTTTTCACTGTTGCAAGGCCTATCTCTCTCATAGGTTAACATGGGGCTGCCTTTAAGTAACTTTCAAGTGCAGTTTCCCTTTGAGAGCAGAGAGAGATATGGAGGTTGGGGTCCCTGAACTCCCAATTTAAAATATATCTTGTGGTAAGGTTGATTTTAAAATTGTCTGTTTGAAAATGCCACTTTTAGAAAGTGGGCATTTTCTTGCCTAAACCATTCTGTGACTCTGCCTGCTTGTGCATTACCTGTCTGGGTCAGACTGAGCGTTGGGCTATTTCTGAATCCCCACACAGTGACACAAAGGGAGCTGGGGTGTAGTCTGCATTTCCTGATGGGTCATCTGGGCTAGAGTGGAAGGAGAAGTGGTCACTCACACCTGGATGGTTTGTGCCTGCCCTGACACAATGTAGTCTACACCCCCTGGTGTGTGTCCTGGGCCAGGCCTGGGCAAGGCAGGATCTTGTGAACAATAGAGATTTTCCTTTGAAGTTTGCCTACTCCAAAGGCAGAAAGAGGTATAAGTAGTGACCCACACCCCAGATTTTTAGATTACTTCTGGATTCAAGAGCAACCTCTTCCAAGGAGAAGAGCTGAAGGAGTACTGCCTATTTGCCTGTGACTGCTTTGCTGGGTTGGCCTGCAGTTGCTGCTTCTGCCTGAGAGAGGACAAAGACTGGACTTTGTGGCATATTCCTGCTTAAGAAGTGTCTCCAAGGGCTTGGATTGAGCTTGCCTCCTGTTTTTAAGTCTCAGGGCCATCAAAGACTTCCTCTGCCAGCATCTGGACTCTCTGCTGAGACTCCTGCCCTGCCAAGTGGTGTCCTAACCAGTCCCTGGGTCCTTGAAAGGAGAAGCTGGTAGAAAAAGGACTGAAATCCACGCACAGGAAACCGTGCTGGGACATTTTTGATGCACCACCTGCAACGCAGCTGGAGAAATGGCGCAACATCCACTTGCAGCTGCTGAAAATGACACAAACCCCACACAACGCAGTTTTCGAACACCGTGCGGCCGGATTTCGCACGCATCATTGGTGGGCATCAACATGAACCTGTGTGGATCCGAGGTGCTTCATCCAGAAATCAACGTATCGCTCTCTTGCGGGAGAGAAAAACAACACATCGCCTACCCGACCAGAGAAGAAACGCTACACGGCCTAATTTTCAAATAAGGAATAGACACATCACTGACTTTTCAAACGCACGCTCGCCCGTGCGGCTTTGTTTTTTATGCAAATCAGGTATTTTGTGTAACAGCATTTCCATTGTTTTCTATGGAGTAAAATCCTTTTTACTTTAAAAATCCATATCTTTACTTGGTGTAGGTTGGATTTTTGTTGTTTTGGTTTTGTTTGATTTAGATAAATATTGGCTATTTTTCTAAACTGGCGTGGTGTTCATTTTGTAGTATTTTCACTGTATTACTGTGTGTTTTGGTACAAATACTTTACACATTGCCTTTGAGATAAGCCTGACTGCTCGTGCCAAGCTACCACGGGGTGAACAGGGGTTATCGAAGTGTGTATCTCCATTCCCCTGACTAAAGTGAGGGTCCCTGCTTAGACAGAGTGCAAAGTGACTGCCAACGAGAGACCCCATTTCTAACAACATGTCTAGGAGAGGTCGTGGGATCCCCCGGCTTGCCAGCTAACTCCAGAGCTCAGCACATTCTACATGGTCGAAGGGTGCCCTGAAATTGATAAAGCAGAGAGAAAGTGACTGTTTTGTGGATTTTGCCCTCTCTGCGAGTAGTACGATGGTCATGATGTTAGTGGCCATCCCAGAGGTTTTTGAGAAGCCAGTTTGATTAAGTGGAATTATTGCATTTTTTGCTGCCCAGGCCAGCATGTCTTCAGGCAGAGTCCCCATAAAATATTTTGCCTCATTGTCAATTAGGGCAATCAGAAGGTAGTTTGTTTATGGCAACGACTTATCCCCACTTTTGTAAATTGGGAATTTAAATGATCCTCTCCAAGATTCCAGGATTGTTCTGTGAGCCGAACTTCTGAGAAGAGTGCTTTTTTTTAAGGTCTAAATTGCCAGAGGGGGGTCCATTGGGGCCCAGTGCTCCTTCCTTCCTGCCCTGGCCTATCTGCCATCTGACTGTATTAACATGTGCAGACCGGAGGAAGGGCCCTAACCCATTTGCTGGCCATGATAAATGTATTGGGGAGGTCCCCGCACTCAGAACAAAATTGCACGCCATGTTAGTTTTCCCCATAATGATTACCCCATCTGCATTAGAGGCTTTGTCACCTTGGTTAAAATAATGCCATAGGAATTTTGCCCAGTCTTCTTCTGCTATATGCAAAGATATGCCTCTATGCAATGGGTGCGCCAGGTGGCTCATTGTTTTGGAGAAGCGAGCCCCTTCATTGTGCTTGTTATGAGCAAGCTGTTTTACCCAACTATCATCCTCATGTGCTTGGTTGGCAGACCACTTCACCTTCTTAATGTTTTGTACTGAAATAAAGCAGATCACAGGGAAGTGTCCCCTGGGTGAAGTCGCAAAGATCTTAAAGTGTTTATAGATATTTTATGAGACCGCATCTCCATTCGGTGGACTGTAGTGATGTGCCCTATTTCATCCATTGTGTTGCAAGGCTTGATTTTAGATGCTGTAGCAAAATGTTCTGCCAAGCTGATGGTGAAGGACATCTACCAGCTTATATTACTTACAGCCATGTTCCCTTGGGCGTGCCAGAGCACCACTGCAGACTGAGATAGTTGCCCTGTATTAGCCCGAGTGAACGTTATTGTTAGAAATTGGGTATCTAGTTGGCAGAGGTATACACCCTTGTCCACGTAGGGACCACAATGTTAGTCAGGATAAATAACTACACAACCTAAATTATCCTCTGCTCATCCTCTGGCAGCTAGGCACAGAGAAGGCAGGCTTAACTTGGCAATAAGAAGGCAATATGTAAAGTATCTGTGCATTAAATCGTACCGTAACACAGCAAAAACACCACAAAAGTACTCCACACCAGTTTAGGAAAATAGATAATATTTACCTGAATAAAATAAGACTAAAGCAACAAAAATGTAAAATGCACAGGTCAAGAAATCACTTTTTAATGGTTTAAATGAGTCTCAATCCTTAAGAATCAGTGGTTGTCTCTTTCTAACACACAGTACCTGGGATACATAAAAAATAACGATGCACAGGGGCCTCAGGGAAGGAGAAGTATTGAAAAATAAGGCATTGCATCAGATTTTCCAGCGCAGCACAGAAAATGCATTGTTTCTTTCCACGCTGCAAGGTGATGCATCGATTTCCAGAAGCGCAGCCTTGGTTCCTCACTGTGATGCAGGGATATTTTGATGCCCAGGGAAAATGCAATGAAAATCCTTGATGTGCTGGTAAGGAGGAGGCAATTCTTCGATCCAGTAGATGATGCAGCAATTATTCAGCCGGGAGGCAGGTCCTGCACGATTTCTGCAGGTGTTGCATCGATTTTCAGATGCACAGGGATTTTCATCTCTTTGGTGAAGTCTTTGTGGCCCTGAGACTTCAGAATAGACTCAATCCAAGCCTTCAGAGAGCACTTTAGTGGAAGGCAGTTTCCTTCAAACGGAGTCAGGGACCAGAAGACAGCAGGGCAACAAGCATAGCAGCAGTCCTGCCAGCAAAGCAGTCCAGAGGAGTCCTTTGGGCAGGCAGGCAGTCCCTCTGACAGAGTCCAGTTGTAGATCCAGAAGTGTCCTCCTGGGACTGGTGGCTTCTTCAGAACTGGCCGTGGGGCTCTGGGTTCAGCCCCAGCAGTCACTTTTCACCCAAGCACATGGTGAGCTCTTCATCTGTCACAGGCTTCTTCGTCAGCCCACGGTGATCGCTCCTTTCCAGCTACTGGTGTCTTCAAAATCTCAGTATGTGGTGAGCGCTGTTTTTCTTGATCCATGTGGTCGACTCTCACCCTCCACCACAGTGCCTTGTAAACTGCCAGAGTATTGGGTGCATGAAAGTAGCAGTCTATACACCCACTGTCAGAGGGGCTTGGAGACAGTCTGGGTTCCGGCTGCTTGGACTGTACCTGGCGCCTCTGCAGAGTGCCAATCAGGGAAGTCGTGTCTGCCCTTGCTAGTTGGTGGTCATGAGGGGTAGTACCCTTTTTCACCACCTCCTGATACCACTGCCTCCGAGGCACACCGCTGAAGTCTGCTGTACTGCTTGAAGCATTGCCAGACCCGCCATCTATCCTCAGAGTGGCACGGGACATCCTTAGAAGCGGTGCCTGAATTTCCCCATACGGCCCCTGGCAAGGATTGTCCTGTAAGTATCACCTGAGCAACAACGCTAGCTGTCAGGCAACCCCTACCGCAGGGCCCTACCGTTGTGAGAGAAGCCATCACTGGAGCAGAATCCGACACCTGGCCACGACAACGCAGAGGGTCATGGAGACCACCTCCGGCCTTAAAGTACTATGGGGCTGGTGAAACTGTGCAGCCTGCTTTGCTGCACTACTTTTCAGGCAGTCAAATAAAAGGAGGGGGACAGGGAGATTAATAAAGGTCCAGTGTACGACCTCCCAAATTAATGAACATATCAAAAAGAGTACACTGTTCCTAAAAAGCAACTTCCAGGACAGCGGGCACAGAATAGGTTTCTGGCAACGGTAACTCTTCAAAGAAAATTGTGAGTCCCAAGGTCCGCTAGATCCCAAGGAACTCGTTCCCAAGGAAGGGAGGGTTCTTCGTTTTAAGTTACTTTCCATGTAATGTTAATGTAAATAAGATCTACGCCTCGATAATTTTTAGAGGAATGTAGTACAGCAGAAGATGAGTTGCTATTTTTGGTCCTGATAAAGCGCCACCCGATCCGTAGGGGCATGATAGCCGCGAAACATGTTGACCTGAGTTACTAGCTGTTGGGGAGACCATTCTCTACAATGCTTTCACCGTGAGAGTGGAGGAACCTTACTCCGTACCCACTCCCTATTTGCTTATTTTTTAATCTTGACCAAGGTCTTCCACCCCAATTAAAATTAGCTTTTGGAGGGCCTTGAGCCTATTTTATTCTGGTTTTGGTTTTCTTCTGCTTTTTTAGGGTAGGTTTAGATATATTCCTAACCCTGTTTCAGACACACATTGTTGGTAAATACCTCTGGCAGACTGCCCCCTCTGGGGGCCCGTCAGACATTGCAGTGCCAGTCTGGCATGGAGCACTGGAACTGCCAGTGCTGAACCTGTGTTTTCATTGTTGCTTTTTAGGAACTGTGTACTCTTTTGATATGTTCACTACCTTTCAGGTAGCCTGGTTGTTGTAAAGAAAGCCAGGGCACGCAGATCTCTGCTGCTGCTTTAGCGACTCGCAGGTAGCTTAGTGTAGCCTGCACATGAATAGGAGACACCGCAGTAGGTCTTCTCACCACTGCTTACAGTGTGTGGGCCCCCGTGGGTGTGTGTACCAGATGGCACTTCTCCCATGCCTGTCTTTCCCTTGGGGGTGCAGGAGACTCTTGAAACTAAATTACCATACATCAGTTATTATTCACGCAGAGGTGCCTGTACAATCGGGGTTGCTGGTAGAAGCGACCCTCATTAGGAGACCCTCTCTGACTACCGTAAATCACATAAGATGAGTGCAGGCGGACTGCACTCTATATTCTAGGAAGGGAACACCCCTTGGTCCATGGCAGCATGGCTGTACTTAAGGACTCGTAAGTGTCACTGCTTGATGCCATGCCCTGATAACTTTTTCTATGGACATGCATGTGTTTTTACCTCTGAATGTTAAAGGAATGTCATTCATGTAATCTTCATGTGTTACCGCAGCCTACTGGAGACTAGGAGAGTATTCCTATAGGTTCATGTGTTCGTGGTGACAGTGGATATTTCAGGCATCTCTTCAGTCCCAGGCATTCCTTGTGACAAGTGGTAATTGATATGTCTTTCATGATGCAATTAGTGATCTAGGTATTTACTGACCTTTGATGCTTTTTCTGCCTTGTATTGCAGGAATACAGAGTCCCACTGTTTGTGAAATATGCTGTTTTGATCACATGGTATATCCACAATATAGATAGTATGTTTATATACTCTTGTGTGAAGTCTCTTTTGTAGTGTATTTTATTTGTCACTGGTGTGAGTGTATTGCACAGATGCTTTACACATGACCTCTAGGGATAAGTATGAGTGCTCTGTGCCATGCTACCATGGGTGAGCACAGTTATCTTTGGGGTGTAACTTACTCGCCCTGAGTAGAGTGGTGGTTTCAGCCTGACTGAGGTGCTTACCCTAGCCATCCAGAAACACTGTTTCTAACAGTTATTCTTTTATAATTAACTGTGTAGATTGTGTCTAGGGCCAGAGGCACGCGGGCAAGGGCGGGCTTGATTCTTAATAATGTTATTTCTTGAGTCCAATTATCATTATCTCCTTTGTCGCCCAGTTGATACGAGACCACATGATGGTAGAGTGGAAGGGAGACAAAAGGTGTAGTCTATTGTTGTCTGGGTCATAGAAGAACAGAAAGGTGCTCCTGGGAGGTAATTGTCGACAAACCTACCTTTGAGTGCCCCAAGATTGAGGTGCTTTAAGTCATTCAGTAGCCCTTTCCCGGTCTTTGTTGGGCAACCCCATCTGTTTTGTCCTTGTTACTGTATGTCTCAAGATGAAGTTTGGGTAGCCACTGCTTTATCAGAGGAGGAACCAAGCAAATGTAGATTAAAGTCTCCAGTAAGGATTAAGTTCAAAAGTTCTCCACCACATAGATGTTCTGTAGACTGGCCCACCAGCTTACAAGCAGCAGTGACTTTACTTTTCGAGTGGATATAGACACTGATAATTGTTATCCTTTTTGTGCTATCATGAGGCAAGGTACTAATTCTGATTGCATTGATGTCTAGGAAGTCAGAGCATAAGGAGCACACTAAGGCCACACAGGTGATTGAAACATACGTTAATAACCTCCTCAGCAGGTGCCTGTATCTCCCCGACCTGACTGCAGGTGCAGAAAAGGATATGTAAACCTGCAGATGGAGGCGTTCAGCTAGCCAAGTTTCCTGCAGCAGAACAATGTCAAAGCTTGTGATGTAACTAAGAAAAGCATGGTCACAGGCCTTACTGGAAAGGTCGATAGTGCAGAAGCACATCCGAAGTGGTTTGTTAGAAAATTTGGTGTTGGTCTGTAAGCCTTGCCTTGTCATTGGCCAGCGAAAGGATTGTTAATAGTTCTAAAAATCTACATGGATCTATGAGTAGAAGTGTGTGATGTAGTTGAGTAAGCGATTCTCTTTAGCCTTTCCCTCCTTGGTGAATGCCCTAGAGTGCCTCTCAGAATGGAACTAATGGTCACATTATTCGAGGCTCTCTGCCCTGTGTGCAGATGTGATGATAGCAGAGGGGCCAGGTACCCTGGATCAGGAAAGGAGAAAGGATGTAATGAGCATCCCCAATTCTTAACAATGTAGAGCACTGCAATAAGATTTTCTGTGTGATCGTTGGTGTACGCCAGGCTGTTTTGGTCACTTTACCCAGCAGGGGCGGTTCAGCTTAGATGAGCTCTATGGATTTAAGGTCCAATGAAAGGAGATCCACCAGTGATGGGATATGTGACAGAAGTATTAGAATATTACATCTATTTAATACATCCCATATCCCTCTATATTTATATTCAGGCAGAAAAAATAAGATATTTGAGTTGGGCTGCAGAGTGGTGTCCTCCTGAGATTGGGGGAGTGCTGCACCTAAGTGATTTCCATTACTGAAGTGGTCCTGAAATGAGAGGTGGTCCCTCGCCCCTCAAGACTGCGCATTAGGATTGAAACTAAGATTGTGAGGGACCTGGAGAAAGTGAAGCAAGGATACAGAGGACTGTATAGTCTGCATTGAAGTTGACAGTTGGTCTCTTAAGGTCTTCCTCGGCAAGGTCTGTGTTAAGCCCACTAACTGGTTGTTGTTTGTCAAATGGGCGGCATTCCCCTACAGAGGTTGTGTGGGTTCCGTGATTATTTTCCCCTGCATGTAGGCCCCATGTCACTTGGGTGGTGTGCAGTCACATTGTGACCTGGACTGGTGCGCCAGCTGCTAGAGGATGTGACAAAATTTCTGTGGACCTAGCAGCATTGGTACCGACAGCCCTTTGGCCCAAGGCTCTAGTTGTCGGAGCATTGGCTTTGTGCATAATGAGGTCCATCGAGAGCCCTCAATTAATGGGTTCCTGGAAGGCATTAATAAAGGGTCATTTTATCCGTATATCTACATGTAAAACCGAAATTACTCTTCTGAATAGAGGCTATGTTTAGTCTCACCACCCCTGTATATCGAATGTTTGATGTTCACCCAGTACAAATAATGAATTGTATGTAAAACAACAGAGCAAGTGTTGTTCTTGCTTTCCCAGATGGATTTATCATTCAAATAACCTCATCAAAAGCATGCTATTGTTTGAATTTTGATTCTGGAATGTGGTTTTTTTTGCAGAGTAAAAAAACTGAAAGCTAACCAGCAAAAATCGTTGAAAAGAATAATGTTTATTTTAGTATGTTGATTGGTGTGTCCCATTAGACAGCTATTTCAAAGAAAAAGACAGCTGAGAAAGCGGAAAGGCCGGGTATTTGATTCAAGAAACGACATGGCCGTGTTTCAGCACGAATTAGACCCAAACTGAGACGATGCGCAGGAGAATATTTTGAAATACTTGTGTGCGCTGTTTCATGTCGCTTTTTGAGGAAATTTGAATGTCGGAAAATATAACACAGCCAAGGACTGTAATTATCCATGAAATTAAATCGATAAAGGCAAATACATAGTAGTAATTCTTTATGATAATAACTGAGCAAAATCTCTATTTAAAACCAACAGATGCTTGGTCAGGGACGAAAAGTGATAACTTATGAAAGGGAATATATATGGGTGATTTCTACTAAAATATTCCGGAACTGTAGGACCATTAAGTATAAATGACAGGCCTGCTTCCCCTGTGATAAATTGTGACAACCACTTGTGACTGACCTTATGTGCTGAATATAGAAAACTATTTTGGCTAACTTTCCTCGTTTGGGTTGTTGAAGTAAAAGAGAGCTTTTCATAAACTGCCCACACAAGTCATGGACAGCCATTAGTCAGCTTTAAATTTAGTCTGCCAGCAGATTAAATGTCAAAATCAAATATTACATGACATTTCAAATATTGCAAAGGCCATTTCCTGAAAACTAACTCTAATCTCACTGAAGGCTCGTTTTGTGTCAGTTTCCTGATGCAATGATATTGCTCTTAAGTATTACAATGCGGAGTCAAAGAGCAGTAATTGGTTGCTCTTCCTTACTGCATAAAGTCCACATTGTGCACTTTATGCAGAGCTGGTCTAAGACCCAGATAACAAGTGAGGGCAAAAGGAGGTGAGGTACGAATATCAACCAGTCAATATCTATAATGTAGGGTGGGGTATTTAGTGTATGTGATAAATACCTCCTACTCCGAGATTTTCTTGGGGAGATGAGGAGTTACATTGCTGTTTTCTGCACCAAATCTGAATGTAGCTACATTTTTTTATCATATTCTCCACACGCCCCAACCCCCCTTCCCAGTAAAAATCAACAAGTTTAACATGATGAAACATGTTAGTGGAAAACTTGGGGGGGGGGGCGGTGCGGTGTGTACCACAAATCTAGGAATTCTAATCCCTGTATAAACTGGAGTCTGACAAAGAAATGGAATATACCCACTTCTAAATAGGACTAAATAAAAAGAAAACACCAGATTGAAATGTAAATGATTCTGTAGACTCTAAGTTTATACACATATCAATGCAACATCTTATTTATTCTTGTTTTCAGGAACAACTGTATAACAAATTCATATAAACACAATATCTAATTATTCCCTGGTCATCAAGGCAATGCTGGGACTGTGAGCACCTGAGCTTCTCAACCGTTCCCTCACCTTTCACACTTATTCGCTTTAATTCGGACTTCACCACTGCGAAAGACAAAAACTCCTCTGATAAACAGAGGAAGAATAGGTGTATGATGGTGGCATCGCTGTTCTCTAATAGTCAAATTAAGTCTATCAAAGCTCTACGGAGACAATATAAACTTACTGAATCCAAAATAATCTACTATTGATAAATCAAACACAAAATCCTTCGCCCATCCGTTAAGAACAACACCTCAAGCCCACTAATAAACTTTGAAAAAATTGTTGAACGATGGTAGACATAACAGAAGCATTATCTCAAGTCTTATACAAAGACTTGATAGATTCAACCCAAGAGGAGAAAACCCTTGATCAAAAACCATGGGAGGGGAAAGTTGGTAGAAACCTCACATATAAGGAGTGGGAGAGACTTCACAAGAGAGCTAAAATCTCAGCCCAACCTGTACAAATGCATGAAACCCAATATAAACTATTAATGCACTGATATACAACCCTGGAGAAATTGACAATAAGACATAGGACTGGAAATGGAGAGTTTTGGAGTGGATGTGGGGCGCAAGTACACTGAGTCATTTATTCTGCCATTTCTCCATACTGAAGAGGTGTCAGGAAGACATTATTAAGGAGGTAGAAATGACCTTTGAGGTGCAAAACCCAAGAGATCTGTGAACAATTCTTTTAGGACTCCAATTCCGGACTGGAAGGTCTCACATGTACTTCAGGGGAAAACTGCTAAGCCATAATGCTTGTAGTTGCAATTCAAGTAATACTGGTACACTGAGGGAAAAGTGAAACACCAACCTTTCAAGTTTGACTTGCTAAACTGTGGCATACATCATCCATTGAAAAGGTCACGCTCACAAAAGAACACAAGTTGAAAATATAGGAAACATACTGGAGCCTACTTCTCACAATAATGTCCTAAGAATATAAGGAGTTGATGTGACCATGTTACTGAAGGGTAACAACTCATTCTGGGGCTAGAAGTCCCTAGTACTGAGACAACCACTATAAGAGTTACATAGCAGGAACCAGTGTCAACTCAATGTGCAAAATTAAAAAGTATTAACCCGTCATGAATGGGACAGGGGTTTATCTACTGGGGAGGGAGAGAGGAGTGGGTAAAGGGAGGTTTGCATGGGCAGAGGGTTATTATGGATTCTTGTGCATTACACGATTTATTGCAACTTCACCATCCTAATGTCCTAGGCAAAGGTACATGTAACTGAGAAACCAAATAAATACAGTCAAACCATACAGTCTATATCGAACTACAAAGTTTAGGACTTTTAATATAAGAAGATTGAAATAGAGGCAGCAGAATGTCATTATGCTTGTGGATATTCCAAAACATGAGGTTTGTAAAGTATATAAGTAGCTATTGACTACTGAATATTAGCTAACTAGCAAATAAAGCAGTCCTGTAGATCAAACACATGCATCACAGACCCAAGCATCACAGACACAAGGATCTCAAACAAAGGTGCCTTATCTACAGAGGTCCAGACATTTACATTCAAAGGCTGGCATCTACAATTTGCACAAATTAACTCATTGGAAACAGTGACTGTTACATATTACAAGTCAGGGGAGTAGCCAGAAAATTATATTGCCTTCCACATTAAATCATATCCCTAATGGCATTGAACCAGTGAAGTCTCCATCCTTGACATGCCCTAGAGTTACCTTCATGCTTTCTCTTCAATGTTTCTCTCTTCAATGTGTCCATCTTCTAATCCTACACACACTTTCACTGCTAGTGCTCAGGTGGAAATGTCAAAAACAGTGCAAGACCTCTAGTATGTTTATTAATATCTGTGCTCCCAAAGACATTGGGAGATACAGGAAAGGTAGCCTCACCCACTTCTTATTATGGCATGCTTCATCATCTGTGACCTATCCCCACCAGAGTAGGTATGTACCATTCTGGCAGACTCAAGCAAAATGGTAGTCGTTACATAAATCGTTCCTGGACTAAACCAGCTGACCAGATCAAATATAACAATATCTCAGGGTACACCATTGATTTACCCTTAGGTGGTTACCATGGATATTGTTAAACAATTCTGTGATCGCCGATAGCCCATGAAGCACAATGGCTCATCTATCCATTCATCCTTACCAACATATTTCAACCTCTGATTGAGCCCATGCGAGGACCTGGTCTGCTTCAGGGCTCATAGACCCTCTCCCTATGTGCTATATACATTTCATGCAAAGTAATGAAGCGTAAGGGTCTCATACTAGTCCCTTGGATTCGTTTTGGCCACCTTTGACATCATAGCCAAATAATTCACCAATTAGGAGGAAATTAAATGTACAACATTTGTTATTCATAAGTTCAAAGGTAAGTCCTGGCGTAACCGTCATCTCATTCTTAAGGTCTCACTGTAACTTGTGACAGCTGCAAATGACTAGTCTCTGTGTGTGTATAGTGAGCTAGGTATCACTCAAAACAAATAACATATGTTGATGCATGTTTTATATTTATTCACAACTACTGGATAAATACTCATGAACTGGAGAGACCTGGCCAATCTAGCACCTGCGATGCTTGTAAGCATTATACTGTCTACAATCATAAGGGATATTGGTTTGGTCCTTGTCCTTTTTGGTTAAACTGCAAACATGGATTCACACATTTCTGAAGCCACCATTTAACCAAATAATTGAATCTGGTAATAGTTGGACCTTCTACGCCAGAGAAGGGTTTGTACAATCTACACCTAAAACCATCAGGGCATGCTGATTTGTCCACTTTTAACTAAGCTGTGCAGTAAATCAGCTCTACTATTGTGAATGGAAGGAATATGTGTGTGATTGTTCATCCGCTATTGTCTGTTCCCATGAACTCTCTAGATATGAGATTACCTTTTCGGGGAAGGGTTCGCACATATATATTTTTTAGCAAATATCACAAAAAGCTCTGGATAACTGCTTACTGCCTTTTTATAAAGAGGCCACAAGGGTTTGCAGGCCAGCAGGTGTCCGGCTGTATTACCCTGTAGTATTTTTTTTTAAGTTTAAGTAATGAGTTTTCGGGCTTTGCTCACTTAAAACCCTTGCATCAGAGCTAAATACTAGTTTTCCTTCAAACTTTGTACAGTTTGTCCTCGTGGGTATTGATTTTAATTCTCTATGCTGATCTTTTAAACTTTGATGTAGCTCTGCTCTAAGCTTGCTAATTCTTTAAGAGGCTGAGATAAATCTAAGCACAACTTATAATGAATTCCATAAAGCACTAATTGCCTCATTGAATCGCCACTGCCTGTTCACTGAACAAGTAGCAAGCACACTGATGTTCAGAGTAGGAAGCAATCCAGTCCGACATATGTTTTACATGCAGCTGAAAATAAATAGTCAATGGGGGCAGGATGCAAAGCTCATTAAAAGTCTATAAGGACTAAGTAACCAAACCATTAACTCCCTTACTCTGTTATAGAATCTGCTTTGTGTCAATTTCAAAGTGGAGTTATCATTCATTCTGAATCTGAAGTAATCTGTTTTAAGAAATTAGGCTTATTGTAATAGCAAAGATCAAATTTAGTTTCACAAAGCATGTTTAAGACTATCAGAATTTTAGCCGGTACATTGAGCCCTATAGCATTAAAGCTGCTAATTTTCCACATTTAATTGAGAGAAAGGGCAGTACTTGCAACAGCACATGCATCGACTGTCCAGTGGTGTGTGGGGATGAACACATAGAGCCTGACAGATAGAACATTCCCTCTTCCCTCTTCAATGACTTTTTCTCCCCCCAAAACTACCCCTACACATAAAAATAAAGAATGTTAACAGAGGAAGGGATATCAGAACTTCCTGCCCCAAAAAGAACAGCTATCCCTTCGAAAAACTGACCTACAAACCTTCCAGCTCCTCCCGTCCCCTACCTAAGCCCAAGTTTTTCCAGGGGTTAGAACCCCATATCCCCACTGCCCTGGCTTTAAAGGTGGAATCTTTAAATTGGACCTTCAATTTTCTGAGAGGTCGATGGGGTGCCATGTTCTTTGCTAATCTGCACTGCTCTTTGTATCTCATAAGCCGCATTATGATGCAATGTCTTCCTTTGATGGTTTATTCTGTGCCCTGCTTGATCAAACCACATGCCTGACCATTTTACTGGGTTCCCACTTCCTCTAATAGAATCATCTAAATGGAGATCTGGTTCTTTGTTCATAATTAGTGCTTGTCTGGGGGCTTTAGGAATTTTAGTGATCATGTTCTTGTCCTGCCTGACAAAATGATACAAAAGGGATGTCCCCATTGGCATGACATCTGAGATCCTTCTGAGATCTTAGTCATCGATGCATTCAATTTCTTCTCTTTTCGTCAGAGTACCGTGTGGCTCTACAATTCCACATGTGCCTTTGTACAGGCAAGCTTTGTCAGGCTCACCTCTTCCTCCAAAGAGTGGACTGTTTTCAGGATGTTTGGTGGGGAGTTGCAGCTAGAGTTCTTATGACCCACACAACAGGTTTAAAGTAGTTTAAGTGGTAGGCATTCTGGCTTTAACCTGACACAACTAATGATTTGACAAAAAATGTTTTGTATGTCCTGTGTCCTTCAGCTCCTCGCAATATGCCCTCTATGCAGACGTTGTTCCTGTATTATCTATTTTCCACATCTTCATGTGTGATTTGTGGTTCATTTTCCTTCTGCAGTGTTTAAATCATTCCCAACATGTGGTGCTGTTCTTCTGACCATTCATCCACTCTTTTCTCAAGGTCATTCACTCAAGCACATATGGAGACAATGTCCCCTTTATGTACTCTGAAACATAATTTGAAGTGAACTTTGTGTGATCACTTTCGATTTTATTTCTTTCAGGAAGTTTTCAATTTTCAGCTCATGCTGAGTCCTAGCCTAAAGCTTCCACTGGGTAAACCTCTAAAGTCACCATCAACATTTCAGTGTCCTGCTTAGACTGTTTTTGAAAGAGGAGCTCTTTCACAGATATTTCCCATTTATTTCTGCTGCCTTTCATTATGAGGTAGCATACCTCAAGATTTCCTTGAAAGGAAGACTTCAAAGGGCTCCACAGAAGTGTGTAATTATTTAGCAATATAATAAATTTTTGTTTTACAAAGGGACCACCACAGACGTACAATGACAAGTGTTCAAGGACTCACAACTACTATTCCTCAAGTTGGCACATTATTTCAAAGAACCTGCCTTTTACTCCCAGAACTAGGCCGGGCCACCACATGTTCAGAGATGAAGAGCAGGCCCAGACCCTCATCTACCACAGGAGAAGCGAAACCCCTCAAAAACACAGGGGATGGATGCATCCGTCAATCAGTGCTTCATCAGGCCAATGGCAGACCTCAGCCTGTTTGGAGCAAGCAGACTATTTGTACACCCAATGCCAATCGCTCACCTTCATTCCTCTTTTCCCCAGGTCACTGGATCCCTCTGAAGGCAATGGTGCCTGCCTCTCCTGCAACAGCTAAACCTTTCCCACTTTGTCCCACCCCAGCAGCCACTGATTCACAAACACGTTAATGAGTATGGGAGGTAGTACTCCAGGGGAACTCCTTTTCCTACTTTTACATGCCTTCATGAGTTGCTGAAACATCCAACTTCCTATCAGTAAAATTTCAAAGAGGACAGAGTCCTTTCTCTTTGTAGTAACTGCCCATTAATATTTACGAAGATTATCTGAGGCTCATCACAAAGACATGTAAGAGTTCGTAAGAAAAACTGCTGCAGTAGTACTTGATGCACTCCAAAATACTTTTTTTAACAGAAATCTTACTTTTTTTTTTTTTAGATTTGCATTTGCCCTCAGTGAATTCTTGAAAAGAACACCAGCATTACAGCTGTTAAGTCATACGGAGGTATTACAATGTTAATGAGGGGGTGGGCGGGGCTGAAAACGTGTCCATCATATGTGGCGAACAGACGGGCAATACTTTAAAACCAAGAGAAGGACGGAGGAAATCACTTCACTGCTGACTAAAAGGGCCTTCGCCAAAATAACCTGCAGCTTCTCTTGAAAACAACTTTCAAACAGCCAGGGGAATAGTGCTGAGGAAAACAGTCTCGCTCTGAAACGTATTATCCCTGATGATTAATTAATGCCTCTGTAAATGGTTCGGCTTCATATGTTATCTCCAGATCCCCAGGGTGGCCCACAGCGTAGTCTGAAAATCCCAGGAAAATCCCGCCTCCTGTACAACGAGCCTACAAATGCCGGAGGTCGCTTTCAGGGCACTTAGACGAGTTACCTTCATGTAAACTGTATCCACGAACATGTTCCCTCGTAAATCTGATGTTTAGAGCACAATATCTGCTAGACAATAATTCATAAAGCCTACACGTTTCAAGACTAATTTTACCCTACAAGTATCCTTGTTTTCATAATTATAAATAGGAGCTCAGTAGTCTGGTGAACTGACTTGACTAATAGATATGGGTGAAAATTAATTAAGCAATTTCCTTGTATAAGTCAGACTTACATCTGTAAAACATTTCAATTATAGCGAACAGACATTATGTGGTCATTCACAAAGTTGAAGGCATAAGCAATTCACAGGAATCATCAAAATATACGCATGTGCAATATATGACCTTTATACGTTTGTGAATCTAGGCGAAAAATGTCCATGCTCAAAATGTACTGAGGGCCAACCATTTTTTTTTTTTATTCTCTAACATGTACCTTAATGCACAAAACATGCTTGGGCGGCCACTGGCTATGCACAGATAATTTAAAGCGGCTATCCAGTGTGAGGGCCTATTTTAGGGTCGAGCCTGCGAGTGCATACCCTTGTGCATGAGTCTCGTATGCAAGACGCTGTTGTGTTCAGTAAAGGGCTTGGAGCCCGCCTGTCCCTCACCATTTGTTGGTTTGCGTGGCACTATTCTTTACAGCCTCGTAATTCATCATGGCATGTCTGGCATCATTTACGCTCATCTGTGTGGAGCAGGGATCAATCACTAATTGATTTCATCTTACTTAGTGCCCGTTCCGTGCTCCCAATATTTTGTTCTGACTTCCAGTGTCCCCCAAACAGAAGGCTTGTGACTGGCAAAAATGCAGCCAGGAGGACAAACAAAATTGCAAAGTTCTATTTTTTAAAGCTAGCTTTATTTTATTTTGTTTGTTTTTGCTCGAGGGCGATGTCAAAAGATACCAACTTTTTTGAAATATGGGAGACCTATTGCATTGCAAGTGCATGTTTTTTGGAAGTTTGTGGGACAGTTTTATGGTCTGCTGGTTGGGTTTCTACTGTTGGATTCCCTGCTATTACTACAAATATTGCCTGCAGCAAACATAAACGCATGCTGTCTTCCATACCTTGTGAAATACCTGTAGAGCATGTCTTTACTATTTCAAAGCTGTCCTGACTTGCAAATGTGGGCCTCTTTTTATTCTCCCTAGTTTGCAAATAGGGGACATATTAATTTGGTGCCGTGGCCTAGTTTTTGTACTAGTTCAGCCCTGAGTGTGGCTGATAGGAGGCAATGCATGGAAAGGCAGAACCACATGAACAAAAAACTCCCTAAATTGCTCACGAGCCAGGTATTTCTTAGTTTGTGTGCAGTCTGTTGGCTGCCTTCCACTTTTTTTCCCCACCTTTGGTGTACAAAAGAATTTTCATAGAATTCCAGATTAGCAAAGTAATTGGCTTCCACCTACCGCAGACAACCAAAAAAAAAAAAAAAAAAAGGTTGTTTGGTACTCACAATTAATCAATTTCAATCAATCAACAAATTTATCATGCACACAGCTGCTCAAAGAGTGCCCAACGCTATGAGACTTGTTGACCACCTGTACCAAAAGCAAACTACTAACATGCCACTTCAAACAGGCAGGTCCTGAAGATGAGAAGGAAGTAAGGGCCAGATGTACCAAAGGATTTTACCCATTCTGTGTCTATGGGGAAAAAGCTTTCGTACATATGGCCCTAAGTTCCAACTGGAGGCAGCAAGAAAAGAAAAGGAAGAACCACCCCACTTTTTCCTCTTTATTCTTGGGACCACTGCAAACCAGGCATCAGAAGAGCGCAGGTGTTGAGCCAGATGGTATGGAATGATCCTATTCACCAAGTACTGCTGCCCTACCTGGTGAAAGGTTCTGTAGGTCAGGATAAGCCCTTTAAACCATACTCTCGCCTAGATAAGTAGACAATGCAGATGATGCTGAATATGGTGGCTTTTTGGCAATTTTAACAGAAGCCGGGGTGCAGCTTCTGTACTAGGTGCAGTCTTCTAAGTTGGTATGCCTGTAAGATCCAGTAGAGGGCGTTTGCATAGTCCAGACGAGAATTGATAAGGGCATGATTTATCATCTTCTGATACTGCACAGGTAGCAAATATAGGAATTTATTTCATGATTTTAAGAGACCAAAACATACGCCCACCACACCATCGACCTGTGGGCTGAAAGAAGTCACGTTATCACATTTTACCCCGGGGTTCCATAATACAGTAAAAGGGGCTGTCGAAGGCGGAACAAGACTGGCCAGCAATCGCCATACCATGTGGGGGGCGGTCTGCCAAATAGAAGGATCTCAGTTCTGCTAGTGTTACACTGGATATTACTCAGACCCATCTACTGGAACATTACCAAGAGACATGTCTTGAAACTGCTCAAGGTGTTTAGTGTATTTCTGTCTAAGATGAGGACAATCTGCATATTGTCTTTGTAGGGCACTACGTGGACGCCAAAGGATTTGATCAGTGCATCCAAAGGTGTCATATACACATTGAACAGTGTTGGACTCAAAGCAAAGATCTGGGGAACACTGCATTTTAAAGGCTTGGGTTGAGAGGCATAAGGTGCCATCTAAACTGCTTGGCTTTGATCAGATAGAAACGACTGGAATCAGGCCAATGTGGATCCTCTGACACCAATATTTTCCAATCGTTGTAGCAGAGTGTAATGAGACATTGTTTCGAACGTTGCGGATGGATCTAAAAGCAGAAATGCAACTTGTTTCCCCTGATCTACTGCCATCTTGATCGCATCAGAAACTTCCACAAGAGTGGACTCTGTGCTATAACCAAGTCGGAAGCCAGACTGGGAAGGATGCAGCAGCTGGTGGTGTTCTAAGTATCTGGATAGTTGACTATTAACCTACTTCTCCAATATCTTAGAGAAAGCCGACAGTAACAAAATTGGTCTAAAATTAAACAAAAATGGCCTGTCAGCTGATGGCTTCTTTAACAGGGGAATTAATTTGGCTTGTTTCCAGCAGCTAGGCACCTTGGCCAAGCTTAAGAGCTACTTAGAAGAAGATTAACACTGGGATTAATAGCTAAACAATTAGCCATGAGGATATGAGGTGGACACGGGTCATCTTTCAATAAGGTTTGTCATACATCCCTGCATTATTAATTTAAATCAAAATAGTACGTGAGCAAGTGGTACACAAAATGGGGAGCAATCTTTCAAAAGTTTAAAGTAGGAAAGGGCCCCAAGTGCAACAAAAGTATTAAGTTTGATGGGAGGGGATCACTGCAAGAAGCTCCGAAAATTGAATCTATTAGTTTACTGTGTTAGGAGTGTTCAGTAAATCACATCACTAACATTTTGAAATGTGTGAATTCCCAGAAATCTGAAATGTGGTGTATTTGTGAAAGTTCCACCCTGTTAGTCTGATCAAAGCAATTTATTTTTGTCACACCCTGACTTCCAGTGTACATTCAGCTGTTGTGACCAGGGGTGTCGAACACAGCTGATCTGCAGTGGGTACACCATATACCAACTACAATAGCCGACACAGAACTCACTCACTAGCAGTAGATCAACATGGTCTCGTAGAACATTTCACTGCTCACAGAGAATAATCATGACAGATGCAGATTTAAAACCCAAGTGCGTTAACTGGGCTGATATTAAATGAATTAATGGCCACCATACATTCTATGCTTTCACCAACAGTGACTCTGCTCTAACGCTGCAGGTTACAGGCTGGTGGCATCACCACTAGAGGTCTTTCTGGCAAACACTCACATGACATCAAGTTACAGCAGCACATTTCTGAAAAAAGCAGCTGATATGAGAAGTTTTACTTGTAAGGGGATTCACAACATGGCAATGAGGTGGAGGTAGTTTGAGGCGGTGTTAATCATTATTGCCTGTACTAGGTGAATGGCGACGCCAGCTGTCGAATCATAAAACAAACGCACAGGTAAGGAAATCATGTTGTCTGCAGGGAATGGGTCTGGCATAAAAAGTACTATCACAAATAACAATCAAGCAATAAAAACTTTATTTCAATTATATAGAATCATAACAAGTGCCATTGGCAATGCAATGGCTTTCGCACTTGCTCGAGTTAGAGCTATCAGCATTGCAAACTCCTAACCGGGTTTTTCTTGCCACATAAATTGAAAATGAAAAGCAATACAGTTTCACATATGCACGACGATTTAAAGTGCCACGGCATCTGCGTGAAGCAGTAAACAAAAGGAAAAAAGTTCAAACATATCGGCAAAAGTGCAATTATCCATGTAACAGGGGCGATGTCCAAGGCAGTAACTAAATTGCCCCAAGGAGGGACAAACGTAAAGCATTTACCAACGGAAAAAAATAATTTTTGAAGGCCAAGCCCATAAACGAGTGATGGTGTTGGGCGTGTGGTGGGCGTGGTTAAAAGCCCAGATACATACCAACATGCCGGAAAAGCAGCACTTGCGCTCTGTTCTGCTCGACCTAAAAACGAATTCCTGAATACTAAAAAAGCATAGACTTGCTACAATGTCCAAAAGAATAAAAAAAACAATGATGCTCCAACTGTCAACCCAGGTCGGGTTTAGCTTGGCTCCTGTAGCACAGTGAGCAAGGGACTCACGTTTGGGCATAGCGTTGGCCACTTAAGGTGGTACACCAAACACACAAAAGGTGATGGGAATGTGCTTTTTTTTAATGTGTTTGATGCACCACCCTAAGGTGGTCATTCTGACCCTGGCGGTCTTTGACCGCCAGGGCGGAGGACCGCGGGAGCACCGCCGACAGGCCGGCGGTGCTCCAATGGGGATTCCGACCGCGGCGGTAAAGCCGCGGTCGGACCGGCACCACTGGCGGGCTCCCGCCAGTGTACCGCCGCCCCATTGAATCCTCCACGGCGGCGCAGCTTGCTGCACCGCCGCGGGGATTCCGACCCCCCCTACCGCCATCCAGATCCCGGCGGTCGGACCGCCGGGATCCGGATGGCGGTAGGGGGGGTCGCGGGGCCCCTGGGGGCCCCTGCAGTGCCCATGCCACTGGCATGGGCATTGCAGGGGCCCCCGTAAGAGGGCCCCTACATGTATTTCACTGTCTGCTGCGCAGACAGTGAAATACGCGACGGGTGCAACTGCACCCGTCGCACAGCTTCCACTCCGCCGGCTCGATTCCGAGCCGGCTTCATCGTGGAAGCCTCTTTCCCGCTGGGCTGGCGGGCGGTCTGAAGGCGACCGCCCGCCAGCCCAGCGGGAAAGTCAGAATTACCGCCGCGGTCTTTCGACCGCGGAACGGTAATCTGACGGCGGGACTTTGGCGGGCGGCCTCCGCCGCCCGCCAAGGTCAGAATGAGGGCCTAAGTGGCCAGGATTATTCCCAGACATAGGTCCCTTGCTCACTGTGCCACTGGATCCAAGCTACATCCGACTGAAGATCCCCAATTAGGGAGAAACCAGTCTTGGGTTGCTTGAGTTCTGATTAAGAGAGCACCTGGTTTGGCAGTTCGAGCTTGACTGTTGGACTGTTTCTATTGGAGCAGGGTCAAGACTGATTTGCATATGGCTGGGTCTAATCTGAGGTGGCATGACAGATGAATGAAAGATGGGTTGAAATGCTACCTAGACTGATTGCCAGTGGTTAAACCTATTGCAAGCATTCTCCTATCCCCTTTTGTATGTTTGATGCAAGTCTAATATTGTCATAAAGAAAGGAAAGCCCCAATTCCCTGTGGCAACTGAAATATGAACTGCAACGAGGAAGGGGAAGGAGGTGGGGGCAAAAATTATCCTCTTCTACCTGCAGATGGTGAAAACTTGCATAGCCCAAAACTCCAGCTCCAGCCATTGGAACTGGAGCACTTTGGGTTTATATATTTCTAATAAAAGGATAATGGGTTTGGTGCCAAGAGAAGCAGATAGATGAAGCAGAGCGGCCCATGATTGGATACATTTTTGACATCTGACCACAAGATTTCTTTCCCTCAAGTATTAGCTGAATTAAAGACTACCCCTCGTTCAGGAAAACTAGACAACTTCGCAAGCCTGCCTCCGTTAAAAGAAAAAGTGCGCATGCTAGAGTTATTGGAACCAGGATACATTATATGGGAATTCGAAAAATGTCTTCCTAGTTCTAATTTGGGCATAAACTTGGTGAAAGCTGTCACCTGGCTATTAAGGCTCTTAGGTGCCAGGGTCTACAAAATAGTGTTGCCTGCACAGAATAAAGCAGGAACATGATTATAGTTAGTCATGGGCACATTCCAACTGTAGTTGAACAAACATGGATTCAGTTTATTAATATAAAGAATATATAAAATTAGAGCGAGGTCCAGCCCTGGCGAGCACCTAACTCGTTTAATGGGGCGGGATCACTCTCTATTCAGACCACAGTTAACCCTGACTGCCAGGTCGGAATAAAGGTCGGAGACAAATTAATCAAAACAGTATTAGGATCCACTTTCAGTAAGGGCACCGCTTGGCTATGGTATATTTGCCAAAGATAGCATAGCAATTCAGGTATTGCTTTGCCAAAGTAATACTGGCAAGAGCCTATAATGTACCACTCAATTTGCCCACTCTCATATTCTACTGAAGATTATTCTTTCAATGATTTTGATTGTGTAGTCGATTAGAGATATGGCCCTAAAGCAAATGAAGTTTAAGTCAATCATCTTTCTTAAATACGAGAACTATAATTGATGTTGACCAAGAACAGCGTATATGGGAATCACAGAAGCTACTGAAGGTGCTGGTAATTAATGGAGTCTATAGATTTATATTACATTTAAAAAGAAAAAAAGGCACTAGGCATCCCATCCAGGCCAGAAGCTTTGCCCAGAGGGGCTTTTTCAAAGAGCTAATACTACCTCGTAGTACTCGAAGTTTAACTTATTTTCTGAGTCGGAATAATCAAGGAACTAGAGTTATCAAAATTATTGGAGTGAAGACAGTAGATACTAGTAAACTGGGTGACCCATTGGTAGGTGGTTATATGAGCAGTCAGGCGAGATGATACACAATTACTGGTCCTATTCAAACGAACAGTTTGCCAGAATGCTTTACATTTGTTCAATTTGCAGACTGACAAAGTGATCCCAATTATTCCTTCCAACTTACTTTGACTATTGTTAGACTTTTCATCCTTGGCGTGGTCTCCCTTAACTTTTTGCCTCTGTTCCCCAGGTTGTTGATGTGTGCTGGACTCTGATTTTGCTGTTTTTGTTACTCTGGGCACTTTACCACTGCTAACCAGTGCTAAAGTGCAAGTGCTCCTGTTTAAATTGTATGTAAGTGGTTCATCCATGATTGGCATATTTGAATTACTAGTAAGTCCCTAGTAATGTGCACTAGAGGTGCCAGGGCCTGTAAACCAAATGCTACTAGTGGGCCTGCAGCACTGGTTGTGCCACCCACATAAGTAGCTCTGTAATCATGTCTCAGACCTGCCCCTGCAGTGTCTGTATGTGTATTCTTACACTGTAAATTCGACTTGGCAAGTGTACCCACTTGCCAGGCCTAAACCTTCCCTTTCCTTACATGTAAGGCACCCCTAAGGTAGGCCCTAGGTAGCCCCAAGGGCAGGGTGCAGTGTATGGATAAGGTAGGACATATAGTAATGTGGTTTATATGTCCTGACAGTGAAATACTGCCAATTTCGTTTTCACTGTTGCAAGGTCTGTCTCTCTCTCATAGGATAATATGGGGGCTACCTTTAAATATGATTAAAGTGTAGATTCCCCTAGAGAGTAGATGGACAGGTGGAGTTTGGGATCCCTGAACTCACAATTTAAAAATACATCTTTTAGTAAAGTTGATTTTGAGATTGTGCGTTTGAAAATGCCACTTTTAGAAAGTGAGCATTTTCTTGCTTAAACCATTCTGTGACTCTGCCTTGTTTGTGGATTCCCTGTCTGGGTCAGTTTGACAGTTGGGTTGTTTTTCACCTCACACCAGACAGTGACACAAAGGGAGCTGGGGTGTGATCTGCATTTCCTGATTAGCCATCTCTGCTAGGAGGGAGGGGTGGAGTGGTCACTCTCATCTGAAAGGACTGTGCCTGCCTCTGACAATGCTGTCTCCAGCCCCCTGGTGTGTGTCTGAGGCCTTGCCTGGGCAAGGCAGGATTTCACAAGAAGGTGTGAGTCCCCTTTGAAGAAAGGTGACTTCAAAGACTAAAATGGGTATAAGAAGGGCACCCAAACTTACAAACTTTAGAAAAACACTTCTGGAATCAAGAGGAACCTCTGCCTGGAGAAGAGCTGATCGCTGAGGAACAAGTGCTGCCCTGCCTGTGACTGTGCTTTGTGGAGCTTTCCTGCAGTGCTGCTTCTGCCAGAGTAAGAGGGCAAAGACTGGACTTTGTGTGCCTTCCATCTTGAAGAAGAAATCTCCAAGGGCTTGATGTAGAGCTTGCCTCCTGTTGTTGAAGTCTCAGGGATAGCAAAGACTTCTTCCTGCCAGCACCTGGAGTCTCTGGAGAGACCCCTACTCTGCTCTGTGGTGCCCTTCCAGTTCCTGGGACCCTGAAAGGAGAGGCTGGCAGCCTAAGGACAAAAATACACGCACCGAGCACCGTGCGGAGAAAAGATCGACGCGAATCCGATCGCGGCTGAGAAAACGACGCAACGCCGGTTCCGCAGCTGAGAAACGACGCCGCAGGAAACGCGACCGAAAAACCGACGCCCGGAGCAGGAGAAACGACGCGCAGCATCGCTGACGGAGGCTGAGAGATCGCACCCTGCGCCGCGGGACTTTCGGATCGTCGTGTGGCTGGCTTTTTCAACGCGCACCGCCGTGCCGAGTTGTTTTCGACGCACACAGCCGTGCAGGGTTACTTTCGACGCACACCGCCCGTGCGGGGTTATTTTTGACGCAAACCAGGTACATTTTCACGCTAGCAGCGCTAGTGTGGTGTTACAACTACCTAAAGACTCTTTTTATTTTAAACCTTTAAAAAATCATAACTTGACTTGTGTATGTTGGATTTTTGTCGTTTTGGTCTTGTTTTGTCTAGATAAATATTTCCTATTTTTCTAAACTGGTGTTGTGTCATTTTGTAGTGTTTTCATTAAGTTACTGTGTGTGTTGGTACAAATACTTTACGCCCAGCACTCTGAGGTTAAGCCTACTGCTCTGCCAAGCTACCAAGGGGGTAAGCAGGGGTTAGCTGAGGGTGATTCTCTTTTATCCTAACTAGAGTGAGGGTCCTTGCTTGAACAGGGGGTAACCTGACTGTCAACCAAAGACCCCATTTCTAACATTGGTGACCAGCGGTCGGGATTTGGACTTGTATTTGTACTTGACATACAGTAATTAAGTGTACACTACTGTTTTGATCTCAGACCACTACGTGACCACATACTACTAGTCTTGTGATTTTTGTTTTTTCTACTTGGACTGTTTTTCTCTGCATTCAGTTTCTTTTTTTTTCGCTGATCCCGTGATTGACTTTTCTGGAACTTCATTTGAGAACTTGCTTTTCTGTTTTTGGAACTGTGCATATTTTTTTAACCTCTCATCATGTCTCAGTCTGGAGATGCCCTAGCTGAAGCTGCTTTTGACTTGGAGAAATTGGAGAGCTACAAAGTGGCTCAGTTGAAGCAGTTTTGTAGTAATGTTGGCTGTCCCATTAAGAGCTCATCCAAGAAGGATGAGCTGCAAAAGGCGCTGAGGGCCTGGGTGACAGCCAAAGCAGCTGAGGGGCACACAGATGAGGAGCCAGAGGGGGAAGAGGAGTTGCAAGTCACTCACACTGATGTAGTGGGTGGGCCTGCTATGTCTCAGGGGAGAATCTCCAGGGCAGGTAGCAGTGTGTCCTCCAAGAGTCTGACACCTGGAGAGTTACAGGACAGACAGGCAGAGAGGGAGTACCAGTTGGAGCTGAAAAAGCTCAGTCTAGAGATGGAACAGAGGAAGCTGGCCCTTGAGGAAAGGAAGATAAACATGGCTCATGAGCTCAGTTTAAAAGAGATTGATCAGAGGAGTCAGTCCAGTAGGGATGGTGGCAGCAATTCTACAGTGCAGCCTGAGAGAAGGGTACACATCCCAAAAGACCTTGTGAGGGATTATAAGAGGGAGGATGATATCTACTTGTGGTTCAAGGGTTATGAGTCAGCTCTCCACATGAACCTGGTCCCTGAAGCTCATTGGGGGGCAGCCCTGTGGAAGCATTTTGAGGCAGAGGGGAGGGACACACTGACGGCCTTAGGGGATGCTCAGAGTCTCACCTACCCTGCCATGAAGGAGGCCTTACTTACCAGGTATGGTCTCACCCCTGAGCAGTACAAGGAGAAGTTTAGATCCTACAAGAGAAAGGAATCCCAAACATGGTTGGAATGTGTTGATTCTTGTTGCAGGTCACTGGATGGTTGGGTGAAGGGCAGTAAGGTAAACACGTATGAGGGGCTTTACAATTTAATTGCTTGGGAGCACTTGTACAGTTTATGTTTTCCAGAGCTGCGCCAGCACCTCATTGACAGCAAGCTGACTGACCCCAGGAAGCTTGCACAGGAAGCGGACCGCTGGGAGAGCACCAGGGTCCAAAAGAGGTATGGGGGAGATCACGCCAAGGGTGGGCAGGGTCCCTCTCAGAAGAAAGGGGGGGGTAAGGGCAAACAGGATGAGTTCTCTAAAGGGCCCCAAACTGATTCCCAGGGTAAGGATTCCCAACCCCCCAGTGAAAAGAAGCCATGGTTCTCCAAAGGGAAGCCAATGGCAGGTGGTCCCCTACGTAAGTGCTATTCATGTGACCAGGTGGGTCATGTGAGGGGGGACCCCAAATGCCCCAAAAGTACACCGGCACCCACTGGTGCACCGTCCCAGGGTTTGGCCAGTGTAGCGCTTGGGGAGGAGTTGGTTTCAGGTGGGTGGGAACCAGCAGAAATGACCCTTGTCTCACTAGGGGACAGTGAGATGGTCCAGAGAAACCTGGTGCCTGATAACACTAAGAAGTACAGGCAATGGGTGACCATCAATGGACAGAGGGTGGAGGCTCTAAGAGACACAGGAGCCAGTGTGACTACAGTGAGGAGTCACCTGGTGTCTGAAGAGCAGATTGATCCCCGGGTACTTCACCAAGTAGTTGCAGTAGACAATTCTGAGCGCCTCTGCAGAGTGGCGCAGGTTCCCTTTGAATGGGGGGGGGTCTCAGGTTCCTGGAAAGTAGCTGTGAGTCCAACCATGCCTGTTGATTGTTTGCTAGGCAATGACCTGGAAGATTCCCCTTGGAAGGAGGTGGAACACAGGTCTCACTTGGAGATGTTGGGTCTGCCTGGGTGGGTATGCGTATCCACCCGGTCTATGGCAGCCAATCAGGGTAGTCAAGAGCCCCTGGAGCCTGAAACAGTGGCCCAGGGGACCGCCAAGAAGAGGAAAGGCAGGAGGCGCGGGAAACCCGCCCCAGAAGTTCCCACGGTCCGGGAGGAGGCAGAGCCTGAGGGTGATGCCCCGGAACCTACAGGGGAACAGGTGGCTGAACTGGGGGAGGTCCCTGAGCTGTCGCAGTGGCAGCAGGAAGGGGGACCCACCAGGGAAGTATTCTGCACAGCGCAGAAGGAGTGCCCTACTCTTGAGGGACTGCGGCAGCAGGCTGCAGCCCAGGCGGCTGGCGGGGCGCCAGGTACTCACCTGATTTATTGGGAGGATGGCCTCCTGTATAGTGAGCCTAAGGTTCCTGAGCCGGGGTCAGCTTGTATGCTGGTGGTACCCCAGGGCTTCAGGACCTTCCTACTGGGTTTGGCTCATGATGTGCCTTTGGCAGGACATCTAGGGCAGGACAAGACCTATAAGAGGCTTGTCTCCCACTTTTACTGGCCCTTGATGAACAAGCAGTCAGCTGCTTATTGTAGATCTTGTCAGACTTGTCAGGCAAGTGGCAAGAGTGGGGGGAAATGCAAAGCTCCCCTCCAACCTTTACCGGTAGTCAGTACTCCCTTTGAAAGGGTAGGAATTGACATTGTGGGGCCTCTGGATCCCAAGACAGCCATGGGCAACAGGTTCATCCTGGTCTTGGTGGACCATGCCACACGGTACCCCGAAGCTATTCCTCTAAGGACGGTCACCGCCCCCGTGGTGGGACGTGCCTTGATGGGGGTTTTTACCCGCATGGGGTTCCCCAAGGAGGTAGTATCTGATAGGGGTACAAACTTCATATCCACTTATATGAAGTCTCTGTGGAAGGTGTGTGGGGTAACCTACAAGTTCACCACCCCTTACCACCCCCAAAGTAATGGTCTGGTTGAGAGATTCAACCGCACCTTGAAAGGCATGATTCAGGGCCTGTCAGAGCCCTTGAGGCGTAAGTGGGACGTCCTCTTGCCATGCCTTCTGTTCGCTTACAGGGAGGTGCCTCAAAAGGGACTTGGCTTTAGCCCCTTTGAGCTCATCTATGGCCACCCTGTGAGGGGACCGCTCAGTCTGGTGAAGGAGGCTTTGGAGAAAGCTCCTAGTAAACCACCCCAGGATGTATTTAGCTACATGCTGGCACTAAGAAACCAGACTGCCCGCTTCAGGAGTCTCGCTCAGGAGAACCTGGAAGCAAGCCAGGAGGATATGAAACGGTGGTACGACCAGAATGCCACTCTGGTTGAGTTTCAGCCTGGACAAAAAGTGTGGGTCATGGCACCAGTGGAGCCTAGGGCTCTCCAAGATAAGTGGACTGGGCCTTTTGAGGTGGTGGAAAGAAAGAGCGAGGTCACCTATCTGGTAGACTTGCAATCCCCCAGGAACCCCTTGAGGGTCCTACATGTCAACCGCCTCAAACCACACTTTGAGCGAACTGAGCTATCCATGCTCCTAGCGACAGATGACGGGGTGGAGGAAGAGAGTGAGCCTCTTCCTGACCTCCTGTCTGCAGGAGAGAAAGATGGGTCTGTGGAGGGAGTGATCCTCTCCCCCTCCCTGACTGAGGAACAGCAGAGGGACTGTCGCCACGTGCTGGGACAGTTCGCCTCACTGTTTTCCCTGATCCCAGGAGTCACACACCTGTGCACACATGATGTGGACACTGGGGACAGTACACCTGTTAAACATAAGGTTTACAGGGTGACTGACAGGGTGAGGGCTTGCATTAAGGAGGAAGTCTCCAAAATGTTAGCCCTAAGGGTTATTGAGCACTCCAGCAGTCCTTGGGCCAGCCCAGTGGTCTTGGTCCCAAAGGCTACTGCCCCTGGTGCCACTCCAGAACTTAGGTTCTGTGTGGACTACCGGGGTCTCAATGCGGTCAGCAAGACTGACGCACACCCCATCCCCCGAGCTGATGAGCTCATTGATCGGTTAGGAGCTGCCAAGTACCTCAGTACGTTTGATTTAACATCTGGGTACTGGCAGATTGCCTTAACTGAAGGGGCAAAGGAGAGGTCAGCATTCTCTACCCCCGATGGGCACTTCCACTTCAATGTGATGCCCTTTGGGATGAAGAATGCCCCTGCCACCTTTCAGAGGTTGGTCAACCAGGTGTTGGCAGGACTGGATGAGTTCAGTGCCGCCTACCTGGATGACATTGCTGTGTTTAGTTCCACATGGGAGGAACACCTGCAACACCTCTGGAGAGTGTTAGAGGCCCTGCAGAAGGCAGGCCTCACTATTAAGGCGAGCAAGTGCCAAATAGGGCAGGGTTCTGTTGTGTACTTAGGACACCAGGTGGAGAGTGGCCAAGTGGCACCCCTACAGCCTAAGATTGACACGATTCTGGCTTGGGAGCCTCCCAAGACCCAGACTGAAGTGAGAGCCTTTTTAGGTCTCACAGGATACTATCGGAGGTTCGTTAAGGGATATGGTACCATTGTTACCCCCTTAACTGAGTTGACTTCTAAGAAGCAACCCAAGAAAGTGATCTGGACAGAGGCTTGCCAGAACGCTTTTGATGCCCTGAAGGCTGCCATGTGCACAGCACCTGTGCTGAAGGCACCTGACTACTCCACGGAGTTTGTTGTACAGACAGACGCCTCAGAGCATGGTATTGGAGCAGTACTCTCACAGCTGAATGAAGAGGGCCTAGATCAACCCGTAGCCTTCATTAGCAGGAGGTTACTACCCAGGGAACGTAGGTGGAGTGCCATAGAACGTGAAGCGTTTGCTGTGGTCTGGGCACTGAAGAAGCTAAGACCCTACTTGTTTGGGACTCACTTCCGAGTTCAGACCGACCACAGACCCCTCAGATGGTTAATGCAGATGAGGGGTGAGAACCCAAAACTGTTGAGGTGGTCCATTTCCCTACAGGGGATGGACTTTACGATGGAACATCGACCCGGTACAGAGCACGCCAATGCTGATGGTCTGTCCAGGTTCTTCCGCCTTAGTGATGAGAACTCCCATGAGGTTGGGTAGTTGCTCCCCACTTTTAGCTGGGGGGGACACGTGTTAGACTTTTCATCCTTGGCGTGGTCTCCCTTAACTTTTTGCCTCTGTTCCCCAGGTTGTTGATGTGTGCTGGACTCTGATTTTGCTGTTTTTGTTACTCTGGGCACTTTACCACTGCTAACCAGTGCTAAAGTGCAAGTGCTCCTGTTTAAATTGTATGTAAGTGGTTCATCCATGATTGGCATATTTGAATTACTAGTAAGTCCCTAGTAATGTGCACTAGAGGTGCCAGGGCCTGTAAACCAAATGCTACTAGTGGGCCTGCAGCACTGGTTGTGCCACCCACATAAGTAGCTCTGTAATCATGTCTCAGACCTGCCCCTGCAGTGTCTGTATGTGTATTCTTACACTGTAAATTCGACTTGGCAAGTGTACCCACTTGCCAGGCCTAAACCTTCCCTTTCCTTACATGTAAGGCACCCCTAAGGTAGGCCCTAGGTAGCCCCAAGGGCAGGGTGCAGTGTATGGATAAGGTAGGACATATAGTAATGTGGTTTATATGTCCTGACAGTGAAATACTGCCAATTTCGTTTTCACTGTTGCAAGGTCTGTCTCTCTCTCATAGGATAATATGGGGGCTACCTTTAAATATGATTAAAGTGTAGATTCCCCTAGAGAGTAGATGGACAGGTGGAGTTTGGGATCCCTGAACTCACAATTTAAAAATACATCTTTTAGTAAAGTTGATTTTGAGATTGTGCGTTTGAAAATGCCACTTTTAGAAAGTGAGCATTTTCTTGCTTAAACCATTCTGTGACTCTGCCTTGTTTGTGGATTCCCTGTCTGGGTCAGTTTGACAGTTGGGTTGTTTTTCACCTCACACCAGACAGTGACACAAAGGGAGCTGGGGTGTGATCTGCATTTCCTGATTAGCCATCTCTGCTAGGAGGGAGGGGTGGAGTGGTCACTCTCATCTGAAAGGACTGTGCCTGCCTCTGACAATGCTGTCTCCAGCCCCCTGGTGTGTGTCTGAGGCCTTGCCTGGGCAAGGCAGGATTTCACAAGAAGGTGTGAGTCCCCTTTGAAGAAAGGTGACTTCAAAGACTAAAATGGGTATAAGAAGGGCACCCAAACTTACAAACTTTAGAAAAACACTTCTGGAATCAAGAGGAACCTCTGCCTGGAGAAGAGCTGATCGCTGAGGAACAAGTGCTGCCCTGCCTGTGACTGTGCTTTGTGGAGCTTTCCTGCAGTGCTGCTTCTGCCAGAGTAAGAGGGCAAAGACTGGACTTTGTGTGCCTTCCATCTTGAAGAAGAAATCTCCAAGGGCTTGATGTAGAGCTTGCCTCCTGTTGTTGAAGTCTCAGGGATAGCAAAGACTTCTTCCTGCCAGCACCTGGAGTCTCTGGAGAGACCCCTACTCTGCTCTGTGGTGCCCTTCCAGTTCCTGGGACCCTGAAAGGAGAGGCTGGCAGCCTAAGGACAAAAATACACGCACCGAGCACCGTGCGGAGAAAAGATCGACGCGAATCCAATCGCGGCTGAGAAAACGACGCGACGCCGGTTCCGCAGCTGAGAAACGACGCCGCAGGAAACGCGACCGAAAAACCGACGCCCGGAGCAGGAGAAACGACGCGCAGCATCGCTGACGGAGGCTGAGAGATCGCACCCTGCGCCGCGGGACTTTCGGATCGTCGTGTGGCTGGCTTTTTCAACGCGCACCGCCGTGCCGAGTTGTTTTCGACGCACACAGCCGTGCAGGGTTACTTTCGACGCACACCGCCCGTGCGGGGTTATTTTTGACGCAAACCAGGTACATTTTCACGCTAGCAGCGCTAGTGTGGTGTTACAACTACCTAAAGACTCTTTTTATTTTAAACCTTTAAAAAATCATAACTTGACTTGTGTATGTTGGATTTTTGTCGTTTTGGTCTTGTTTTGTCTAGATAAATATTTCCTATTTTTCTAAACTGGTGTTGTGTCATTTTGTAGTGTTTTCATTAAGTTACTGTGTGTGTTGGTACAAATACTTTACGCCCAGCACTCTGAGGTTAAGCCTACTGCTCTGCCAAGCTACCAAGGGGGTAAGCAGGGGTTAGCTGAGGGTGATTCTCTTTTATCCTAACTAGAGTGAGGGTCCTTGCTTGAACAGGGGGTAACCTGACTGTCAACCAAAGACCCCATTTCTAACAACTATTTTTTAAGGTGGCTTTATAGTGGGCCCGACATTCAACAACCTCCTCTTTATCCCTTTGCATTTTTAGATAAAGTATCAATAATAGAGACAGCAAGACATGTGAAACCACCTAGCAGATATTAAATATATGGACACGTGACTACTGAATATGGGCTTGTATAACGGCTTCCACCAGACAATTGTACACTATCACAGAATGAGGTGATCCGATGAAGGGGGGTGGAGGGTTATGCAACTGCACGGTAACGAGTCACCCTTTTGTTGTATTGTGTTATGTTAAAATCAAGAAAAAATCTCTATATAAAAAACGTTCATATGAGGTTTGGATAAATTCCACACTAACCTCCTTAGAAGAAAACAAGGGTATGTACCCAAAGCATTCCTTATGTTTGAAATAGAGGGCATAAGTGTGTCGGGGCTATAGTTCCCGGAGTTCCCTTAACGCTTATCTAACATGTCCTTGGTCACAAG
Organism: Pleurodeles waltl; assembly: GCF_031143425.1. Taxonomy (NCBI): domain Eukaryota; kingdom Metazoa; phylum Chordata; class Amphibia; order Caudata; family Salamandridae; genus Pleurodeles; species Pleurodeles waltl. The sequence continues at coordinate 1,685,719,175 of NC_090444.1, read as the reverse complement.
ATGGTTCATAAGTCCAGAGGACAGAAAGATATGATCAATTACTGAGGCACAGCTCCTACTAAAAAAGGTGGGTATTGGTGCCATCGTATTTTGATTGCATTCATGGATATTAATACAATTTCCTTCTAAGGTTTCATTGCCAATCTCAAGATCCCTAGGGTTTGGGCAGGAGCCTAAGCAAGAGGTTGTATGTTATATTTAGCATTAAACTTTCCACAAAGAACAAAATTAAACCACTCCTGAGAGGACTCAATGCTACTAAACCAATAGTCAATAGTATTAAACAACACACGAAAATTAGAAGTATTAGAATACCGAAAATCATCATTATAAAAATTGATTGAGTAAGACCTGAAATCTTTGGCTACCTTTAATAAAAACACCTGAATCTCTCTACAACTTGCATCAATAGGGGTGATGTTGACACTCAACGTGACCTTGAAATAGGTCAAAATAGTCTCTCGCTCTACCAGAGCATCGTGGAACAGCGGGAATGGAATGGTAGACATTAACAAGATCATAGGACTTGACAAAAGACGGCCATTTAGTTAAATTCATTTTGGAATTACTACTCACAATGTTCAAACTAATTATACTAATAACAACAGATGCATGGGGATCCAACTTCTCTATTACAGATTTGCTGTTGTCTAAATGAGATTCATGTACTGCTATGAGATTGTGTCAATCCAACTCATCTAAATTCTGTAATGCTGAAAGCCTGTTCTATAATGGGAAAACATATTTCAGGCTGGGGACAAATTGATGGATTAGACAAACTCGCTGAGTAGAAAGTTCTGGAATCTGAGAGGAGCCACAAATTTCCTTCCATACAGTGTTCCCAAGTCTCCCAATAAAAATGGTATGTCACTTGTGACGGTAGGCCTAGTGCCCGCAAAAGGAAATGCCCCAAAACACTATGTGGACACATCAAAATTATCAAATACAAAACGACCTGTTTTGGCGGGTGGCGAGGCACCTGCATTTTTGGTCCTGGGCTCAGCAGCCATATAGGGAAACCTACCAAACCCAAACAATTCTGAAAATTAGACACCTGAGGGAGTCGAGGGAGGTGTGACTTGCATGGATCATCCATTGTTTTCTTATCCAGAATCATCAGCAAACCTCAAATTTAGCTAAAAATGACATTTTTCCACATTTCTGTGTGGGATCACTGCAAAAGGACACATTTCCTACCACCCAACGTCCCCATCAGTTTCCCGGTAAAAATGACACCTTACTTGTGTTGTTGGGCCAAGTGCCTGTGACAGGGAAGAGGCAAAAACATGTCAAAATTGAGGGGGAACCAAACGGGTCTAAAAGGGCAGTTTGGAAAAAAACATTTTCAGGCTGACAAGTGGGGCAGAATTTTTATCGGTATACATGAGACAATGCTGGGTGGTAGGAATTTTCCATCACATAAATGTGGGAAAAATGTGTGATTGCCAGCAAAGTTGGAGGTTTGCAAGGCATGGTGGGTAAGAAAATGGTCCGGGTGCATGTGAAGCACACAACCATGGACTCACCCAGATGTTTAGTTTTCAGATGTGTCTAGGTCTTGTGGATTTTTCTATATGGCAGCGTCCCAAAGTCCAAAAAGTTCAGCCCTCGCCATTCCAAGTGGGATGATTTTGAGGGTTTGACAAGCTCTCATGGCCCAAATGTAAAACCAAAAGACAAAATAATCGAATGTCCTCTTGCTTGCCGTGGGATAAGATGTTTTAGTGTGCGAGGGAGAGCTGAAAGTCTGTTTCCCCCCTTCAGTTGGGGTGGGGGCATCACCATGCCCATACAGGTTGGTAGTCACCACCCCACTATTTTTTTTTTAATTCCCTGGCATCTAGTAGGTTTTCTACCCCCCCTGGGGAGTGAATTGGGGGTAACTGCCCCATCTGCCCACCGGTGGGCAGAACAACTTTGGCCCCATTTATTTGGGGTGGGGGTATAGTCATACCCCCACCCTCTTTTTTGAAAAAAAAAAATCTTTCCTGGTCGACTTTCCCTTTGGGGTCAGATGGGCCTTCCAAAAATAGGCCAATCTGCCCCCAAGGAAGAAAGATATCACAAACTGTAATATGCCCCCATGGAGAGTGACCCTTGCCCAAGGGGCTTCCCCCCCCAAACAAAACACACACATAAATACACACAAATCCCTGGTGCGTAGGTGGTTTCTGCCCCCAAGCGGGGAAGAAATGGCCTAAAATAAATTTGCCCCCCAGGGGAGTGACACTTGCCGAAGTGGTTGCGTCCCATCTGTAAAAAAAAATAAAAAAATAAAAAATCCCTGGTGCCTAGTGGTTTCTGCCCCCCTTGAGGGCAGATCGGCCTAATAAAAATAGGCGGATCTTCCCACAAAGCGGGCAGAAATGGCCTAAAATAAATTTGCCCCCCAGGGGAGCGACCCTTGCCTAAGGGGTCGCTTCCCTTGCATGAAATTGTCGCAAAAAATATAAATCCCTGGTGTCTAGTGGGTTCTGCCCCCCTTGGGGGCAGATCGGCCTAAGAAAAATAGGCCGATCTGCCCCCAAGGGGGGCAGTAATGGCCTAAAATAAAATTGCCCCAGCGGGCCGACCCTCGCCTAAGAGGTCGCTCTTCATCTGTAAAAAAAAAAAAAGAAATTAATCCCTGGTTCCTAGTGGTTTCTCCTCCCCTGGGGGGCACATCGGCCTAATTAAAATAGACCGATTTTTTCCCAAGCGTGGCAGAAATGGCCTAAAATACATGTGCCCCCCCAGAGGAGCGAGCCTTCCCTAAGGGGTTGCTTCCCTTGCGTGAAATTAACCTTAAAAAACAAACAAATTCCCTGGTGTCTAGTGGTTTCTGCCACCCTTTGGGGCAGATCGGCCTAATAAAAATAGGCTGATCTGCCCCAAATGGCCTAAATATAATTTGCCCCCTAGGAGAGCGACCCTTTCCTAAGGGGTCGCTCCCCACCTCTAAAAACGAAAACAAAAATAATCCCTGATGCCTAGTGGTTTCTGCCCCCCCGGGGGGGCAGAAAAGGCCTTGAAAATAACTGCCCCCCTGGGAGCGACCCTTTCCCAAGGGTTTGCTCCCCTTATGATAATTTCCGTTTGGAAAATTATCCCTGGTGTCTAGTGGGCATTACAGCAGCCGGGTCACTTCACGATCCGGCTGCTGAAATGCTTTAAGAGACATCAAAGGGAAGGAAATTCCTTTCCTTCCCTTTGAAGCTTCTCAGACCCCCATCACATGATCGGAAGAGAAATGCTTTTACATTTCTCTTCCGATCCGCACTGGAAGCTGATCGGCCTCTGATGAGGTCAGTGCGCAATTGCGCACTAATGTCATCAGACGACATGTGGGGTGGAGGGGGGGCGGTGGTGGAAGAAGGAGGTTCCCCTTCCAGCCCTGCCATGGGGGTGGTGGAGGGAGGGCCCTCGGGGGGAGTGCTAGCACTTCCCCCGAGGGCCAGTACTACGACATAATAGTTACATCCGTGGCACTTCAGCACCGCAGCCACGGATGTAACCATTATTTCCTTGGCACTCAAGGGGTTAAAACAAGGCCAAATACGATAAAAATCCAACATACAGTAATAAAAATATGAATTCTGTAAGATTTACTCAAAAATACAGTTCCTTGAAGGCAATAGCTCCACCTGGGGCTATCATGGGGTTGTGATCAACAAAATCAACAGTTCAGGCCTGCAGTGGCATTGCGGGCCAGGTCCAGTGTCGGGAAGACCCACAAACAGTACCTTTGATTTGTAGGGCATCGTGATTCTCACAGTGAGCTCCGGAGAGTGGCGTCGCTGACGTTGCGGTGTCGGTTCCAGAGTCGGTGCAAGAGTCGTTGGGCCCTTGAAGTCACACGCGTTGCAGATCGAACTCTGGGCTGATGAAGTCAGGAGCGCTGGCGTGGATGGCGTCGGGGCTGCGGTGCGAAGCAGGACAATGCGACTTGCGGTGCCCACAGGTCACGGAACAGGCAGCGGCTTGATGATCGCATCCAGCAGCGTCCGTGAGACCAGGCTGCAGTGTGAAGTGGGGTAGTGCAACGTGCGGTGTCCACAGCTCACAGTGCAGGCAGCGGCATCGTGGTTGCAGAAGCGCTATCATCGGTAGCCCCAAGCCAGCGGGACGGGACGGTGCTTCGTGACCCTCACAAGCAAGGTGCAGGCAGGGATGCCTAGTGACGACACTGGAGTTGATAGTGCTGGCATTGGTGGACCGGGGCTGCGGTGCGGGACCGGACGGTGCTTCGTGCTCCTCACAAGCAGTGTCCACAGGCCACGGTGCAGGCAGCGACACCATTGTCAGCAGGAACGTCTTCGTCGGGGAGGTCCAGGCTGCGGTGTGAGCAGGCGATGCCGGAGTGCGGGGCCCACAGGTCGCGGTGTGAGCAGCAGCTCAGTGAAGTCATCTGATGATGGCATCGTGAGACCAGGGTCGTGGTGCGAAACGGGGCAATGCGACTCCGTGTAGATTCTAAAAGTCTGGGGTTTCTTCTTATACCCGTTTGTGCCTTTCAAGTTGGCAAATTTCAAAGCAAAGTCTCAAGTGTTTGCAAGATCCTTCCTTCTCCAGGCCAGGTTCCAGACACACACCAGGAGGACTGCATTGTGTGAGGGCAGCCCCAGACCTTTCAGGTGTGGATGACCAGTCCTCCCTCCCCTCTAGCTCAGATGGCTCATCAAGATATGCAGACTACACCCCAGTCCCCTTTGTGTCTCTGACTAGAGAGGTGTAAAACAGCCCAACTGTCAAATCGACCCAGACAGACAATCCATAAACAGACAGAGTGACAAAATGGTTTAATCAAGAAAATGCCTTCTTTCTAAAAGTTGCATTTTTCAAATAGACAATTTACAAACCAACTTCCCTAAAAGATGTATTTTTAAATTGTGAGTTCAGAGACCATAAACTCCACATTTTTAATCTGCTTTAAAAGGAAATCTGCACTTTAAGGATATTTAAAGGCAGCCCCTATGTTAACCTATGAGAGAGATGGGCCTTGCACAGTGAAAACCGAATTTGGCAGTATTTCACTGTTAGGACATATGTCCTACCATAAGCATACACTGCACCCTGCCTGGGGCTATGCAGGGCCTACCTTTGGGGTGCCTGACATGTAGTAAAAGGGAAGGTTTAGGTCTGGCAAGTGGGTACACTTGTCATGTCAAATTGGTAGTTTAAAACTGCACACACAGACACAGCAGTGGCAGGTCTGAGCCATGTTTACAGGGTTACTAACGTGGGTGGCACAATCAGTGCTGCAGGCCTACTAGTAGCATTTGATTTACAGGCCCTGGGAACCTCTAGTGCACTTTACTAGGAGCTTACCAGCAAATCAAATATGCCAATCATGGATAAACCAATCAACAGTACAATTTACACAGAGAGCATATGCACTTTAGCACTGTTTAGGAGAAAGGAGGCAAAACGACTGGGGATAACCCTGCAAAGAGGGCCAGGTGCAACAAGCAGGTTCTCAGGAGTGCTCTCTGGTTTATACAGTTCTATCATAGACGACCTTCTCACACCACTGGTAATAGCCCATGGATACAAATGGCAAGGCAATTGGGGATACTGAGGACAAAATATAGAGGGACATCTTACTTATGCCTCCCCGGACATCGATTTCCTCACCAAGACCTGGACCAACACCACCCCAGGCACGGATATAGGCAGTGCCATTCCCAAGAGATACAAGATCACCCACAAAGACCGCCCCAGCCACCCTGGGGTGGAGGGGAAATCGATATTGTCCTCCGGTCCATCTTGCACCTGAACACACACTCCGAAGAATCCACAAGCCTGATGGAACACCTCCACTTTAAACTACACACCAGCCCGACATCCACTATCGGGGGAACCCTTAGCTACCGCCCTCCCGGACCACATGCTCCCTTTGCCGACTCCATCACAGACTACATCTCTGCACAAGCCATCACAGACACCAACTACACCCTGCTGGGAGACCTCAACTTCCACCTCAACAACCTACAAGACCCCAACACTGCATCCCTCCTAGAAAACCTCCACAACACAGGGCTCCAACAGATTGTGACAGAGCCAACACACTCAGCAGGACACACCTCGATCCCATCTTCACTACAGGAACTTCCGCTACCTTCAGTCACACCTCAGAACTCCCATGGACAGACCACCGATGCATCCTTTTCACCTACCGTCATCAGACCTCAACATCAACCATCACATAGAAACTAGTCAAGAATCACAGAAGCCCATAGCAACTTCAGAGCCGCCACCATCCCACAAACTCATCAGAAACTCCAGAAAGAAAGCTGTACAAGACAGAATCTCCCCACAATTACACAACAGCAAGGAACTCTTCGGCATCATCAAGGAGTTTGCCCAACCCAACAGTGAAACAACGGACATCCCACCCTCACAGGACCTCTGTGACAGACGTAACACCTACTTCCACCAAAAAATCAAGACCATCTACGACAGTTTCAGCAAGAACACCCTTCTACCAAAACCCGACACCAACAAACCAACAATCACCACCTGGACCCCCCTCACCACCAAAGATATTCGGAGAACAATGAGGTCCATACACTCCTGGGCACCCACGGACCCATGCCCCCACCACATTTTCAACAGAGCCCCCAAGCTCCACCTCACCATCAACCGCTCACTAGTGCCGCCACCTTCCCAGACGACTGGAAACACACCATGATCAACCTCCTCCTCAAGAACCCTCAGCAGAACCCACTGACATCAAAATTTTCAGGCCCATCTCCCTACTCCCACTTTCCTGCGAAAGTCCTTGAAAAACGGTCAACAGCCAACTCGCCATGTTTTTAGAAGACCACAACATCCTCGACATCTCCTAATCCAGATTCAGGAAAAACCATAGCACTGAAACAGCCCTCCTGGCCGCAACCGATGACATCCACTCCTTGCTGGACAAGGGAGAGATTGCGGCACTCATCTTGCTAGACCTCGTGGTGGCCTTCGACACAGTCTCCCATCACACCCTGATACGAAGACTCCACAAAGCCGGCATCAGGGACCAGGCCCTCGACTGGATCCAATCCTTCCTCTCCAGCAGAACTCAACAAGTGAGACTCGCCCCCTTCCTCGCAGACCCCACACCCACCACCTGCAGAGTTCCCCAGGGATCCTCCCTCAGTCCCACGCTGTTTAACGTCTACATGATCCCGCTAGCCACCACTGTCAGAAGCTATGGAATCAACATAATTTCCTACGCCGACGACACCCAACTCATCCTCTCCCTCTCCAACGAACCCAACAAAGCCAGATAACTTCCACAAAGGCATGTAAGCAGTCACTGACTGGATGAGAAACAGCTACCTTCAACTCAACGCGAACAAGACAGATGTAGTCATCATGGGCTCTCAACCCAACACGTGGAGATCCATGATGCAACGCCACCCACCCCCAGAAACCCGCCCATCCCACCAGCCGAGCCTGCAACCTTGGGATTTTCCTGGACTCCAATCTCAGCATGAACCATCAAATCAACTCAGTCACCTCCACCTGCTTCCGCACTCTCACAAGTACTTCAAATGGATCCCCCTCGAACATAGAAAGACCATCACACACACACCCTCATCTCCAGCAGACTGGACTATGGCAACGCACTCTATGTCGGAATCAACAAGAAACTCATCCGCAAACTACAAACCATCCAGAACGCCCCACAGGACTGGTCCTTGACTTACCTCGACACTGCCACATCTCGTAACACCTGCGTACACTGCACTGGCTTCCCATAGAGTAAAGATTCACCTTCAAGATCCTCACCCACGCATACAAAGCCCTCCACAACACCAGACCAGCCTATCTGAACCAGCGACTCAACCTCCAAGTACATCCACAGGACCCTACGCTCAGCCCAGCTCTCTCGCGCAGAAGTACCCCACATCAGGAAAACCAGAACAGGAGGATGCTTCTTTTCCTACCTCGCAGCCACAGCCTGGAACGCCCTTCCTCTCCACATCAGACAAATCACCTCCCTCCTCAGCTTCACAAAGGAACTGAAGACATGGCTTTCTTAAGAACCACCAGTGAACGCTACACTTTCCCTTTCCCCAGTGCCTTGCGACTCTAACGTGTGAGTAGTTGTGCTTTACAAGCACCGATTGATTGACTGACTGACTGTATGCATGATAAAAGTCTCACAGAGGCACTGGTCCCCAAAAAGAATGTGCATGGCTCAAATGAGCCCAAACTCTAGCTGTTGGAAAATTGGCCAACCTAATTTTGATATTTGTCACATAGGGCCACATTATGACCTTGGCGGAGGGGATTACTCCATCCCAAATGCGACAGATATCCTATCTGCTGTGTTACACGTTCCATAAAATATAATAAAACTTGTAATATGGCAGTCGGGATATCCATCACATTTGGGATGGAGTAATCCTCTCCGCCAAGGTCGTAATCAGGCCCATAGTGTGGATGTGCCCCATTTCAAGCGCTACTGATCTTATACTTGGGACACCACACAATTCTTATGGTCAACAGTTCCCACTATCAGCATCTTTAGCCATTGTGCATCATATGACAAACATCCTTCTAATGGCAGATTACCTACAGAGATGGCTTAGCAAGGCATTATCTGTGGTGAAGCAGCGCAGTTTGTGGCTGTGGAAAATGTGTACGTTAACAACACATTCAGATTGGTCAAGGCAGATATTGAACATTGTGGGACATGAAAAGATAATCTATAAGCTACATGACCAAACTACAGGTTCCAACTCCATATGGAGACACTTTATGGAACGAGTATGAGAAATAATAGATCTAAGAATCCACATTGAACTATGCTCCTTGGCCTCATGCACTTGAAAATGGAGTATAAATGTAAACAATTTAGGACTAACACAACTCATATTGACTGTCACCTTCCAAAGCCTAAATCAGTTCATTACAAAGCTTGTAACTAGCACATAGCTAACAAATAAACTCCAGTCGGTTCTACCTGCATCCTCTTCTGGTCCTTACCTATGGTACTTACACTATGCCATACCTTGTAACCTTTACTATCTTGGTTCCACGATTCAAAGTTACTTGAAGCTCTCAGGAAGATAACTTTTTTGGGGAAGTAGTACACCCTTTTACAATAAATAAGGCATAATGATCGATGTTTAAATGTATACTGCACTCTTAGTTTTATTTCTACTGAGTACTCATTTTTCTTGTTGTGAATGTTCAATAAATAAAAGAGAAATCTGGTGCATTGCTCTGTTCTGCAGTTGTGTGCACTGTATATGATTTGGTGTCCCTGGACCTTATCATGTCCCTCTTCTGCGCCTGGACATGGGCTGTGCAGTGCTTCCTATGCACTAGCACTCATTAACTCGGCATTACCATTTACAATTAGCTTCAGACAACACAGCTCAGTGAATGCAGGCACGAAGAGACAGCCAGTTGTTCTTGGGATGGGCTCTCTGCAGTTTATTGAGTTATTACACAGTAAACAGTTTGCGTGCAAAGTGAGTTCAGTTCCAGCCTGTATCCGTGTGCAGACGGAAGACGATTCAAGAGAGTCGCAGGTGTGCCTTGAACTAGTTTGATGAGCAGGCACCCTTTACATGTGGCTTTATGTGTGGTAGAGTGTTGCTGCATAGTCTTAGGAGAAGAAATACTTGCTCCTGAGATATCATCCTATGCACATGACTGTAAGCATGACACTTGTCTAGGCTAGGCATAAGAGAATATAAAATCGAAGTGGGTATTAAATTACTCTTTTATAGTAGAGACAAAATAAAATAAGAAAGAAAAATAACAAAGTAAATAAGAGGCGCATTTAACATACATCTAGCCCCTGCTCTTCATTGCTAAAATTTCATCACAAAGTCTATAAGCCATATGTAAAATCTTGCGTAGGTCTAAAGTAAAATCTGATCTAAAATCCTTGCCTAGTTCTCAGGTAAGAACATAACCTCCTACTCCATTCTAAAACCATGACCCTCCCTCTTTATCTTCCTACCCTTCCACTTTCTACAACTCCTTATTTTCTTTCTACCTTAACTTACTGTACCTTACGTCTCCCCTTACCACGTCTATCTCCTCCACCCTCGTCCCACTACTTCACTGCCTCACTATGTCATTCGCTCTGCTTCTCTCTCCTTCCCCTGCCCATGCCCAATTCTCTTACTCCAGAAAGTCAGAAGTCACTTTCTAGTCAAGGAAGTGTACACATAGAAAGAAGAAAGAAGGTATTATGGAGGAGAATAATAATAAGGAATTATTTATCATATCAGTTTTTACCGAATGGAGTGATGTACATCCTCAGAGGAGTGGTTTAATTTTGACCGCTCAAGCAAGAATGCCAGTTGTGAATTTGTTTGAGATTACGAAAATCCAGTAACTAAAGCTACAATTCCAAACACTAAATGCTAATGTCATAATTAAACGTATACATTACACCACTAACTATTCATCAATTTTTACAAGTGTAGGAATAGGCTGGATAGACACCACAAACTATTGCACAAGAAAAAAATCTAGCTGCATGTTGCAAAAAGAAGAGGCTTTATCAATGCTGTCTCAAGCTTTCTTTGGTACTCTCTGGCTAGTGTATGTCAGACAGCTTGAAACATTAACTGTTCCTTTGATTGCCTCCATTTCTCGAGGTTTAAATTGTAATTCAACACTGTTTGGAAATCTCAAAACTTGGATTATATGAAAATAGGGGAAAATCAACATTGTTTGGAACTTGGGCCCCAAAACATGTCCTGACTGGGGCACCAACAATCCTAGGGAAGACCATGAGTAAGACTTCTCCCCTTTATCTTTTTATTTAATTCCTACTTTTTATGTTACTCATTAAAGCTTCAAAAATGCATTGAAATGTACACGACCCTGACTTGTGTTAATTTAACCATTACTGCAGGATGCAAAGCATAAGCGCCGCATGCATTCGCTCAAGTCCGAGGTACTGTAATGCCTCATGACAGGCACAGCTCATTTTTTCGTTGCATTCAAGAACTTTAGCCCTCTGTTTACAATGAGGGAACAGATATGTGGATCCAAGAATGCAAAATTTAAAGCTAGGGCTGGATACACTACTCAAACATTGCGTAAAGAGAGGCAATGCTGTGAAGCAATTATGCGTTGGTTGTGCTACTGTTGCATGGACATACTTAAGAAACGTGATTACTAAGCTTCCTTCTATTGTTCTGCGTATAAATATGAAAACCTGTCTTAATTTGTAGCAAGTGGTACTAACTGTAAATATATAAATAAATGAGTAAAACAGACAGCGTAGACTACCTGAGAATTATGGCTTAAGATGAAAGTAACCACTGAAAGATCAGAAGAACATTGCAATGGACTGGAGTAATATTTATCCAAATTACAACATAGCATGCTATCGCAGATAAGTAAAAACTCGTTACAGTAGCACTGTCAAAGATAGGTAATGAAGGGCCATAACACATTTTAAGGATATCTGCTTTAAACAAATGTAAATTTGAATGTTTGACTGTAAGGACCTTACATTGTTACTGGATATGGTGTACTGTCCAAGTCAGCAATACTTACTTATAGTAAAAGAGGTTCTTAAGATGTTTTTTATTATTTTCCAAACACCACAGCAGATCAATGCATGCGGTTTATAAAATATCTATTAATAATGCAAGAAACGTAATTATAGTGCTTCCCAGAATCTGAGTAATAGTTCATTTCATCAAAGGAAATCATGTTCTTTCATTCCCACGAGAGCCCTCTTAGTAGTTTGCACTAAACAGCAGAACTACCACTTCTGCTAGTAAATCATTACCGCCAAATAGTATGCTCAAGACATCCCAACAAAAGCAAACATGCCAAACGTTTTACTTAAATCATGACTAAATATACTTTTTTCGTACTTGCATTTTTACCAACCTATCCCTTTTCTATGTTAAAAATTATTCAACTCTCAGTCAATGAGAATTAAATAAACTCTTAAAAATTTCACTCACAAGGTACATTTCAAATTTCCCTGAGGGAGAAGGTCTTTTAGTTCGGCAACGTTATGGCACAGATATTATCCAGTGGTTCCCAACCTTTTGACTTCTGTGGTCACCCACTTTATCATTACTGAAACCGGGGGACCCCCACTGAATCATTATTGGAGTCTGGGACCCCCAGCTGAATCATTATTGAAAGCTGGGGACCTAACCTGATAATATTTTTTATTTTTTTAAGTAGCCCCCAGGGGTCCCCGGAACTCAGGTTGGGAACCACTGATTTACACTAACAAGAAAAAAAAGTAAAATGAAGACTATTTAGAAACAAGGTAGAAAAACAGCCTCTTACCTGCTCGTCACTTTCTACACTCTTTTTCTGTAATGTGTCATGGAGAACTCGTGCTGTGAGCTCTAATCAGTCCATTAAATACCTGTCAGATAAAAAAAAAAATCACAGTATGAACATGTTTGTAAAGCATCCCAAGCAGACTGAGCACACAATCGAGCGCCAGACATCACAATGGAGCACTGCACAATGAAGCGAGAATGGGCGACTATTCGCCAAATGTGGTAACATCAGGACATTCGGATATGGACTATTTCAAAGGAACACATCCAAAAGTATATTTTTCACTGTCTTAGGCTTGCTAGTGGAATTTCTTTTTTTGCTATGTCCACTCTTTTTATGAATATAAAAATTAAGTTTATTTGTTTTAGTAAATTGCAAAGTGATAGAGTGCTTTGCTTTAAGTCCTCAAACAAGTAATAGTCTGTAGACACGGACATCTGGACACTCAATCGAGAGAGTGATCTTTTTTCTGTTCATACCTTAGCTCGGTAACTCCATGAAGCAGCACATGCTCTGCAGAACGCACAGCTCACGGACACAGAATTGTGGGCACTGTGCCACCTTATGTGAGTTGTTACACCAGGAGCGGATGCACTAAATCACAGAGTCAAGGTGTAAGACTGCATGTGTTGCAATCAATGCAGCTTTCCAGAAATGTGCACCTGCTTCCCTTTTGTCCATGTGCAAAAATATTAGCAGTCACAATAAGGACTTGGCCTTAGACGTGTGTGAGAAGTACTGTCATTTCAATTCAATATTTATCAAAATATTACTACAGCGTAAGTGTGCTGCAGGACAGACCAGTTTCATTTATGCCTTTCTATAAACGAGGATTATAATCAAACATTACAATTTTCCGTTTTCACTGTCTGTTTTTACACATAAGTGCAGACTGAAAAAATGGGTTGCCCTTGTATGCATTTATTTGTAAAAACTGAAAAATAGAAGAAGTAGATATTATTCTGAATAATTCTCCAAGCTGGCAATCATGACAAAAAGACCAATGGCTGTCTACACTGACCACAAGGGAGTTAAAATAGATTTATTTAAATAGCTTCAGTTAGGCTAATTTTTTTACATGAGTGTATTGTATCACATATTGAAGCATAAATCTTACAGACATTTAGATGTAAGTGGAGTTTTTTGTCACAGAAGTTCTAAAGTATGTTTGCAACCTACTTTTTTTCACAGAATATAAAATAAACAGTGAAAAATATAGATGAATATAGACAGCATTTTCACTAAGGAAATATGAAATGTTTGCAAGACTCTGTACGATAAGACACGGAGCTCTAACAATAATATAGCAGAAAGGGTGACTACATTTCGATTAACATATTCTATAGTTTAAAGAAACAATAGGAAAAGCTGTGTTGATTTGACAGTCTCGCATAAACAGACTATTACTACATATACCACTTATGTGTTAGTTAGGCTAAGACAGCTTGTAATGCTGACAGTCAACATTACAAGCGAGTCAAAACACCGCAGAAAATAAAACAAACTAACACTCTTTTTAATGTCATATTTTTGGATAATAATGAAGACAAAAAATTGCACTTCTGAGAGTCTAGAATAAATACTGAAATGATAGATGCCAAATATTTATAATAATTCGCACACATATTACATGCACGCATATAAATAAAGCCATATTATAATGTGTGCAGTAACACACATGCACATGAAATTAAAGACGTATTGTTTATAAATATTAGAAAGTGTCCTTCTGAACAATCAGGAGAAAAAAGCAGGATATGAAAACACTACAGCGGACCGTAAATGTGAAATGAAGGGCAGCAGATTACATAACTGACAACAAACCCTAAAGTAGGTGAGTTCTCATCACTCAAGTGTAAAACCCTTAGTCTAAGTATTACATGCATGGAAATTTATTGAATGAGTTGATAAGGCAAATGAACCATAAAGAGGACTTTCATTTTTTTTTCTTGTAGCATTTGTTGTGCTTAAAAGCCAGAGGTCAAATTTCAGACATTATCTTCTCTAAAACTGCTGGTAGTCTTTTAAATTACAGATTATGTTTAGGCAGTCCCGGGTGCAAGACATGGGCTTGCTGTTGAGACAGAAGATCCTGCTGAGGAGGTTGGGAAAGGGGAGTTTTGGAGGGATGAAGGGGGGAAAGAGTGCCCAAAAAAGATCTCAAACTCAAAAAAGGAATAATGAAGAGGGGCTCAATGTTGGGGGCTTTAAGATATGGCCCCACCCTGAAAACTATTGCAGCACCTCTGCACAAAGTCAATCTCCTCAACTATACTTACCTTGTACTTTGCTATCTCAAGCAGAAAATTAATACCACATTTAAGTTGCCTTTTCTTTTTTTCTTCAAAAAGGAAGATATTGTTTCTGTTAGATTAATCCCCATACACAACTATTCAATGAGAGCTGGGGGTACTTTTACACTCTAACCCCTCATTTTTCTTCTTTAGAGCAATCTATGTTTGAAGTGGAGAGACAAACATTTGGAGTTGTGTGGATTGATACAAATGTTCAACTTTAAGGGGCTTCTTGCTACGGTCACCCCACTGTTATCTCCCTGGCCAGAGAACAATCTATATTAGAAAGGTTGCCATGGGAGGATTCAACGTACAAGTGAAAATGTCTGCAAAACCTAACTTTATGACTCAGGATTAGGGAGTTTTTTTATATTTATATTTTTACTCATTAGTGAATTTATGTAGAAACACACACTTTTGACTGGGCCCAGATATTCAAACATTTTCATCTGGGATGAAGGATAGTGTGCATCCTAAATTAAGAGTCATCCGAGGCACTGAAGTTGAGAATCACAAATAACGTTCAATTAGCAGGAATGCATAAATGATTCCTAGGCTGTTTGAGGGTGTAGCCCTTGCCTGCGGTACAACTGGGTTGGACAAATTAGGTTCTAAATCCATTTATTCACATTTGGCTTGAGGCTGACACAACTCATTTTGTTTGCACTTTATAATTGGAATAAACAAACAATATGCAACTTTATGCAGTCAGGCTTCGACTTAAAAAGGTGCATTGGCTCTGCAAATATGCCTGTAGCACTTGGCGAATGGAAGTTTTGGAAAAAGGCACAAATGAGGACTCCCAAAGAAGCTGCAGTTACCGCCCTCCACAAACATTTAGCGACAGAATCCCTTCTGCTGGACAATAATTTGTGAATTGCTGAAAAATGTTAAAGCTTTACATTTGTGCTCCTATTAGTTTTTGAGTTTTCCAATATATGAAAGACAAGGAGGGTAAAGAGTTGTGTGAGCAAAAGGAATTCCCAGAAGGGCCGATAGTGGCTTGGAGCCGGTTCCCTGCTGGTTGAGAGGCGGGCCATTTCTGGTTCAGGGCTGCTTCGAGTTAGATGTTCACAATCCAACTTATCTAAACGAAAACAAGCATTGGCAATAGTTCTTTGAATTTCCACTGCAGATGGTCATAAAGCAAATACATAATAATATAAATCTTCTCCTGGTAAAGCCACCTCTGCCTTCAGTGTGTCCTCGCCTCTCTTTGCAGCACCGTAAGTGCCTGCTCCATCTAGGGGAGCAAAGTAAATGTAGTGGGATGGCGCTGTCACAAGGTAAATATATTACTAGACGTGGGGGGGGGGAATGCACCATGGGCGCCAGAGACCTCACAATCCTACTTTGCGACCGACTCCGGTTGCAACTGTCACAGTGTAGAAAGACGGAACTACTGTGCATGAAACCGTAACCCAATACAGCAAAAAATCTGCATGAATGGCATACAAAAGGAACCCGCTGGGTTCACACGAGATGGGTGGCCTTTAGGGAAGGGGGAAAGCAGCAGGAGTGACAAAAAATGAACCTACTGGGCTCACATGAAAGAAGCAGCCCAACAGGAACGGGACAAGCGGTAGCAGATGCACGGAAAAAAACTCACTGTGTGTGCATAAGAGGGGGTGGTGCAGTGGGAAGGGGGGGTGCAGCATGAGCTGAACACAAAATGCAACCATTGGGCACATATGAGAGGCCCAGAGGAAAGGGGGCAAGGAACAAGAGCTGCACACAAAATGAACCTACTGGGCACACATGCAGAGAGCAGGCAAGCAGCAAGGGGTGCACAGAAAATATACCCACCGGGTGTGCATGAGAGGGGTGGTGCAGTAGGAAGGGGGGGCGCAGCATGAACTGAACACAAAATGCAACCATTGGGCACATATGAGAGGCCCAGAGGAAAGGGGGCAAGAAACAAGAGCTGCACACAAAATGAACCTCCTGGGTGTGCATGAGAGGGGTGATGCAGCAGGAGGGGGGGAAGCAGCAATAGCTGCACACAAAATAAGCTCACTGGTGCATATGAGAGGTGCGGTGAAGCAGAAAAGGGGCAAGCAGCAGGAGGTGCACACAAAATTAACCAGCTGGGCTCACATGAGCGGGGTGGTTCAGTAAGAAGGGGGCAAGCAACAAGAGATGGCCACACAATTAACCCACCGGATGCACAGGAGAGGAGCACACCGGAGAATAGGGGGCAAGCGGCAGGAGCTGCACATAAAATGAACTTCCCCAGGGGCAACTTGACTCGAAAGGGGTACACAGCAGGAGCTGCACACAAATGGAAATCAGGGAGCATGAATGAGAGCAGCAGCCCAGCAGGGAGGGGCAAGCAACAGGAGCTGCACATAAAATCAAACAACAGGCATACACGAAGAGCAGTCCAGAGGGAGAAGATAAAGACAGCAGGGAAAGCATCAAGGACCCTCCGAGCCCAGAGAGATGTGTAGAACATCACAGCAGGAGAAGGAAAGGACCACAAGGAAAGTGCAATGCACTCACCTGGCATCAAGAAATTTGAATAGTGCACTTCCACAATAACGGAGGGATACGGAGCACAGGGACAGGGCCTCCAATGCAAAAGTAAAGTTTACCACAGCTAGACTACATCTATGCAATGACTCAAGACGTCCACCAATGACAAACAGGGTAAAAGAGCAAAGTTCTGGGAGATAGGGCGAGAGGGAACACTGTACAGATAGAAATGCAACAAATCAAATGCACAAGATTGAAACTGACAGCACAGCCAGCCAATGACAGAATAGAAAGTAGATTCTTACCTCCGAAACAAAACGCTATCCATAGCAAGACCGTATAAAGTTGTTTCTAAAGCTGTCCACACAGTTTAGTTCATGTGCACAGTGTGCAAGGCTCCAAAAGGGGCAGACACATCATCACAACTACTCAAGGCTTCCCTGTCTGCCCTAAGGGATACCAAATGCACATCATAGACAAGGCTTGTGTATTATTCCGACTAAGCTGCCCACCCACCCTCACTTCAAGGTTCACCACAAAAGTGTCTGAATTCAGTCATCAAGTCATCTCTAATACAGTGAGTGTTATATAGTAAAACAATACTAGGCAACTGCCTAGGCCACCACAACCAGAAAGTTACTGGATTACACATAGATCATCAGATGTGAAATAAATGCCAGTGGAGGGGCAACACAATATCACTGAACCAAGACCACCTCAAAACACTGCATTGGCCGAACTGGTTTACATAAATATTCCACTGAACATCAGAAGCTTTGCCTGTATGTCCCAATGCGCTTATCTATACATGAAGTTTGCATTACTGTGTCATCGGATACCATGTATTGTCCAGCTGTATTTAGGCCAGCGCAAGTAACCCACCACGTGGCAGTGAACGGTTTCACACTCATGAGCGCCACAGTGCCTCTTTTGTACTTCATAAACTGCTGGTTTGGCAAAGAGCTGCTCCGAACAGCTGCCGAGTGAAAAGCGTCTGACTTAAAATAAAAGAAGGCCTGTCCGAGAATACACAGTGTACCTTTTGCAGAACACTGTCAAAGTGTGCCCCAATGACACATACTCAGTGTTAATGCACATGAAATGAATGAACTAGGGGAAGAGGGCAGCTTTCATAAAACGTACACCGATCCAAAAATACAGTAAATTATTTTTCCACCATGGATCCTGTTTGTTTGATGAGGAATACACTTAATATGGTTTATTACACTCCATGCGGCGTGGGTACACTGATTTTTTGTGCGTTTACAAAACTACTACAGCTTTTTGTCTTTTAAAATTTGAAAGATGAAAGCAGGTGCTAGGCAAAAGCAGTTTGTTAAATTAATACAAAGTCTAAAAAAAAAAAACGTACAAACCAATGTGACTTTGCTTTTTATTTTTAAAGATGCATTGCTAGAACTAAAATACACAGAGGCATGCAGCGTTATTGATGACGCAGAAAAAGAGGGTCCAACATATATTCATATATCATGTAATGTGATTTTAGTAAAGAAAATAATGTACGAGGGAAATTGTGCCCTCGGGGTAGTTCGCCATCATTATAAACGAGCTTTATTAATCATGAAGAATTGAAAAATGTAGTAATCCGTCATAATTGCAAATGCGTGCCATGATTTCTTGTTGAAACTGTTTTATGCTTAGTTTAAATTTAGTAGAGGCTTTGGCCTAGTTGCCTGGTCTCAAATTCCAACTGCATGTTTTTTTCCTTGAACTAATGAAACATATATTCTTGCTTAAAGTTGTATTTTTCCAGTAGAGATGACTAATACACTTATCTCCAAGGTTTCGTGCTAGGCCGGTTTCATCCCCTTTGAAGCAAGGTCAGTCTCTGCAGGTGCGGACAATGAGGGTACAGATACCAAAATAATTGGCAAATCATGTTGCAACTTGTGTTCCAAGGCTCCAAGGACAATGTATGCATAAATGAGTACTAGTAGAAAGATATTTTTCATTGGTCAATTTGAAGCCACCCTATGAACCCTCCAATGGAAGACCCTGCAGAATTTGGAATGTTTCTTACTTAAACCCACTGGACAAAGAGAAGTCAGCCATTTTTCCTTGATGCCATCCTTGAAGCCAAATTCCAGACACCATCTTAGACGACATCTTGATGCCCTTTTCTCTATCACAGAGAAAGAGACTTTGAGAATTCTCACCCTAGAGACTTTTACTTTAAATCGCCCCGTCTTGCCCATGCAGTAACTTTTGCCCCATTCTCCTTGCTGCTGCAAGGAAACTTACCCTTAAATTTGCCCCTTTGAAATTTTGCCCCATGCTGATCGAACCGATACCTGAAGGACGAAGACTTTCTTGAATGCTGATTGTAATTGGTAATTATGAAAGGATAATTGTATTATGCATTGTGTTTTCCTTTTAGGTACCAACTGCTATTTTTATAGGGCCCAAGCCAGAAGTTTTCCAAATTTGTGTTGACTAAATTCATTTTGCATGAAGCCCCACATGCCAATGCTAATTAGAGGTTAGTCGAGGTATGCACTTGACGCACCATGTTGAATTGAAATCTTGTCATGCTGACCGATGTATGCAATTAGTCAAATTCAATTACTCATATTAGTGATTTGTATTGCTATAACTGAATGTATTATTATTCAGACTTTGCGTAAATTGCGTTTCTTCCGCCGCTATGGACAGCTAGTAATGTTCGTATACATATATCATTTGGTTTTGAGACTTATATACATTGTGCTAGCTTTGTTAATATAGGGAAATAAATTCACTAACTTTTAATAAACTGGTGTGGTTATTCATGACTGAAAGGTCATGGTGCGTCGAAATACCAACTGTTATTTGATTCCAAATGTGTTATTTCGATCTATTAATTGAGTATTGGCTATCGGTTACAACAGTCATTGATTATTGATTTAAGTGACCCGACTACTCAAGGATGAGGAGAGCCCATCTTGGCTAAAAGATTCACCAACCTCCAACGTGTCCAGGTACAGGTAATTTATAAGGGCTGGACGCGTTATCAGTAGATGGTAACAGAGGATGGTTTCGCCCTTTGGGACCCCATCCGAGCAATAGACGGAGTTAAGTTAGAATTTTCTTTGATAAAACAAGTTGGAGAGATGATGATGCCCTAAGTCCCCAATGACTTTCCCGGGATCTCGGAGCTTGCGAATGGAGGACATGGAGGTGTGAGAATGTTTTCGGCGTTTCTAGTGACGGTATGAGTGAAGTTAGGATTTTGCGCTTGCATAGCTTATTGTCGCAGATGAATTGAGAAGTTTGTGAGGATTATAGGGGGGTTACGAACTCCAGTTGAAGTATTAGAGGAGTGTTACTCCAAAGTGTGAGAGTAGGGAAGTCGTCGAACTTCACGTGTGTGTAGCGCTTGTGCAGAAAAAAAATTTGTCCACGTGGTTGTTCATGTTGAAACGGGCCCTGCGAGGTCAAGAGACTCCGGAGTATGTTGAAAAGTGTATGAGACACTTGATTGATGTTGTAATCTGTTCGGTTTAGTAGGTTGATCGGGCGTGGTCAACAAATCGGTATGAATATTGAGGCATGAAAGAAAATGTTTTACTTTGAGATTTGACGCATTCTAAAGTGCGCTAGAATAGTTCATTGATCAGTTGAGAGTAAAGCTTGCGGGTCAAATTTACTTGCGAAAGTGGGAGACCGAGAAAGATGGAATAACTGCTGAGGCTAGTGAAAAATCCCTAAGGTTTCTGAAGCAATTGTATTACCCTTCCAGTAGTAAACCGACAGATTTGTTTTCTTCTTTTGGTTAGTGCTCGCGATATATTGCAGAAATTAGTTTTGAGTGAAGCTGAATGAAGGAGGACAAGCTGCTGGACTTTGTCAGCCGCAGTGTGTGAGTGTGACGTCACTAGAAGCCGCGCTGGGATAGGTTGGTTGGTTGGTGAGAAGCGTCGCGCACGGATTGGACACAGTCCGTGAAGCGCAATTGGTGGGGAAACGCAAGCGAAGAGTATTCCGGGAATTAAAGTCACTTATTGATTACTTATTTTAGAAAAATAAAAAGACGGAAAGATGAAATTTTTCAAAGCATTTAAGAGTGCCATGAGGGGAGACGTTTGTATTAAAGCAAATGTAGGAGAAGAAACACCACCTGAGGGTACACCAGCTTACATCGTGATTGAGGAAAAGGGTGTAGCACCATGTCTTTGGCTAAAGCAATGGTGCAAATTAACAGAGCAGCATGGAAGTGTAGCGTTCCCTATCCATGGGTCGTTTAACCTAAGGGTTTTGGAGAATCTAAGATTTGCGCTATACGACATGAAAGTACCTCCAAGGCCAGCACAGTTTGAGGCACTAGCAATGTGGGAGCTAATAGCTAGAAACCAACAACAAAAGAAATTTGAGACAAGAATAAGAAAAGTAGAAAAGACACTAGCGGATGCTAGGTGGGATAGCACACAAAAGGTTTGGAGATCAGACGTACTACAAGGAATTAAATTGTTTCCAGCAATTACTGATGAAGCAGAGACGGAAGGAAGGAAAGCTACCTATAAAACAAATAGGAGTCAGTCCAGAGAGAGAAAGAGCAACAGAAACTCGAAAAGGTCAGACAATGAGGAGTTCATTATACAATTGCTGAATGATCACCCGCCACCATATGTGGAAAGTGAAAAAGGATCAAGCATTAGTACTGCCCCTCCAGAACCAACACAGGGTAATGTAACACCGAATTTGAGAATATCACAAAGGCAGAACGGTTCCGGATATGCCTTTTTCACCACAAATACCACAAGTTCAGAGAATATATCCTGACGTGCCTAAACTGAAACCTATCAATACTTATCAGCTGCAGGTTCAAAGGCACTGCTGCGATGAGCATAACTTGGGAACGACTTCTTACTTAGTGGCTCAGGGAGGACAGAGTTATCAAAGACCGACATTGATTCAAGCCGAATCAACACAATTTTTGATGCCTCAAAAGCAGGTACAAGAAGTGCCGAGGTACACTCAAGTAACAGAGGGTCAGTTAGGAATGCCAGCAATGATGAACCATAATGTGGGGATTAACATGCCACAGAATTCAGGGAACAGACAGAATCCAGATGCAATATCTCTGCCTATCACTGTGGGGCCGCCAGTACCATTGTATATACAGGCAAACTCAAACGCATGCGACCAAGGGGTAATGACACAAAGTGAGACAGGGAGAAGATGCATAGAAAACACTCCAGAAACTACTCCGATAGCAACACTGCCAAATGGATCTGGGTCCTTCTCGGGATTTAGTCCAATTCCAATTTGTGCTCCGTCAACAGTGGTAAGGTCAAGTCCACCACTATTAATACCGTTAACCTCAAAGACTGAAACATTACAGCAATCTTCAGTAGCAATTGATGTAAGTGCTACACTGATGGGACTGAACACACAACAGCTATCACAATGGTTCAACAGTCTGAACTCCCCACAGAGTACATCCAGCGGGAAGGGAGACGAATACCTGAATAAAATAAGATTGGTCATGGAGGCAGATGAACTAGTGGAGGGAACAATGGGTCTGAACAGGTTAGAATCATACACAGAAGAAGAGCTGAGATACATGTGCCCTAGGATTACACGAGAAGTGAGTAGCATACATAAGAAGTTACGAGAAATTGCAGACAGAAACGAGATTGATATAGGTAAGACTAAACATTTGAGCAGAAGTTACAGGTTAGACTTCAAGACAAAAGATTTCGAACACATGAGATCGGCAGGGATGAAAACGCACCTTAAGGAGATACTGCAGAGCGCGCAGGTCTGGAGATGTCTAGGTAAGTGGGAAAGCAGGTGGGTTAAGAAAAAGGACAAAAAGAAGGAAAGTACCCCAGATCAGAACGAAAAAGCACAACAGAATGACGGTCTGATAACCATGTTGCCAATGAGAGAGACAGCAGGGGGAAAACTTGTACATGTACCATGGCACAGGTGCGATATTCAATCCTTCACGGATGATTTCCCTAAATTAAGAGAGAAACCAATCGAATGGTATCAACAAACAGATAGATTTGTGAAACTCGCAAAATGTCTCTGGGAAGACCTGAATACCTTATTTGAAATTGTGGTTCCGGCAGATTTATGGGAAGACTGTAAAAGGGCTGTAGGTTGGCCGACGAGTGAACCGGAAAGAGATAGGGACACAGGTGCACCATTGCCTACGGTAATGAGTTTATACCATAAGGTGATTGAGCACTTGAAAACCAAGGTTGCGTCAAAAAATGTGGATTGGCAAAGGATTGACACAAGAGGCTAAAGAGTCGATACATTCGTATTACGAGAGATTGTTGAAAGCGTTTAAAAATTACAGTGGCACGGAAACGATTGAAGCAAAGGACATGCTCCATTTCGTGTTCAGATTTGTGGAAGGGTTGAGACCCGAGGTCAGTCAGATGATTAAAATGCATTTGATTTGTTGGCAGTCAAAATCGATCGATGAAGTGTTGAATTATGCAAAATACTGCAGTGATGAGATTGAGACAAAACAGAAAAGGTTGAAAGAAAAGGTGATGGTGATGCAGCTTAGAGCAGCTCAGACAGGTTTGCAAGGTTTTCAACAACAGATGCCGCAGCAGCAACAGCAACAGCAGGGAAATGCTATGTTTCAGCCGCAGATGAGAGGCAGAGGTCGAGGAGGTTTTGTGAATAATGGTCCTGACATAAATACTGTTATGATTCCAAATGGTATACAGGCAATGAGGAAGGTGATGCCATGTCACACGTGCGGAATCGTCGGGCATTGGAAACGGGAGTGCCCAATGATGGTGCAGGAAGGTGTAGGTCAGCAAAACAATGATGTCAATGCATTTCAGAATATGAGAGGACCGAAATTGAGAGGTCCAAACCCAAATTTTCAGAATAATATGAATCAGATGCCGGGTTTACAACCCATACAACCGCAACAGGTGCAAATGCCCTGTGCGCAAATGGTGCAGTTGCAGCCAATGCAACAGCAGTTTCCCATGGTACCTAATCAGCAGATGCAAATACCCTTAGCACCAATGAATCAGCAACAAGTAATGCTTCCTCAACAGGTCACGGGTCAAGGAATGAACCAAAATGACACAGTACACCAATTCCCATTACACAGTGAGAATGGAATAAACGATGTATGGGAGAGTGAAAGTTCAGATGAGGAGGGAAATTGTATGCTTGCAGCATCTTTGGAAGTTGATCAAAAGGGTCCGTATGTGGAAGGAAGAGTCATGGGTCATCGCGTCTCATTCTTGGTTGACACGGGAGCTACACGTTCTACTGTTAGGAGCATTGAAGTACCAAATTTGCCACTTTCAGGGAGAACAGTTCAAGTAGTGGGAGTAGCAAGTAGGTACCTGACGAACCCAATCACAGATCCAGTGCAAGTCAGGATTGGTAACTATCAAGGGTCACATAAATTTGTGGTGTGTGACTCAAGCCCGATATCACTATTAGGGACTGTTGGACCTGGCTTTTTGACAGGGTCATCCCCAAACTTTTTGCCTTCCTCCTTTTGTTTTTCTGACCTCATTTTTGCTGGTTTTTAGACTCTGCGCACTTTACCACTGCTAACCAGTGCTAAAGTGCATATGCTCTCTCCCTTAAAACATGGTAACCTTGAATCATACCTGATTGGACTATTAATTTACTTATAAGTCCCTAGTAAGGTGCACTTTATGTGCATAGGGCTGGTAAATTAAATGCTACTAGTGGGCCAGCAGCACTGGTTGTGCCACCCACTTAAGTAGCCCCTTTTCCTTGTCTCAGGCCTGCCATTGCAAGGCCTGTGTGTGCAGTTTCACTGCCAACTCGACTTGGCATTTAAAAGTACTTGCCAAGCCTAGAACTCCCCTTTTTCTACATATAAGTCACCCTTAATGTGTGCCCTAGGTAACCCCTAGAGCAGGGT
Source organism: Pleurodeles waltl (assembly GCF_031143425.1). Lineage (NCBI taxonomy): Eukaryota > Metazoa > Chordata > Amphibia > Caudata > Salamandridae > Pleurodeles > Pleurodeles waltl. Next base: position 1,685,694,257 of record NC_090444.1, on the reverse strand, counting down.
GCTGTGTAGGTAAAAGGCAGGACATGTACCTGTGTAGTTATATGTCCTAGTAGTGTAAAACTCCTAAATTCGTTTTTACACTACTGTGAGGCCTGCTCCCTTCATAGGCTAACATTGGGGCTGCCCTCATACACTGTTGAAGTGGCAGCTGCTGATCTGAACGGAGCAGGAAGGTCATATTTAGTATGGCCAGAATGGTAATACAAAATCCTGCTGACTGGTGAAGTCGGATTTAATATTACTATTCTAGAAATGCCACTTTTAGAAAGTGAGCATTTCTTTGCACTTAAATCCTTCTGTGCCTTACAATCCACGTCTGGCTGGGCTTGGTTGCCAGCTCCTTGTGCATTCACTCAGACACACCCCAAACACAGGGTACTCAGCCTCACTTGCATACATCTGCATTTTGAATGGTGCTTCCTGGGCTGGGAGGGTGGAGGGCCTGCTCTCACACAAAGGACTGCCACACCCCCTACTGGGACCCTGGCAGACAGGATTGAACTGAAAGGGGACCGGGTGCACTTCTTAGCCACTCTTTGAAGTCTCCCCCACTTCAAAGGCACATTTGGGTATAAAACAGGGCCTCTGCCCTACCTCATCAGACACTTGCTGGAGAAGAAACCTGAACCAGAAACTACCTCCTGCCAAGAAGAACTGCCTGGCTGCTCAAAGGACTCACCTGTCTGCTTTCTACAAAGGACTGCTGCCTTGCTGTTGCCCTGCTGCCTTGCTGAACTCTTGTCTGGCTGTGAAAGTGCTCTCCAAGGGCTTGGATAGAGCTTGCCTCCTGTTCCTTGAAGTCTCAGGACCAAAAAGACTTCTCTCTTTTACTTGGACCCTCCATGCGCCGAAAATTTCGACGCACAGCTTGTTTCGCGGCGAGAAAAACGCCGCACTCCGACGCTGATCGACGCGACGCTCTTGGGACGATCGAAGATCTGACGCACGGCCTCGCAAGGACAACGCCGCCCGACCTCTAGAGGAGAAATCGACGCGACGCCTGCTGTGAGATCGTAATTTCAACGCGCAGCCCCGCAGATCGAAGTCTAAAGGAGAAATCGACGCGACGCCTGCCGTGAGATTGTAATTTCGACACGCAGCCCCGCAGACCGACGCGCAGCCGGAGAACAAGCAGGAAAATCCACGCACAGACCCGGGACATCTGGTAATCCCCGCGATTCACAGAAAGAGACTGTCCGCGCGCCGGAAAACGACGCCCGACTTCCCCGCGTGGAAAATAACGACGCAAGTCCGTGTGTGCTGGGGAGAAATCGACGCACACACCCTTTTTCCACGCACCTCTTCTCTTGTGGTCCCCTGAGGAGATTTTTCCACTCCCAACCAGGTACTTGTGCTTGAAAGAGACTTTGTTTATACTCTAAACACTTAAGACACTTTATATCACTTTTCCGTGATATTTCTACAATTTTCCATTGCAACTTTATTCTTTTTGACCTACAATTATCCTGATAAATATTATATATTTTTCGAAACACTGTGTGGTGTATTTTTGTGGTGCTATATGGTGGTATTGTATGATTTATTGCACAAATACTTTACACATTGCCTTCTAAGTTAAGCCTGACTGCTCGTGCCAAGCTACCAGAGGGTGAGCACAGGCTGATTTTGGATTGTGTGTGACTTACCCTGACTAGATTGAGGGTTCTTGCTTGGACAGAGGGCAACCTGACTGCCAGCCAAAAACCCCATTTCTAACAGGGAGAGACCTATTGTGCAAATTGGGATGTTCGATTATGTGCTCAAATGATGGAATTAAAATTCAGACAAACAGTGATGGGGAAGAAGAGGACGGTGGAGGAGGGGACGAAGTGGAAACTGTCGATGAAGAATATCCCCTGATTACTCTTTATCCAATGCTCACTGAAGCAGATATTCCTGCTGAGTTACAGGAAACAGTCGGAAAGGAAGTCTGGGATATGACAGGGAAAGAAGTAGGATTGGTCAAAGGAGTAGAACCAGTGAAAGTGACTGTAAAACCCAATGTAACTTTTCCCCAGACACCACAATATCATATGGCGCAAGACATCCTCATGAAAGTCGCCCAACTCATTGATGAGCTTGTTAAACAGGGAGTACTAAAAGAAGTGTTAAGCAGTCCATGTAATTCACCAATTATGGGACTGATAAAACCGAGTGGAAAGGTCTGGATTGTTCAGGATTTGAGGAAGATAAATGACATAATAGTCAAATGTTGTCCCATAGTACCAAATCCAGCTGTGATAATGTTTCAAGTTCCCTGTGATGCTGAGTGGTTCTCAGTCATCGACCTATCACAAGCATTCTTTTCTGTGCCTCTTCACGAGGACAGCCAATTTCTCTTTTTGTTTCAAATTCCTAGACAGGGTCTACAGTTGGTGTTGAATTCCTCAAGGGTTTTCGGAGTCACCATCAATTTTCAATCAGATTCTAAAGAAAGATTTGGAATCGTTAGAATTACCATTTGAATCAACCCTGGTACAGTACATTGATGATTAGCTAATCACATCCAAGACAGAAAGTGACTGTACAGCTGATACCATTGCCCTATTGAACCATCTGGGAAGGAACTGACACAAAGGGCCTGATTCTAACTTTGGAGGACGGTGTTAAACCGTCCCAAAAGTGGCGGATATACCACCTACCGTATTACGAGTTCCATAGGATATAATGGACTCGTAATACGGTAGGTGGTATATCCGCCACTTTTGGGACGGTTTAACACCGTCCTCCAAAGTTAGAATCAGGCCCTAAGTGTCCCCTTCGAAATTACAATTCTGCCAGAAGAAAGTGAAATATTTGGGTCACCAAATAGAGAAAGGGTCACGAAGAATCATGAAAGAAAGAATAACAAGTGTACTTCAAATGAGTCCACCAAAGACGAGAAGAGAGGTGAGAAAGTTTTGGGGAATGGTGAGCTATTGTCGCCAATGGATTCCCAATTTCTCAACTCTAGCAAAACCTTTACTGAAACTGACCCAGAAAGATGCGCAGGATGAAATAGAGCTGAAAGGAGATGAGATGGATGCTTTATTGAATTAAAAGAATGCATGTGAAGGGCTCCAGCTTTAGGTATGCCTGATTACACAAAGCCTTTTACATTGTTTTGTCATGAACGTGATGCATGTTCCTTGTCTGTCTTGACTCAAGCCCATGGTGGCGTAAACAGACCAGTAGCATATTTTTCAGCTACTTTGGATCCGGTCGCAGCAGCACTGCCAGGGTGCTTGCATGCCGTAGCAGCAGTTGGTATCAGTTTAAATCAGAGTGAAGGAATAGTGATGGGACATCCTTTAACAGTCATGGTCCCTCACTCAGTTGAGATACTTTTGACACGTTCCAGAACACAGCACATGACCAATGCTAGGCTTACAAGGTACGAGACAATAATTCTGGGATCACCTAATGTGCAGCTGAAAAGGTGCACTACGTTGAATCCAGCAACCTTGAGAACGCTGAAGACATCGAGCACGACTGTCTTCAAGTGACTGAATTTTGTACAAAGCCAAGACCTGATATCAAAGACACCCGACTGGAAGAAAATGATCAAGTTATTTTTGTTGATGGTTCATGTTTAAGAGATGCACTAGGAATATTGAAAGCAGGATATGCTGTATGTACAATAACAGGTGTTTTGGAAGCATCTTGGCTTCAAGGAATTTATTCAGCACAGGTAGCGGAACTGGTAGCACTTACTAGAGCTTGCCAACTTTCTGCATTAATGAAAGTCACCATTTACACTGACAGTCAGTACGGATTTGGAATAGTGCATGACTTTGGACAGTTGTGGTCACAAAGAGGCTTCATGACCTCTTCAGGATCACCAGTGAAAAATGGTGAAAGAATAAGAATTGTTACATGCCATTCAGTTACCAGGAGAAGTAGCAGTGGTAAAATGCAGTGCACATTCGAAATCACAGGATTACATTTCTTTGGGAAATGGATATGCAGATCAAGTCGCAAGGTTTTGCACATTGAACTGTATATTGCTCAGAGATGAATGGAACTTGATAAATGAGCCAGAACTTGAAGCAAGTGAAGCTTTTGCTCTAAAGGTTGTAGATACAATGGATGAATTCAAGTCCTTACAGAACGATGTTAGTGAAGATGAGAAACTCTCATGGACCAAATTGCAATGCGTAAAGAAACTAAATGCTTTGTGGGTTTCAAGTGAAGGGAAATTGGTTCTGCCAAACAGTCTGTTGACGCAGTTGGCCAGATTCTACCATGGACAAGCCCATCTTGGAAGGGACGCCATGGTTAGACTATTCAAAACTGATTGGTTTAACCCCAAATTCCGTCAAGTTGCTGAAGCAGTTTGCCATTGTTGCGTCATTTGTCAACAAATGAACGCAGGGAAAGGAACAGTAGTAAATTTGAGTCACATTGGGAGGGCAGGAGGTCCATTCAGCAGGATGCAAATGGATTTTATTGAAATGCCTGTGCATGGAGGCTTGAAGTATGTGTTGGTGAGTACGTGTATTTTTAGTCACTGGATTGAAGCATACCCTACATGCAGAAATGACAGTCTCACAGTTGCAAAATTACTCTTGAGAGAACTAATACCACGTTTCGGATTCCCGATCTCCTTAGAATCAGATAGGGGAAGTCACTTCAATAACGAAGTAATAAAATTACTTAGCGCAGCGCTGAACATTGAGCAAAAGTTGCATTGTAGCTACCGCCCTGAAGCCTCAGGTCTAGTGGAACAAATGAATGGCACATTGAAATCGAGGATGGCGAAAATATGTGCATCAACAAACTTGAAATGGCCTGACGCATTGCCCTTGGTTTTAATGTCAATGAGAAACACCCCTCATAGAAAGACTAGACTGTCCCCGCACAAGATCCTCATGGGCAGAGCCATGAGGCTTCCAGCAGTTCCTGCAAATGCTCTTTTGAATATTCCAGATGATATGGTGTTGGACTACTGCAAAGGTCTAGCTGATGTGGTGCGTTCTTTTTCTCACCAGGTGGAGGCAACCACCTTGCCACCGATCCAAGGTCCAGGACACGCCCTGAAAGCAGGTGACTGAGTCGTGATAAAGAAACACGTGAGGAAGTCGTGTCTGGAACCCCATTGGAAATGACCTTTCCAAGTGATTCTGACAACTACTACCGCTGTGAAGTGTGCAGGAGTTCCCAACTGGATTCACGCTAGTCACACGAAAAGGGTGACGTGCCCCACAGAAGAGGAAGTTGAGGCACTGAAATCGCCAGTGTCTGACAAGAGAGTACCAGGCATGAGACAAAACAAAGAGAACCTGGAGGCGAACAGGCAGAAATAGAGGAAGGAGAGATATTTTCTGAGGAAGAAGCAACCGATCCATTTGAGGAGGACCAAGGAGAAGCCTCAGGAAGTGACGAAGGTCCTGAAGGCGACAAAGAGCCTGAGACAGGTGAAGGCGACAAAGAGCCTGAGACAAGTGAAGGAGACAAAAGGCCTGAGACAGGTGAAGGAACAGAAGAGCCTGATCAGAGGAGGGCTTTCCCAGAAGCAGATGATACAGAAAAGGAAAACCTGATTGATCTCCTAGAGAGAGAAGACAAGACAGGACAGAGTGAAACTGTTCAAACCCTTCCAGAAGCGGTTGCAGGTCCATCAGGCGAAAATAGTGAAAAACGAAGACAAAGCATATCGCCAGTGAAGTTAAAGATCAGAGAAACATTAAATGAAAGTGAAGGACCAAAGTTGAAAGAGAAAAGAAAAGAAGTGTTTGTCGAAACAGCAACATCAAGTGAAGAGAAAGACTCAGCCAAGGAAAAAAGCACCGGCGAGAGGGAATCAAAGGGAGACGCAAAATTGAAAAGGAAAAGAATACCGAGCAGAAGGTATTCTGGTCCGGAATGGGCATACATAGCCGCTAACGATTGGTCAGACGAATTCGTATCTCTCAGTCTTGAGAACGAAGAGGCAGAACTTCACTTTGGCACTTGAGAAATGAAGCTCCATGAACTTTACCGAATAAGACATTGATAACCTGATTGACTTTTAAACCGGCTAAGACATTGCTAAACTTGATTGACTTTGAAACTGATTTTGAGACAAAGCTGCTAAACCGATAAGAGACGAAGCTGCTAAAGAAAACTGTGTGAACATTGAACTCGTTCAGCTTTGTATATATCTGCAAATCTGATTTGATAAAGTGTCTTCAACTTTCTGATTCTATATAGATCATGACAGGCTACACTACACAGGGGCATAAAATGAAGTGTTGTAAATACGTGTGTATAGGGCTAATAACTGCATGTGTACTAATCATTGTAGCGATAGTTCTTGGAATGCATGGAAAGGATGAGAAAGAGACGAATGATGCTTCTACTTCTAGACCTACTACTACTGAACTAACACCTTTAAAGAAACTCGAACAAGACGAAAGACATCTGCATGATAAAAAGGAACTTTCGTCTAATGTTTTCTATTGCTTGCTGAGTGAGTATGTTGAGACCATGGATGAAAAAGATTGTTATGTATGCACACAAATACCTACCTCAGTAGTGGAAGGGGTGACATATCATAGCATGCCTATTACGTACGGAATTACATGTAGTTTAATAATGACCAGATTTTATGGCCAATAGTATATTCATTACTTTTATTCCAATCAGGATGTTACATTTGCATATATCCCCATAATCGAGTACCTGAGTAAAGTAGCCAGAGATTATTATATAAAATTGATGAGGGGCTTCTTTGAGCCGTTGTCACTTTTTCACACAGCTCACGCACATAGAGAGAACCTTACATGCTTGCTTTCACCGAAGGAGATAAGCTTTTTAGATAACACTGACAATAGGAGGAAAGAGGTGAGGGAGAAATTAAAAAGGGAATTACACAAAAGGACATCTGTAGATAATTATGCTATTGCTGCGATAAAGACACAAGGAAAAATAGCTTTAGATACATTACACGTAGAGAGATTCTGTATTCATAGACATAAATCATATTATGACACAGTCTTTGTGGGAACGAGTGAATGTAAACATACGTTTTTGTTTCAACCAAAATGGACGTTCATGCTGAATGGACAAGACCCAGTTATTCCAGGGGTATATTATATTTGTGGACTTAACGCCTATTATCGTCTTCCTAAGGGATGGTATGGAAGATGTTATTTGGGAATAGTATTCCCAAAGGTTTATCAACTGGACGATTTAAAGAAATTCCCAAAGCTGTCTGAATCACATCATGTTCAGAAGAGGTAGACAGCTTCTGCTGTGGTAGGAGATATATTTGGAGCCTTGATTCCTTCAGTGGGAGTCATATTGAATTCAATTAAAATACGAAAGTTGTCTACTATTGTGGATAACATGTTGACAAAATTTTCAGGAGCTATAATCCTGATGGATGCTGAACTTGCTGCAGAAAGAGCTATGACTCTTCAAAATCGGCTTGCCTTAGACATTCTTTTAGCAAAGGATGGCGGCGTTTGCAAAATGCTTGGTACACGTCACTGTTGTACTTATATACCGGACAGCAGTGGGCAAATTAGAAAGATGCTTACAAACTTAACTAATGAAAGTACATATTTGAAGGAATTGAGAGAACCAGGAGTATGGGAGAAGGTTGGAAAAGGATTTACTTCGATGGGAAATTGGCTCAGCAACGTTTGGAACGGATTGTTACTGAAAATACTAAAATGAATATTAATAATATTGATTTGTTTATTAGGCATTTGGGGAATATGGAAAGCTAATAAAATATTGAAAACAAGGAACAAAAGGAAAAGAAGAGAAAATAGAAAACAAAATAGTAGAAATATATAGAGAAAAATCAAAGGGAACCAAAAGAAAGAGGGAATTGACTGAAGTGCCAAATTACTAGAACAGAATTTTAATGGAATAAAATTTGTGGGAAGATTTGATGTGATGACATAATTAGTCATCAGAGGAGGGATTGATGACGCAGAAAAAGAGGGTCCAACATATATTCATATATCATGTAATGTGATTTTAGTAAAGAAAATAATGTACGAGGGAAATTGTGGCCTCGGGGTAGTTCGCCATCATTATAAACGAGCTTTATTAATCATGAAGAATTGAAAAATGTAGTAATCCGTCATAATTGCAAATGCGTGCCATGATTTCTTGTTGAAACTGTTTTATGCTTAGCTTAAATTTAGTAGAGGCTTTGGCCTAGTTGCCTGGTCTCAAATTCCAACTGCGTGTTTTTTTTCCTTGAACTAATGAAACATATATTCTTGCTTAAAGTTGTATTTTTCCAGTAGAGATGACTAATACACTTATCTCCAAGGTTTCGTGCTAGGCCGGTTTCATCCCATTTGAAGCAAGGTCAGTCTCTGCAGGTGCGGACAATGAGGGTACAGATACCAAAATAATTGGCAAACCATGTTGCAACTTGTGTTCCAAGGCTCCAAGGACAATGTATGCATAAATGAGTACTAGTAGAAAGACATTTTTCATTGGTCAATTTGAAGCCACCCAATGAACCCTCCAATGGAAGACCCTGCAGAATTTGGAATGTTTCTTACTTAAACCCACTGGACAAAGAGAAGTCAGCCATTTTTCCTTGATGCCATCTTTGAAGCCAAATGCCAGACGCCATCTTAGACGACATCTTGATGCCCTTTTCTCTATCACAGAGAAAGAGACTTTGAGAATTCTCACCCTAGAGACTTCAACCTTAAATCGCCCCGTCTTGCCCATGCAGTAACTTTTGCCCCATTCTCCTTGCTGCTGCAAGGAAACTTACCCTTAACTTTGCCCCTTTGAAATTTTGCACCATGCTGATCGAACCGATACCAGAAGGACGAAGCCTTTCTTGAATGCTGATTGTAATTGGTAATTATGAAAGGATAATTGTATTATGCATTGTGTTTTCCTTTTAGGTACCAACTGCTATTTTTATAGGGCCCAAGCTAGAAGTTTTCCAAATTTGTGTTGACTAAATTCGTTTTGCATGAAGCCCCACATGCCCATGCTAATTAGAGGTTAGTCGAGGTATGCACTTGACGCACCATGTTGAATTGAAATCTTGTCATGCTGACCGATGTATGCAATTAGTCAAATTCAATTACTCATATTAGTGATTTGTATTGCTATAACTGAATGTATTATTATTCAGATTTTGCGTAGATTGCGTTTCTTACGCCGCTATGGACAGCTAGTAATGTTCGTATACATATATCATTTGGTTTTGAGACTTATATACATTGTGCTAGCTTTGTTAATATAGGGAAATAAATTCATTAACTTTTAATAAACTGGTGTGGTTATTCATGACTGAAAGGTCATGGTGCGTCGAAATACCAACTGTTATTTGATTCCAAATGTGTTATTTCGATCTATTAATTGAGTATTGGCTATCGGTTACAACAGTCATTGATTATTGATTTAAGTGACCCGACTAAGGATGAGGAGAGCCAAACTTGGCTAAAAGATTCACCGACCTCCAACGTGTCCAGGTACAGGTAATTTATAAGGGCTGGACGCGTTATCATTACTCAGCACATGCGCATAAACCAGTACACCCAGAGATAGCGATTTTCACAAAGTACCTCTGATATGCAGACACCCATGTACACAGGCCAACAAAATTAAAGACAAATGCACAGACACCTGCCATCACATAACACTGTGCCATAGGACATATGGGGTTATTCACATTATCTGAGTGCAGGATGGTGTTCAGCATGGAGCACATTGTAAAGTGCACAAGGTCAGCAGTGTGTAATGTGTAGCAGACACTGTCGGGCGAGGTGCTGCGGGACAGCAACGGGTGAGCTGTAGTACGACAGCTCCGGGCAAGGTGCAGCGGGACAGCTCCGGGCAAGGTGCTGCGGGACAGCAACTGACGAGCTGTAGCAGGACAGCTCCGGGCAAGGGGCAGCGGGACAGCTGCGGGCAAGGTGCAGTGGGACAGCATCGGGCAAGGTGCAGAGGGACAGCATCGGGCAAGGTGCAGCGGGACAGCATCGGGCAAGGTGCAGCGGGACAGCATCGGGCAAGGTGCAGCGGGATAGCATTGGGTGAGGTGCAGCGGGATAGCATCGGGTGAGGTGCAGCGGGATAGCATCAGGTGAGGTGCAGCAGGACAGCATCTGGTGGGATGATGTTCTTCATGACTGCATCTGGTGGGGTGCAGCAGAACGGCATAAGTGAAGCAGGCCAGCTTGCGGTGTGGTGCAGCAGGCCAGCCTGGGGCGATGTTCAATAGCACAGCATCAGGTGAGCTGCAGCAGGACAGCATCTTCTGATCTGCAACGTGGGGGTAGGACGGCATCGGTGCAGCAGGCCAGCTAGGGGCACGGTGCAGCAGGCATAGGGTGAGTTGCAGCAGGACAGCACTGGGCGAGTTGCAGCCGGACAGCATCAGTTGAGGTGCATCAGGACTGCATTGTGGGAGCTGAGGCAGGACAGCATCGTGGGAGCTGCAGCAGGACAGCAGCGGGGGAGCTGCAGCAGGACAGCAGGGGGGGAGCTGCAGCAGGACAGCAGCGGGGGAGCTGCAGCAGGACAGCAGTGGGGGAGCTGCAGTAGGACAGCAGCGGGGGAGCTGCAGCAGGACAGCAGCGGGGGAGCTGCAGCAGGACAGCATCTGGTGATCTGCACCTTGAGGGAAGGACTGTTCAAGGTGATTTTCGTCATGACAGCATTAGCCGGGGTGCAGCAGGCCAGCTTGGGGCATGGTGCAGCAGGCCAGAATGAGGGCGAGTTGCAGCAGGACTTCATCGGGTGAGTTGCAGCAGGAGAGCATTTGGTGATCTGCACCTGTGAAGGAAGTGCATCGGGTGATATTCCGCAGGGGATCATCGGGTGAGGTCCAGCAGAACACCATAAGGTAATCTGCATCTGGGAGGACTGCTCTACCAATATACTTCACAGTAATGTTCCTTAGGGGAGTACTGGGTAAGGTGCCTCACAGTAATGCGCATAATGAGAGCACTGGGAGTTGTGCAGCAGGGGGAGTAGGTGATCTACGGTGTGTGGGTGGGGAACACTGAGATGCATAATCTGGTACTTTAATAATATAACTCATTTCATATCTGACACATTTAATCGGTCTTGGGTTTTTTGGTAGGCAGCAATTTGCACCATAGGGGTTTTAAATCTATAACTAATGCTAAATACAAGACAGAACATCAAAACTCTGTACACTAGAACTAGAGACAGAGCTGGCTGAAGGTGTCACACACAACATCGTCTACAGGACAGACATGTAAGCGTAAAGACTGGCGGCAGGTACTGAAAACATGTATTTTCTCTCAATTAGGCAAATAATCTTTATTTGCTGCTTTAATGAATGCTTGGCGTCCGGTATTGTTAACACTAATAACCCGTCTCAAATAATAATTTCATGACTTCAATCACTGTCCTCCACTTTGGGAGGGAGCCCAGCACCTTATAACACAATTACTTATTTTTCCACTTTGCCCTAGTGAAAATCTTTGCTCTTGTGCAAGTAGCAAACGCTATCCAAAAGTGAACCTTTTCTGAAAATCTGCCCCAAGATTTAAATATAATTATTTTGTATTTGCTGGTTTTCAAACACACAGTTGATAAAGAAGGCTTGTCACAAGTGTATTTGATTCTGTGAACCGTTCCAAACTCTGTGGAAAATAAAAAAAAATTGACCATGGGAGTTGATCCACCAGTTGATTAATTTCGAATGCAATTACACACTGAAACGACTGTGTGTCCTGTACGTTACAGATGACTAGAACGCTCACTCATTTAGGATCAGCAGATGTGTGTCTGCCCATTTCCGCTTTACCTTGTATGTTAATGAACTGGAAGGTTTTTCTGAGGGTAAGGGGTGGGATATGCCCAATAAATTCACCTCCACTGCTTATATTCCTCTATGCCGAAGACGCAGGCTTGGTGGCACGCTCAGCCAATGGACTACAACTACTCTTCAATTCATTTGTACATTTTATGGAGAATCTGGATCTGCATGCTAATGTAACTAAGTTATTTATGATAGTATGTGGCTCCTGGTCCAGGAAAACCAAATCCCATAATGTACATAGTAGCCCAATCTCTCAAGAAAAATCTTTGGAATACTTGGGAGTTCATTTGGACTCAGCTCTTACATGAGATCATTTACATAGGGCTAGAGCATGTCAGTTTGAAAGATCATTTGAGGCATTGTTAAGATTTTCCATGAAATTGGGTTCGAAACCACTTAGATGATAGAAATGTATAAAAGCAAATGCATTTATACTGTAACCCATTGGGCTGGAATTCGGGCTCATAGTGATTTGAAGGGAATACTAGAGAATGAGTTTCTGGAAAGCTTTAATCTGTGCCCAAAACCATTTCTATTTTTATTTCTCAGTCTAAGCTTTGAGGCACCTATTGGAGGACTTGATCGAGCTTGCCCCTCCCCCCTTGCATTCTTGTTATCTATTCGGAACAAACAAGAAACATTGGTTAATCATGTAATAGTTTGGATAGCCTCTCATTGACCACAGAGATTGTATTCCCTGGATGAGATATACCAAAGAAGGCTTTGAAGTTGATACAACATTCCTCAGGTTATGCTTTAAACAAGGTCAATAAATCTTTTCACCCAGCATAAAGGGGTGGGGAAATAAGGCAATCAAAATCTTCAAACAACACAATTTTAAATGACAGTGTGACCCATGTGGGCATGCAATGACAACTCCAGTCTAAAATAAGATGAAGGGTTTTATTACATATTCAGGCTCAAATCTACATGAATGATCCCCAAAACAAGATTATAAAGATACAGAATCACAGTGGGTTGACCAAAGCAACAAAAGAGATTCAAACGACCTAACATCAAAAGAACTAAACATTCGATAATGGCAATGCAAAACATCAAAATGATAATCTGATGGGTAGAAAACAAACATTGTTCAGTTCTTCTAAGCATTAAGGCAATTTAAAAGCCATCTAAGATTTGCTAACTAGGACAAGGAAAATCCCTACAGATTAGCAAATTACACCTTAACTTGTGCCAGAATAAAACACATACGGACAAAAAGTAAAAAGAAAAAGGACAAAAAGAATTAGCAAAAACGACTTCTGGGGCAAAAGGGGACAAAGGCGGGGAAAAGGTAGGTAAAAAGGGAAGGTGTCAGCATTTCAGAAGCTTGATCAAGAGTCTTCTTCTAGGATCAGGGGAAACATTTCTACGTCTCAGTGAAGCATTGGAAAATGAAGGGGTAAAAGTAGAGAGGTCTGTACCTCTCAGAGTCCAAGAAAGAATGCATGACAATTAAACTGGGAAATGGTCAATTAAAGTCCAAAATTATTGATGATTCATCCTTCTGCAGTGTAACGCAAAGTCAGAAGATTTTACTGTCCAAGCAAAGTCCATCGCATGTCATGGAACTCCAACACAGGGACATATTCCCATTACCGACATGGGAACAACATCCATCTTAATGTATTTGTATGGGTTGAAACAAATGTATATTGTCCATTTCCACAGTTCCTTAATGTACTGGGCTCAAGGTTACTTTCTCAGGTTCACTATGCAAAGAACAACAGGACATCTAATTCTAAGCTAGCATTTCATGGGAACAAAATCTGATAGAAATGACACATTATCAAGAATGACTAAGACTAAAAAAAAATCTTCACAGTGTGAAAACAGAGGTTTGCATGCCACTCTTAAGCTAACTAAAGTCGATAAAAATGGCACATTGGTTTATATCAAGCAAAGCACATATAACATTAAAAATATGAAATCATTATTAATCTTTGTCAGTGTGCATGTTGCAGTAGATGTGAAACAAAATAATTGTTAGTACAGTCCATTAACTATAATGCAGAACTGCATTTTCAACATTTATATGTAACATTTAAAACATTTCTCTTCAGAAAATCATAATTGCTTTAATGCAAACTAATAACTATCATAAAGAAGCAAATGGCATCAATTACGTTGATTATACATGAAGTTTAGGGGATATACCACATCACTAAATTTTACTATTCCATAGTGAATGCATATTAACATAGGCTTTCAGTGCACCACTTTACAGTTAATCCATTAGTGTTTCAAATAACAACATGTAAAGATTGTCACATATAGATGATTACTGTGATATCAAAGTAGCAATAACATCTCTGCTACATCCACAGGACAGTATTGCCAGAAGTCTTCACTTCACCAGATCTAGGCAAACTTTGATCCAAAGAGATGCTGAAACATCATTTTCCTTAACTGTAATGAGGCTAGAATTCTATAAAGGTGAAAAAAAGACAACTGCTAGTTCTTATGTCCCAATTACGACAACCTATTTGATTGAACAATACCTCACTACTGTTTTACTAAGATTCGGACATCATACTGTTCATGTTTTAGTCATCTTCACACAAAAGAGCCCAGGAAGATTAACTTGCCCCTTTGTCCCTATGACAACTCCTCAGTTCACAGTACATTTAATTCTTTTTAGTCACTTTTGATAAAGTGCCAAATAATAAAAAATATTACCCTTATTGCTTATTTATAATTTTAGATATTATGGAAGTGCTATCCGCTATTTGATGAGACCTTGCATCTACTTTAATATGTGTATACAAATAGCGGATAGCAATTCCATAATATTTCAGTTGTTTGTTTCGTTTATCGTTCAATTAAAATAAGGAATTTGATGACTAACACAGGGTGAACCTTGATAAGACTGTATTTATTCATTATGTTGCCAAGCTGAATGCACTTTATTACTGATTGATATTTTCAAGGAGCTTCTTGTATTATTCAGCTTGTTTTTGTAAATTCTACATATCTTTTACAGGGTTTTACCAGCTGAATAAAGAATACTTATTTAACATCAGTTTGCCTAAAAATACATTACGCACAGTGCCAATACATTGGAGCATGTACTAGAGCAGTGATTCCCAAACTTTTGACCTCTGTTGACCCCCGTTTTATCATTACTGGAACCTGGGGACACCCACTGAATCCGGGGACCCACCCATTGAGTCAATACTGAAAGCTGGGGACCTAATCTGTTTATATTATTTAATTTTCGAAGCAGTCACGTCCCCCCTGAGGGGGCTTTGCGGACCCCAGGGGTCCCTGGACCACAGGTTGGAAACCACTGTACTAGAGCACCAAGAAACTACTTGTACCTAATGAGAAAGACAAAGTATATGTGTTTTGAGCTTGTGATGCAGGCGAAGCTGTGACTCCTGCTTTGCCAGCCTCGTGGTCTGCTCGAAGCTGGCACTAAATGCTGAAATCATTAGCGATTACGCGTCGTCATTAAATACTGAACTGCTGCAGACCATAATTGCAGAACTCAATCCCTCTCTATCAAGTACATCGTATTAAAATGAAGCTTATCGATCCGTGCAAGAGTGCCAGAGGCTGTATTTCAGGCTTTATTGCTCATGAAATTCTAAATATCGATATTCACCCCTGCTGTCCCGCAAGGAAATGCACGATTATGAAATGTTGCAGAGCTCAAACGCAGGGCTAATATTATTTCCAGACGGGCACAGCTGGCAGTCAGTCACCTGAAGGAGTCAGCATGGTAAATCTGCTAGCTGGTTGTAAAAGTAGAACTTTTGCAGCTGAGCTTCTCCTCTTGCGTAGTTCCCACCGCATGCTCAGCTCGACACCGTCGGTGCATCCAGATGAGACATTATTGTGCTGCCTTAATGAATCCAAGACAACACCACTCAATGAATCCACTCAATGTGAAAGGAAATCACTGTTCATGTGCACCGCGCCAGTCTCTCAAAATACAAGCAGCCTATGACAGAGAGTGTATTGGTTTGTTCTGCATGACGGTAAGCAGTGTCATGGTCCCAAATCATTTTGAAACAGTCATCGTTTTGTAAACTATCTTTGTGGGATGTGAAGCTTAAAGTACGCTCCAGTACACAGCGCACGTGGGAGCCAAGGAAAACTGGAAACACCTTTGATCTTTCAGTTCTGGAGAATGAAGTTGCAGCACTAGGTTTACAAGATGGATTCATCCTCCTTATATGGAAAAGGGGCTTGAGATGCATCAAACTGATGCACATACACAGATGCAAGCTTTCTGACAGTTTTAAAACATACATATACACGCCAATAGGTGGTTAGATAGCTTGGAGGTCTGAGCAATGACAGACTGCTGATGTCACAGGTTCAAATACGGGCAGGGATGTCTCAATCAAGAACACTCGGCAAACTATGGAGAGCGCAGGGGCAGCTCCTTTGCAATGGCAAAGCAGTGTCACCCCCCATCCCCCTGGCTAGGCCAGGAACTGAAAGATAAAACAATATTTAATTATCATTTTATCTTTCAGCTGCTGGCCTAGCCAGCAGCATGTTTAGGGAGGGGTGGGCTGGGCCACAAGAGGTGAGAGGGGGGGATGAGGAGAGAGTGCACGTAAGTGTGCATGTGTGTTTGGCCAGCCATCACAGGCCCACCAAACACGCATGTGCACTTAAGTTTCACCAGCCCAGCTGTGTTGAACAGCCGGGCTGGAATAACTGCACAGACCCCAGGGTTGTGTCTGAGCAGCCAATCTGCTCAGACCAATCTGATGCTTTCATGCTAGGTTTAGTATGAAATCAGCACCAGGATTGCTGGGGAGCCTGTGCTGGTGTTTCAGTGAATGCTGGGACACCAAAGTAAGAGGAGCGATGAGAGAGGTGGCAGGAGACGGTGGCAAGGAAGAGGTATGTTTTTTTTTTTATGTATTATTTTTTATTCCCCCCCTCCCCCGCCCCTCATGTGCCCTCCCCTCGAGATCTGTGGCGGCCGCTGCTGGGAGAGTGATCATATTACGGGAACCTCATAGCAGATCACTCACTCCTTATAAGCAAATAGTGTTAGATGTTTAGTTGCCTAAAAATAACAACCTGAAAGCAATGAGCTGAGTCTCTGAAAGGTGAGGGTAAAAAAGAGAAACATTTATGGAGAGAGAGTGGACTGGAAAGCATGAAAGATTGTGAATGAGGGTAATGTACTCAAAAGATGACAGAAGCTAAGAAAACACTGTCCGATACATTTTGGGAAAACAGTCTAAACATGCGTGTCCAGAGAGAAACCTCACATCATAGCAGAAGAAAAAGAGACTGGAACATAACTTTCAAAAGGCTTGAACTTAGGGAGAGGAGGTTGAGACTATGTAGGGAAGGAAACCAGTCAAACCTCACAACATTGGGGATTGTTGATGCCACAAGGAGGTCCTTGCATGATGTTTGCTGAAACGTTGGCACAAAATGGTATACTCACAAAGAAGTTTTATATATGTACTGAAAAGTGTGGTACTCCAGAGCTGACAGGACACTAAAAATAGCTTCTTGGATTGCCTAGAAAAGGAAAAATTTATAGGGGCTATTTGTGGCTGTTTGCAGTGTATTAGATTGAGGTGACAGACAACCAGCAGAGTTCTACCGAGAGTAAGAGTCAATACAGACACACTATCTGGATCACTGAGGGACGTTGTGGTAATTGTGAGAGAGCGTAGTTTTGAATATTACATATGCTAAACGTGAAATGCTTATATCAATGATTAAATGCTGCATAGAAAACAATAATTAGAATACTGCTTAAATACGCATTTGAAAACTCGACTATAGCGTGTGTGGTCACAAAATATACGTGAAGCTAACAACGATAAATAAAACTGTTCATGTTATGATTCATATTAACCTTTATGATATTGCATTTGTATAAGAAAATCTCCTAGACCTTAAGTTAGCGTGAGTTGAAGATTTAGCCGTGTAACTCTCATATTAAAGGCACATTTTTCTGTTTTTCAGTGTGCTGACTCGTAAAGGGCCATGACCCTGCATGTGTTCTTTTTCACCATTTCATGTAGCCACTTCTATCCTGTTCCCATCCGCATGCTAACTATCTTAGTATAAGTTTTATACAGATTTTGAAACAAAAGTATACGAAAGAATGTACAAGGACAATTGACCGTGGATAAGTGAACTCATGACCCAAGGAACGTGCCAAGATGTTGATGAAACCCCCCGGATGTGCCACCTACGAAGACGTCAATTATGAAGAACAATCAAAGCGTTATAATTTATTGTGGGGTGACAATTGGGATTACCTAATGTATAATTTGATAGGTCAAAGATAGTGAATGTAGTGAATATCCAATAGAATTTTGGGGGAAGGGATTACGAAAAAGGGATAAAAACTCATGTCACACAGGGACAGAAGAACTAGGTAGGGAATGCTATCGATTTCATCCAGAAACTCTGTCACTCTGTTTGGTGACTCGAGACTTAAATAAACTATCCTCATCCATGGACTGCCCTTATACTTCTCCTCCGTAAGAGGGATGTGTCCCCTGTCCCTTAGACGAAGTTAGACTGATGGCGATTCGACTGATGCCCTGAAGACGAAGACTGATCCTGTGTGCTGACTTAATCCTTGGAGGGTAATTATGACAATACTATTGTAATTTGTCTATTTGCGTTTCCTTTCTAGGTACCAACTGCTGTATTTTTGAATAGAGACCATAGTTAGATGTTTTCTAAATTGGTGTTCTAAATTATTTTTGCATGAAGTCCAACATGCTGATGCTAATTAGTGGTTAGGCTAAGTGATCACCCTGACTGATATATATAGACAAGACTGACATTGCGCTATGCTGAACTGAGACTTACATAATATACTGTATTCTGATCTATGCTTACATTGTGTTATCTTCTTATGTTCGTGATTCTTGCATTAGTAAAATCTTATTACAGTTGCCACGTTGTGACTATGCTCTTATGCTTCTTGATTTTGAGATTGACACTTCTGCTAGTAGATTGTAATCAATAGGGAATAAAATTCATAAAATTCTATCAAAGGCGTGGTTATTCATGGCTGAAAGGTCATGGTTGCGTCGACAGATTAATCAATGTCTTTATCCAAAGTAAAGTGTATTGTGATGATAAATATTGGTGACATCATTGACATATTGCTTGACATATTGCTTGACATATTGATCAGTTATCTCGTCCTGCGGTGTCTCCCCACTGGGTCAAAAGATTCATTGGCCTAAAACGAGTCCTAATGTGTATAAATTGACATAAAGAGACGTGTTAACAATTGTTTTACCAAAGCAAGTACAACCAGCCTTGAAGTCATCTAATGTACTATATGACATAGTTCATGAAGACCAGTGCTGATTTATTCCTGGTAGAAATGTAAAGATGAACCTCAGAAGACTAGCACATGGTCCCAAGGAACGAGCAGAGTGGGTGAATAAATATGCAATGGCATCTCGAGGCACTGGCAAGATGTGAGCTGGGCATTCGTTTTCCAAGCACTGCAACACATTTATTTTGGAGGACAATGTTTGAAGTGGGTAGCACTATTATATTTCAAGCTGTTGGCACAGGTAAGGGCAGGCACTGATATGTCAGATGATTTAGAAATAAGTAGGGACACAAGAAATGACTAACATGTCTCTTCTGTCTATTGTGATAATGATGGCGATAGGCAAGCTACATATATCACTGATTGAGACTGCTATCAAAGTAGTTGACAAAACATGTGATATGCACATATGAGGATGACTTATTAGTCTAAATGGAAGTTCTACTTGTTGTGATCCCCAACAATTCTGGTGGAAGTGCACCACTTTTACCTGGTTTGAAGGCTGCAGATGACCTGGAATAATGGCTATTATTCCCATTGGCTTTTATGAACATAGACAGTTCATGAATTATCAGACTACGGTATTGTCAGCAACAGGAGCGCATTCACATACTTTGGTACAGATAGTAGTCAGGGGGAGAAATGAATGGCATGGGTGAATATGTGTCATAAGAGTTTCGAGAGATAGGTATATCTTTGAGTAAAGCTGCCACTCTTCACGCTGGACTGGATAGTATGTAAAAAATTATTATGTTCATTAACAGCCCATACGTATTGAGGGTTCTGATCTGTATACTCTTAAGCATAATATTCCGCAAAGCAGACAAGTTACTATTAAATTCACTGTGGGAGCAATTACATGGGGAAGTGCCAAAACTCATGTATCAACAAGGATGGGTAGGCTCACACACTTCAAAAATTACTTCCATGCAGGCCTACTCCAACTTGCATCAAAACTGAAGTTGAACACAATGTGAAAAGGTGATTCTGGCATTTTTGGGGGAGCAGAAATCTGAGCCTCTCTATCAAAAGAATTGAGTGTCTGCCGCAATTGATAAAAAAAGGTTAGAACATTGCGGAAGCGGCTTGAGAAAAAGAAACAGAGTGGAAGACCAAATACTCAAAACAAACCTCTTAAGATATTGAGAGCATTGTTAATGCAGCCAAAGTTGTAGACACTAAAAAATGGAGGGCAAGTTGAAGCTAAAGAATGGATGAAATATTTATTTAAATTTGTGACATTTAGGTAAATGCGGTTGCTGCAAAGACATTTACTGCTTTTTAAGAGGCTCAGTCAACTATATGCAAATAGGATTTGAGGTTCTTAAAACACTTTAAGCATTCTTCTTCTTTGAAAGCACTGAAGGACCTCACAGGGCGAGGGAGATAAGCTGAAACACTATGTCAAGCTGTTAGGGAGCATGTGGGAGTACCTGACCTGAAATCAAGAGATAACTAGAACTGATGGTCCAATGAAGAATGGAGCTGGGACTTACAGCAGAAGCAGAAAGAATCCTGTAGTACTAGGTTTAAACATATCCAATGTTATCATCTGCATCAATCATATACAACTATGGCTATATTTATGCAAATTAATCTGGGTTAGAATTAATGGTACCCTAAAGGCACACATCTTAGGGGTACACTATTTCACATGGTTTTGCTGTGGCACAAAATGACTTCTGGGTGGAGGTTCAAATGACAGAAGTCAACTGCACGGCTTACAAGGGTAGACGACAGGCTTTCTAAGATTCTAGCACATTGTCTTGAGTATCATGAAAGGCCCTATGGAGGGAATCATTGGTAAAAGATGTTTAGGGCCAGGCAGGTCTGTGCTAATAAATATGAGAAAAGTAAGTATGCAAAGACGAGAATGTAGTAGGGAATGAAAAATTCCTAGCTATGGTAACTGAAAGTTTCAATTCTATTAAGGACACAGAGG